>NW_026042351.1:0-354001 GCF_023856365.1 Brienomyrus brachyistius | reverse complement strand
TCAGGAGCCTCTCGCAATATTCCTGATGCCAACATATCCTGCACTACAGGGGCTATACCTTTCTCTGCCTCAGGTTTTAACGGGTATTGTCTAACTACCGGGCGGTGTTCTGATTTCACAATTACTTTGTATGGTGGGAACCCCTTTACCAGTCCTACATCAGTGGGGGAGGACGACCACAACCCTTCCGGGAGGTGATCTAGATCTGGACATGATCCCCCCTCCAGAACAGAAAAAATTTGTCAGGTTGGGTCCTGCAAGTGTGTGGTGAGAGTGGTTTGAACTCTCCATCCCAAAGGGAACCGCCACACATTGTGTTTTTTGTCATAGCTCCAACAGGAGCCAGGTACGGGTTGGTAGTCATTGTAACTGTGCATGGAATCTCGTAAGAACATCTCTACATCCCTCCACTGCATCTGAGGTGATTTTGATAGAGATACGTGAGGTGTTTCCCCTCTGAACACAGCCTGTTGTTTATTAGATAAGATGACTGAGGCAGCAGAAAAGCCAGTAGTGGAGTTAACATACAAATGTTGTAAGGTGATACAAGTGTCTTGAAGGGCATGAAACGTTTTGTCATAGGCATAATCTGGTCCTAGGGTGCCTTTGTACCACATAGTGACGTGTAAGGCATCGCCAGGCATGAACTGGGTTTGTTTAGGGGACTGCTTTTCTCTAGTTTTTCGCAACAATTCTCGTGTCTGTGCAGTTCCCCCTAGGTCCAGTGACCAGTAATATTGTGGTGCTCCGGTTCCTTGCACAACATAGGCTTCCTCATTTATGATTGCTTTCATGCCAGAGTTTGTGGCAACTACACTAATGCCCATCTGTACCATAAGGTCACGGCCTAACAGATTGACAGGGCAAGAAGGGCTTATTAACACTTGTGCTTGACATTCAATCCCAGTTTCCTTATCTTTTACTGCAACTGGGTTTGTTAGCTGATGACTGTCTGTTTGGCCTCCTGCTGTTTTTATATTTATGACAGATGAGGAGTATGTGACTTCAGGAGGACTGGAGGTTAGGACAGTCCTACAGGCTCCAGTATCACACAGGCATTCGTATACTTTGCCATTTATGATTAATTTCCGACTTGGCAAAGTTCCCCACTGCCTTTCTGCTAATAGCTGACATACTGCTTGCAAATCTATTTCCTCATCCAGGAGGTCTTGTAAGGTAACCTCCGTTTCTTCCCTTAAAATGACCTCTGTTTCACCTCGGATAGTGTCGGCAACAGGGGTCTCCGAGGAGGGTAATTGGTCATTTTCGGTGGAGTTTGGATTAAATGGTCGCTTCCCTGACCTGCAGTCCCTGCTTAAATGTCCAGGTTTCCCGCATGTCCAACACTCTGTTTCCTGTGAAAACCCTCCTGTTTGTTTATTTCTAAATCTTCCTCGGCCTCTAAATCTTCCTCTACCTCTGAATCCCCCGCGTCCCCGAGGGTTCGTTTGCACTAGCGCTACCACGTCAGAGGCGCTGAATATTGTATCTGTCTTTTGCTGTTTCTGCGCTTTCTGTGCGTGTTGGGCATATTCTAAGGCTTGTTGGACTGAGCCAGTATTCTGATGTACCCAATGTTTGTCGAGATATTTTCGCAATTCAGGCTTTAGGCCTGCGACAAAAGCTCGTTTTAATTGTTGCTGATACACTCCTCCGTCTTCCTCGTCGTGAGGAATTCCTGAATTTCCCCTGAACACCACTCGCATCCTATCCATAAAATCCTCAGGTTCCTCTCCATCTTTTTGTTTGCACTGCGCTATTCGCCCATAATCTGCACGTCTTACGAAGGCTGTCTCTACCCTGTTTCGCAAGTCTCGTAATGCTTGTATGAGTTCCTGCGAGTCATGTGCTAAGACTTCATCATTATTACCATGTCCTGTGAAGTCTCCCGCTACACGTCCCCATTTATGGGTAAACAACTGTCTTAGGCATCGGTACATTTCCCTGCCGTTCAAATGAAAACTACTTTGTAATTCTAGGATGGCAGTCCAAAACTCGGGTACCCCTTCTTCAACCGGGGGTATTCCTTTTAAAGCCGCTGTTCTATCCTCAGCGGTCCAGGGTCTATATACTAACATAGTTTCGGGTCCTGCATTATTTGGCCCTCGATTTGGGTTTGCCACTTCTACGAGGGGACACTGCCATTCTACCTCCTCTTGTTCTGTGTTATTTTTTGGATGCCGTTGTACTTTAGCTGTGGCCAAATCTTTTACAGGATATAGAGAGGGATCAGACCCTCGAGTTAACATGCGAGATGGTTCCACCCCCCCCCCCTGCTTCTTGTCTATCTGTGGCTGGAACCAGCGCCGGTGCAGGCACCGGAATTTGTGGGGGCGGTGGAGGAGCTGGAGGGGCAGAAGGTCTTGCTGCCGTTTCTTCGTCTAGTGTGATTAAAGCCACCTGGAGTTTTTTCTCCTTATTTCCCTTTTTCTGTTGTCTCTTATTATCTCTTAGTTTACTCTGTTCTAACCATGCATCAGAGAAAACGTATTCCTTTTTTCTATCTTGGCCTTTTTTATTATTGGTAGTCTGTAACATCTCCAGTTTTAAGTTTCCCTGTAACTTTAATATATCTGGAGTGTGGAGTTTTCCTTCAAACCCATGTTTTTTCCTCCATCTCTGACTCTACTTATTTGTCCTGATCCTGGTTTATATCCTTCCATAAACTTCTCATCTCCCTCTAATTTGATTTGTTTACTCTGATTTTTTCCCATTGTTACCTTTTATTGAATACACTACAAAACATAAAAAATCCTAAAAGCAAGTCCCTGGCATGAGACCTCAGGAGGACACCAACACGGCCTTCTACTGCTCACTATTAGAGCAGCGGTGTTAGTTTTCAGGGATGAAACCCGTCCTTGATCCTTCAGTCACCAGTATGTTGTTGCTTTTAGGGTGGATCGTGTAGGTTAATCTAAAACCTATAAAAACACATCCACATACATCAATATATATATTTCCAATAACGCCTACTTTCTCTCCCGGTTAATTTCGGCTAACCTCAACCACATGCATGTCTTGGCCACCTACTTATTTAGGTGCCGTATGTCTCACTTGGCCACCTACTCACTTAGGTGCCATATCTCTCACCTGTATAGTGTGCTCTCTGTTCCGTCACCGAGGTCCTTCAGACATCACCAGACGTCGAGCGCAGTTCTAACCACCGGCCTGATGACGAATTCACATCACAGGTCTTTCTTGCACCCGTCTTCGAGTGACTGCCGGCAGTTTTCGGTGTCGCTTCTCTCGGCGTACTGGAGACGTCTTCGGGGTTCCTCGGATCCGGCTCGAAGGACCAAATTCTATGTTGGGGAAAGCGCCCGGCGTTTCCACCCCAACTCCACATTTATGAGACACACACAGGTTACAGTTTTACTTGCAAGGGTACCCACACTCTCTGCAATGCAAACTACAGCAGAATGTGTTACAAAGGGTGGTTCCCCTTGACTCCTTTATTTATAGTCAGTGGGAGGCGCAAGAGTCATGCAGAATAGGGAGGTGAGAGAAAGTTCTGGTTTTGCTAAGGTGGGAATGCTATTATTAATATAATCTAAAGTATGAGGCTAGGGGAAAACAAAATAATATATATACATATTTACATTCATTGCTGATCATACAGGAGTGATAACAAAATGATTAATAACAGTTTCTTCAACCTAACAATGACCGTTCCTTGGATACGTCTCTTGTACAGTAGTTGCAGTTTGTCAGGACAAGACTGTTTGCCTAATGTGACATGGTGAACAAGTCCTGTGATTAAAGCATGTCTGCTGCTTAAAACATTGTGTTGTATGATGAAGGTTTCTTGCCGGTACATGTTGAATTACATTAGAATATTCAAGTATTATTTTTTAAATCATTTAATGAAATAGGTATTTATCTCATTATTGATGATGCCTGTGGTCCACCTGTATGACAAGTAACCTGTCCCGGACAGAGGTTTCTTCAAGGCCTGTTGTAGGAACCCCATGGTGTAGCATTATGAGAAAGTATACAGGGAGTAGTACAAATGAGCAGTCGCCCTGCCCCTCTTTTACTCATTTTGGATGCTTAAATTACTAAATTGTGTCTTTAATGCTATTCTGTATGATTCTATGGTCTGAGTGAGTCTCCAGTACTACATGAATGGTAAACTTAAAAACTCTACTTCTCTTAGCTTAATAATATTTTCTTTCTTGAGTTGAATTAGTTTGTGTCTAATTTTCATTTTATTGATTTTCTGCACACTTGGATTATTTATTTGCCCCCCCTTGTCTTAAAGGCTAGAGGGGGTCTGTGCTTGTGACCTGGCAATTATTTTCGGTGTTTGTCACTAAACTTGCAATATAAAATTTGAAGACAGGTCTGTGACCTGTGCTTGCAACAAAAAACGTCTAAGTGGTAGTAGGCAAAGCACAGCACTGCCTATACTTTCTGAAAAGGCTAATCTTTTATGGCACAGACAGGAAAAGGTGATGATCCACTAGCAGCTCCAAGACGAAAATGGGGTTTATTAAAGAAAAACAGAGCACCCTGGGGTAAAATACTAAACAAAAAGGCCGTGAGGGGTCCGAAACTAGCTGGGAGAAATAAGATTGAACTAAAGAAATCATTAAGTAACACAACTAAGGAACTAGGCTAAACAGAGAGCAGGACTAAAAAACCAAGCACACAGTTCACAACTAACACTGACCACAGACAGACGGACGGACAAACGAATGCATGTGCCACACACACACACACACACACACACACACACACACACACACACACACACACACACACACACACACACACACACACACACACACACACGCACACCGGTGGTCAGGGGCTTTAGAGTTTAACTTTAGGTCTGTGAAAGTATAGGACCGCGATGTGTATACAGACCCCAAAACATACTAACTTAGTCGTTCATGAGTCTTATTGTGAAAAACCACACAAAATAGACTTGTAAATTTTAAAGAAAACACATTAACAGCTTTTGTTAATGTTTAAATGTATAAAAACTTTAGATGTGTTTGTTAAACAGTCAAACAAAAATGTGTTATTTTAAAGTAGTATAAAATATAACCTTAATTTTGGACGCAAGATGAACAACCTACACACACAGACACACAGACACACACACACACACACACACAGCAAAACCCCAAGCATGCGCACAACCAAAGGTTGGGAAGTGTGCTTTCCTTATCTCACAAGTCATGGAAGGGTGGGAGGGGGGCCATATAAGTGGGGGGTAGGAACTGTGGAATCAGGCAAGGGTGTAAGAATTTAGGATATAGTCTTGTTATTTTAAACAAACACATCTAAAGTTTTTATACATTTAAACATTAACAAAAGCTGTTAATGTGTTTTCTTTAAAATTTACAAGTCTATTTTGTGTGGTTTTTCACAATAAGACTCATGAACGACTAAGTTAGTATGTTTTGGGGTCTGTATACACATCGCGGTCCTATACTTTCACAGACCTAAAGTTAAACTCTAAAGCCCCTGACCACCGGTGTGCGTGTGTGTGTGTGTGTGTGTGTGTGTGTGTGTGTGTGTGTGTGTGTGTGTGTGTGTGTGTGTGTGTGTGTGTGTGTGTGGCACATGCATTCGTTTGTCCGTCCGTCTGTCTGTGGTCAGTGTTAGTTGTGAACTGTGTGCTTGGTTTTTTAGTCCTGCTCTCTGTTTAGCCTAGTTCCTTAGTTGTGTTACTTAATGATTTCTTTAGTTCAATCTTATTTCTCCCAGCTAGTTTCGGACCCCTCACGGCCTTTTTGTTTAGTATTTTACCCCAGGGTGCTCTGTTTTTCTTTAATAAACCCCATTTTCGTCTTGGAGCTGCTAGTGGATCATCACCTTTTCCTGTCTGTGCCATAAAAGATTAGCCTTTTCAGAAAGTATAGGCAGTGCTGTGCTTTGCCTACTACCACTTAGACGTTTTTTGTTGCAAGCACAGGTCACAGACCTGTCTTCAAATTTTATATTGCAAGTTTAGTGACAAACACCGAAAATAATTGCCAGGTCACAAGCACAGACCCCCTCTAGCCTTTAAGACAAGGGGGGGCAAATAAATAATCCAAGTGTGCAGAAAATCAATAAAATGAAAATTAGACACAAACTAATTCAACTCAAGAAAGAAAATATTATTAAGCTAAGAGAAGTAGAGTTTTTAAGTTTACCATTCATGTAGTACTGGAGACTCACTCAGACCATAGAATCATACAGAATAGCATTAAAGACACAATTTAGTAATTTAAGCATCCAAAATGAGTAAAAGAGGGGCAGGGCGACTGCTCATTTGTACTACTCCCTGTATACTTTCTCATAATGCTACACCATGGGGTTCCTACAACAGGCCTTGAAGAAACCTCTGTCCGGGACAGGTTACTTGTCATACAGGTGGACCACAGGCATCATCAATAATGAGATAAATACCTATTTCATTAAATGATTTAAAAAATAATACTTGAATATTCTAATGTAATTCAACATGTACCGGCAAGAAACCTTCATCATACAACACAATGTTTTAAGCAGCAGACATGCTTTAATCACAGGACTTGTTCACCATGTCACATTAGGCAAACAGTCTTGTCCTGACAAACTGCAACTACTGTACAAGAGACGTATCCAAGGAACGGTCATATATAACATGCATTCAGAAATTCATGACACACTGTCTGATATTGCAATACAGTTCATAAAAATGCCTAGGGGGAAGCTAAAACAAAAGGAAGATGACACTTCACGATTCTAATACACATATCACTTAATTTCAGAGTACCGCAATTCACATAACTTCTACTATAAGAATCCCACACCGACATGCCAGTTAAAATCAGGCTCAGACGACGCTTCTAGCTGCAGAAGAAAAATACATTTGTGACCAACTTAAATTCGGCCTCAATGTCTGCCTCTTAAAACGCGACGCTTCATTCCCAATATATTTGTCTAAATACAAATAGATTTCAAAATGCTGTCGATTTGCTGAGCAATACATGATACATGAGCAATACAATACATACAATACAATACAATACATATCCAGGCGACGGCTTTTTGTTCCGCTGATACAATCATGTTACCTTGTTAGCTTTGACATGTGGTGACATTTCAGTGACATTGTTTTAAAATACTCTACAGTAAAATAGAACAAGTGTAAGGTGATTAGAGGCTACTTGAATAAAATTAAAGAATGTCGACAAAACAGAATGAGCCTTTAAATGTTTTACGTTAAAGAAAAGCGTCTATGTTTGTATGTTAAACACCTGTTGGCATAAGCGCATGCAGTTTACGACCGTATGCTTCTCCATCACCTATCAAACACTAGGCAGACGGTGCTTAGACAACCACACATAACATGCAAACCAGAAAAATATGCACATGCTTCTTGTGGATTTCAATAGTTTTGTACGTTTATTTTTTATTTATTTAAATGTCGATTAGGTTTTCTTCTAAACCGTGTATTTACTGAATGAAAAATACAGCAGGCTTTAAGACCAGCTAAAGATGTTATTGCTAGCCAGCTCCCTCCTGGCGTTGACAGCAGCATTAAGAGCAAATGTACACGGACCTGGCTAAAGTGTCTCGGGGATAGTTAGCCGCATCTTAAAAACGTAAGAGCCCCACTGTTCGCAGCGTTACATCAGCTAGCAGCTCGCGCCACACCGCACACTCCCTCGCGCTCAGTGCCATTGACGTGTCCGACATATTACCCGCCTCCATTTCCCTTACTAACCGATAGGTGGTAAAGTAAGAAAATGAAACTTCGCTCACTTTTCGCTCAGAAATCTCACTGCAAAGTGGATGACGACTGGTTCTGTTGAATTAGGACTAAGTTTCATTAAGTGTGACAGATGGTGCAGCTCAGTTACCGGTGTTAACATGGCATCCTCAGTAAGCATCTCAAATCATGCACCCGGATGCTATAAGCATAGGCCTTGGGGGTCACCTTGTAGGGAAGTCAACATTTACTGAAAAGCCATCTTTATTAAAAAATAACTAAGCCTTTATTCTTTAAAGTCTTTAACGTGTTTTAATGCGACTGCTAAATGTAGTTTACTAGCTCCTACTGTTATAAATTAAATGCTATTAATCAGCTGCACTCGTAGTTACAGCTTTCTCTGGACCTGACCCTACACTGGGTACATGCATGGGGAGCATTGCTGACATAAGGATCTAATGCCTAGGTGTCGAGTCTCACGGTTAAAACTCCCAGTCCCCGTGTGGCTCAGGGTTCATCAGCTGTTAAAGATTGGTAGATTCCATGAGAGGTACCCCCTTTAAATACGGTTTATTCCCACCACCCCACAAAATTAGTACATTTTAAAAACACAACCGTGCTACATACATATAACAAAACATATGCACAACTTTTATTTTGAATAATAAAACACCCGGTCATGGTACATTTTAAAAACTCATTTGATAAATGTACACAAGCTTGAAAAATAAAACACACGTATACATGATACATTTTAAAACACTTGTGCAACTTTGAAAATAAAAAAACTTCATATTACATTAACAAAATCTCCTTTGATAAAATCCCTACAAACTTTTTACAACTTTGCTTTTGTAAAATAAAAGCCATGTTCATATTAGATTTCAAAACTAATTCACAAAATGAATGCATAAAACTTTGTACATTTTAAAAATACGTTTGGGCTGCAAACATATAACAAAATGTTTTTGTAAAACACCCAAACATCTTACATCTTAAAACATCTGTACATCTTACTTTGAAAAACTTTTATGTTACGTCTTAAAACAGTTGTACATCTTACTTTGAAAAACTTTAATGTTACATTTTAAAACATTTGTACATCTTACTTTGAAAAACTTTCATGTTACATTTTAAAATACTTGTACATCTTACTTTGAAAAACTTTCATGTCACATTTTAAAACATTTGTACATCTTACTTTGAAAAACGTTCATGTTACGTCTTAAAATATTTGTGTAACTAAAAACTATGGTCAAGTTATATTACCATTCTTTAAAGTTTTAAAGTGTATTTGCATTTAATGTGTAAATGCAGCTTACTGGTTGCTATTAAATGTAATTAAATAATCATGTACACCTTCTTTAAAATAACAAGACTATATCCTAAATTCTTACACCCTTGCCTGATTCCACAGTTCCTACCCCTCACTTATATGGCCCCCCTCCCACCCTTCCATGACTTGTGAGATAAGGAAAGCACACTTCCCAACCTTTGGTTGTGCGCTTGTGCGCATGCTTGGGGTTTTGCTGTGTGTGTGTGTGTGTCTGTCTGTGTTTGTGTCTGTGTAGGTTGTTCATCTTGCGTCCAAAGTTAAGGTTATATTTTATACTACTTTAAAATAACACATTTTTGTTTGACTGTTTAACAAACACATCTAAAGTTTTTATACATTTAAACATTAACAAAAGCTGTTAATGTTGTTTTCTTTAAAATTTACAAGTCTATTTTGTGTGGTTTTTCACAATAAGACTCATGAACGACTAAGTTAGTATGTTTTGGGGTCTGTATACACATGGCGGTCCTATACTTTCACAGACCTAAAGTTAAACTCTATAGCCCCTGACCACCGGTGTGCGTGTGTGTGTGTGTGTTTGTGCACATGAGCATGAATATACATTTACTGAAAAAACATATTTATTAAAATAACTAAGGCTTTATTCTGTCAAAAACAATTTTTAAATAATTCTAGCAGATAAATGGGGTCGTTATAGTGAATCTGTAGTCTCCCTGCATAGTGGATGACTGCTGACACTGTTGAATTTGAACTATGTTTCATTAACTATCAAACAGTCTGCAGCTCCGTTACCGTTGTCAACTTAGCATTGTACTCCAGCAAGCATCTCAGATCAAGCTTGTAGATTATATAAGCTGGGGCCGTGGGCACCTTGTAGGATGTCTTTATTAAAATAACTAAGACCTTATTCTTTAAAGTTTTTAATGTGTATTTGCAGCATGGTGCTAAATGCAGCTTACTGGTTCCTATTAAATATAATTAAATAATCATGTACACCTTCTTTAAATATAATTAAATAATCATGTACACCTTCTTTAAAATAACAAGACTATATCCTAAATTCTTACACCCCTGCCTGATTCCACAGTTCCTACCCCACACTTATGTGGCCCCCCTCCCACCCTTCCATGACTTGTGAGATAAGAAAAGCAGACTTCTGCCTGCCTGGTCGGTCATTTCTAGCTGCTATTTAGGTTCTTCCTCAAATCCTGTTGCCTAAATGACTTATATTCCACTCATATTAATTTAAATCAAAACAATCCTTATACATTTTAATAAAAAACGTGAACTATATATGTTTGGTGTTTTTTTGATTGAGCAAACTCTTTTGTGTTTTTGTGTGCGTGTCCGATACAACTGTAGTTTGTATCAACTTTTTTTTAGTTTGACCTCCGGGGTGTGTGTTTGTCCGCATGCGCGTGAATAAACATTTACTGAAAAACGTATTTATTAAAATAACTAAGACTTTATTCTGTCAAAGTTTTAAAAAATGTGTTTTGATGCATGTCACTAAATGCTGCTTAATAGTACCTAACCGGGGCTGCTCCCCCAGAGACAGTTGCTAGTCCATTTATTCTTTTAAAGACTACTGATTCCAATTTGGTGCCATATGCTTTTATCTTGTAGGCCGTAGGATAGCTCCATTTCTACCAGCTATAGGCCATGGTATGTCTGGGCTATTATGCTTAAATTCTTTATTAATTAGCGTTGGCTATGTGCTTTATAACACTGCTGATTCAGGTCTCTTGTAGATTTTCTCTTGACCGGTCAGCGCAGTCTCTCTCTTGTACATAGAAAAAACAGAGAATACCTATTATTAGAATGTTATTTTTAATTTAATTTAATTTAATTAATTAGCATTTTTATCACGCGAATAAAAGAAATAATATACTCACCGGGTAAGGCCTGGATGAACCTCTTTGGCTGGCAGGAAGGGTAAGACCTCGAAGATACTTGTGCCTCTGCCCTAGGAGGAATAGGCCCCCCCGCTCGCCGCAATATCAACCAGGTGCAGTCATATCGTTTCTCTGTTAACCCATATCTGTACTGTCATGTATGAAAAACAGGATTTACTGGGAGACAAGGTGTCCAACTTGATGTATGGCCCAAGTCGTTAGAGACGGCCTTCAAAAGTGTGGCCCCATACGCTGATGTAATACAAACGCCTGCGTGAGGAAGAAACACACATACATTGTCAAAACTAGCGCCAAGCGTTTTTATTGGACGACAGACCCTCCACCTCCTCCTCCTCTCATTCTTTGCTCCAACTTTATCATTTTCTCCCAGAGTCTCAGTCTCTCAGAGTTTGTCACAGACTCGCGCAGCGGCACGGCTCTCAGCTCTCCGGCATCAGACTCGCGCCGCGGCACGGCTCTCAGCTCTCCGGCATCAGACTCGCGCCGCGGCACGGCTCTCAGCTCTCCGGCATCGCTCTCTCCGAGGATTATCCGAGCCTGCGGGGACCTTAGCGCAGTACCGCACCAGACACAGGGTTCTAAGGCCTTTGCTGATTCTCCAAAGCCCGGGACCTTACCGCGGTACCGTAACACCAGACACGCCGTACGCTCACGCTCCATCAGGTAACCCACCCCCGCTCAGCCACGGCTGTGCCCGACAAAATAATAACTTATTAAAATAACACACACACACACTCATAAGCACTCTCCTCAATATAACACTCTCCTCAATATAATTTTAAAATAAAATAATAATTAAATAAATCATTAAAAATAATTTATAATAATAATAAATAATAATTTAAAATAAATAATTAAAAATAAATAATTAAAAATAAATAATTAATTAAATAAATAATTTAATAAATAAATAATGAAATAAATAATAAATAAATCCAACTCCCGTGACGTCACATCGTACCACCACAACCAAACCCCGCCTACACAAGCCCCGCCCACAAGTGACCTTTTGACCCGACCTGTCAATTTGATGGAACCGGCATCCTTCCTCTCTCTCCACTTGTTTACTGATAACTGCTTTCATGTAAACTCTGCTGTGCTGAGAGTAAAGATGAAGAGGGAGAGACAGCAAGAGGCTGCTGACGGCAGAAAATGCAGGCGACATGGAGGGGAGTGAGAAAAGGAGCAAATATTGATGGTTAAGAGTGAATAATGACGTCACAGCAGCCTGATCCTGATGTTAGTTTAATATGCTTCTTAGTTTGGCCTGTGGTGTGTATTTCAGATACAGCATTTAATCAGGGAGACTGAGTGTGAGTCAATGGCAGAGAGAGAAAGAGAGAGAGAGAGAGAGAGAGAGAGAGAGAGCAGACAGGCAGATGAAGATGAAGATGTATTAGGGAGGAGGGGGGAGGAGCTTGGACCTTCACCAAATCAGCCAAATGTAAATGTCACGTCTATCAAACAGGAGACCCTGCTTTCAGGAGAAATGGTTTAAAGATCACACTGGGCTCCCTTACAGCCCCTCCTCATCTTAAGGGGGGTTCTTTGTTTCTACTGTGCAAAATAATTTGTAACACAAATGTCTAAACTGGCATGAAAGACACATTCAGCTCTTGTGAAGACTGGCATGTGAAACTGGAAAAGGCACTGGGGAAATTCAGTGCACATAAAGACAGGCAGTGCCACAGATTAGCACTGATGACATGGATTCAGAAGATCAATCCTGTTAATATTCAACCTTCAGATGAGCTGGAAAGAGCAGCAGCAAGTGAGGAAAAATCTTCTGAAGTTAAGTACTTAAGTGGCTTTTCGAGGTGTTGGTAAGGAGAGTGGGAATTTCAAGCAGCTTCTAATGCAAACAGCAGAGGGCGATGCAGAGCTGACCATGTGGCTGAAAGGTCACTTTGATTTCACCAGTGCTGTTCCTGGGTTGCCCTCAGTCCTTGTTATTGGTTATGATTCTCACTGTCCTGCATTGTGTCTTGTTAGCTGTGTATTTAAGTGCCTGTTCTGCTTCTGTTCTTTGATGCTTCATTATAGCTGTATGTATGTATATAGTTCTCTAGTTGTTTTTATTCCATCATTTAGTTCATTCCTGGTCATTTGCAGTTTATTTTGGATCCATCCTGATCCTTTTGGTTTTGATGTGTGTGTTGTAATAAACCCTATTTTCCAGCCGTGTCATGCACTGCCGCAACCAGAAGAGGGCAGAAGATATGGCACAAAAACAAAGGAAGAAGCCTAACTTTAAAAAGAACAAAAAACATCAAGACTCATCCAGCATGGGGTGGTGGGTTAACAAATAACACAAACAATCAAAGAATAAGCAAACAAATGAGAGAAAAGATGCAGAGATGACTGAGAAGCAGGGGATGACTGGAGAAGAGACGACAGGACCAGAGGACAGGAGGGATTCAGGGAGAGCGGAGAAGGCAGTATAACTGAAGAATGGGAGAAGAGGAGAGACCGCAGAGAAAGGAGAACATAGATGACTGGAGGGGAGGGAATATAGGAGCAACAGAGAGAAGGAGGAAGGGCTGCGGAGGAGAAGACAGGATAAGAGGGGAAAATGTGAGCAGAGAAGGACAAACACCCCCACTGCCCAGCAAAGTGCACTTGTAAGTAAACCACAATTTTAGCCTTGGGCTCAATATCTGGACTTGTCTCTGTGTAGCAATGCATAGAATCCCTGACACTGGTTATGACTGTACTGTATTAGTCCTAAAGCTGCCATTATAGTGTAAGGAGAAAAGATTTTTTAAAAAATAAATTATTTAAAATAAAAGGTAGAGCGATGTAGCCCCCGGAGAAGTCCCCCCCCCCCCCCCCCCCCCAAAGCCCTGTTTGTTCCCTTCTAGCTACCAGATGAAACTCACAATGCACCCCAACGCCACCTAACTTCTCTTCCACATGATGCACCTTATTTACCCTCTGAATCCTGTCTATTATTGAGCGTTTTTCTATCCATTTGATTATAAGCTTATTACACTGTATGTACATTAGTCAGCCACATATGCTGTACGGCTTTGTTTTCCGGACAGTCTGGGCTACTCAGATGTGTCATAATTCGATTTGTAAATGCTGACAGTCTTGATATTATCCTTCTTATCAGGAAAAACTACTTCTGCATATAGATATTTCTCAATTTTTAGTCTCATCTAATATAAAAATTGGCAGGTAGTACAAATATAATCTTATAAATGCTGAGATTAGAGTATCTGCGATGCAGGAATGCAGGGGTTTCATTGGGGCCCTTTCTATGGCTTAGTACTGTGAAGGAATACATGGTTAGTGCCAGGCGCAAATGAATATCTTTGATTTTGCATCCATGTGGTAACTTGTTGAAGTTGTCTGATAGTCAGTAATACATGGTTTAATTATTATTATTGTTTATTTATTACTTTATAACATCTAAAAGAAACTGAAATAGGAAAGCTTATTTTAATTTATGGTCCACTGGATAAACACAGACATTACAGATGGTTTTAGAGTCTAATGCTGAATGTTTTTTGCGATCATTTTTCTGCCTGCATATGCTGTGATTGCTGCAGTGAAATTTGAGAATGTGTTTGTGGTCAGTATCATAGCCTCAGACAACAAACCAACGCTGTAGCGTGTCACTGTGTTTACATGTGAGAGAGGTTCCAGTTACATAATGAACTCGTTCTAATTGTTTTGACGGAGCTCGAGAAACCTAAAAAATAAATGCTGGTGTTATCAAAAACTATGTCATATAGCTATATTCCAGATTTATTACAGCCAAACACATCTCGGAGCTCCGAGGAACCTCCTTCTCCTTACATTTCCCTCCATCCCACTCTTCTCATCCCTCCATCCCTCAAATACTGTTACATTTGTCTTTTTTCCACATGCACACCCTATCTTGATCATACTCTGACTGCATGGCATCCATATGCAGGGCAAACTATTTTACAGTCTTATCTAGTATAATAGGACATAAACATTGAATTTGATAGTTATCTTTTATTTACACATTAGAACACAACGCATGAACATGAAGGGATCGTTTGCATTTGCAACCAACACCTCCGCAAACCCCCCTGCGGAATACTGGCCGCGGACAGGGGTGGGAATCCCCAAGCTGGAAGACTGTACTGCGTCATGTTAACATTAGCTAGCTAGTTAGCATGGATACAGAGTGCACCGGACTAAAACTACAAAGGACATAAGGTGTGTGATATAGTAAAACACTTACTAACTGGTAATGCACGTTAGCATTACGTTAAATGACAACTTTACCTGTTACTTACCAGAATAGCCTCCTACACGTGCGACGAATGACAGCAGGCAGAAGGCTGCGCGTTTTTCAGAAACACACCGGAGTTAAACTTACGCCGCGTTATTTACAGGCACTTCTAACACCAACATTTGCAGCCATTAACTCATATGTGGTAGTAACACTGAAATTACTTTCTCTGCGTCAAAATAAGGCACCACTGTGATTTTGATACTTTATCATTTATACTTAACTGTACCTTCCTCCCATTCCTCCGTCTCTGCTTATTGACATTTAGGAGAGTGTCAGATATAAATTAACAATTCAAAATTATCAAACAAAGACAGACACAACACTGAAGAGATGACAAAGACACAGTTTGAAAAGTAAATATGTTTTATTGCAAATCTCTTATCTTAACATAGCCTATCTTATCATATGTTAACTTAGCCTATCATATTTTATCTTAGCCTATCTTGTCATATCTTAACTTAACCTATCTTATTATATTTTAACTTAGCCTATCATCATATAACTTAACCTATCTTATCTTATTATATTTCAACTTAGCTTATATTAATATATTTCGTCTTAGCCTATCTTATATTTTAACTTAGCATATCTTATCTTATCGTATCTTATAGCTACATTAACACTTAAACAGTATCACTTTCCGTTGGGTCCCGCGGGATCCCAGTCCCAATGCAGGGCTCTAACACGGGTATTCTAAGAAAAAGAAAATAAACACTTTACTTAACGTTACTTAAAGCAGTCATATAACTAATAAATAAATAAATAAATACCTAATTAATGCCTTATAAATCATTTATAAAAGTATTAAAAACACGGCTGTAAATACTTATACAAAGGCATAACACATTATAGCTATGTTGATAATGCATTATGAATGCTCTGATCTATATATACACAATAAATATCTTCATAATACATTATATCGGCCATTAATCCATAATAAACATGGCTATAATGTGTTATGCTTTTTTTTCTTCAATATTTATACCCATGTCTATAATATATTTATGGATGCATTACAGTGCATTGTGAAGGTGTCAATAATGTAGTTATATTACTGCTTTAAGTCATTTCTAAACCTGAATTCACAGCCTTATAATTACTGCCTCTTGCTACTTCTTCTGAAGGGCAGGGGACAGCAGAAGAAGCACCACTTCATCTTCTTCTTCTTCTTCTTGTGGCTCTTCTCAGTATCATCTTCAGAAAGATCTTCGGCATTCACATGGAATGATACTTCTTCTTCACTGTAGATCTTCTCGGCAGCATCAGCATCTTCTTTTGTTTTATCTGTCTTCATCACTTCAGTCTCGTCCTCTTCCTCAGGTCCTTCTTCTGGTATAGTCAGTAGCTGTGATCTGTCTTCAGATGCCACCATACACTGAAACCTGACCAGTGTGGTAGCATCAGCATCTTCTGCCTGCTGGAATACCACATCAGCTTCTTCATTTTCCTCAGGTCCATCTTCCTGTAAAGTCTGCAGCCATATTCTGGCTACATATGCCGCCATGCACTGCCAATTGTCCACTGTGGCAGCATCAGTGTCTTCTGCTTCCTGAAGCTCCTCATCTGTTTCTTCATCTTCCTCAAGGTCTTCCTCCTGGATGGGTTCTAGCCAAGTTCTGCCTCTTTGTGACACTACATACTCCACAGCATTCCCTGTACTTCTCCCTCCTCCTCCCTTAACCTCCTCCACATTCACTCCCACCTCACATACATTCTCCTCACCTCCATTTAGCATATCCATCATACTAATACCAGCCTCTGTCCCCTCCATCACAACCCTGGAGGCCTTCCCCTCAAATGTTCCCCACTCTGGTACCTCCACATATTCCTCACTACTCTGCCCCCTTACCTCACTTTCCCCCCGGCTTGTCCGGTCCTTCCTGACTTTCTTTTTTTTGTTAAGGTAGCACGTTTTATAAATTTCCCAGTCTTCAGATGAAAGGCCGTAATTACTCTGAAGACTTTGAGATGAAATACTAGTGCTGGCTAGCAGTCCATCGTTTTCCACACTCTCCCCTCCCTTACTAACCCCTCCCTTACCCAAATCGGTAGACCCCCCCAATCCCCCCTTAACCCCCCCAGCCTGGACAGTGGGGAGTGTCACTGGTGAGAACTCCTCCACACCTTCTCCCCAGTTGATCACTTCATCCCACAGGTTCCAGGCTTCCCAGTGTTGGGTGTTGGTCCATCGATCAGCTCTCTCAATTCGCTCTCTGGGGAATAAATGAGAGATTAACCAGCACTTAACAGAGATAATAAAATAAATAAAGAGCTGGAAATTCTTCAACCATACAGAAAATACAATTGTTATAATTATTATAATAAATAATTACAGGGTTCACATATATAAAAAAGAAAGAATAAAAGAAACAGCGAGCAAGATTGCAAAAAAAATCTACTGTAAAATGCACGATACTGTAAGTGCAATATCATATTAAACAGTAATGTCACCAAATTATAACTAGAATCAAATACGAAACAACTGTGCTCCACATCAAATGAATACCCAGATGAATACTACCAAGAACTGAGTTAACACTAACCAAGCTAAGAATATTTGAAAGTGTTAATCCTGTGTAACAATGTAAATAGATGTAATGATAAACTTAGAAGCATCTAGCCTACTCCGAAAGTAATGCCCCAATTTTTTTTAACAATTTACCTACCACCCTGTACAGTAGGGGGTCCCAACTTCCGGTCGGTGTTCCGGTACCGTCCGCGCGGAGTATTGCACCGGGCGGCAGACAACCGGGGGTAGAGGAGCCAGCCGTCCCGTTTATTAGGGGATCGCGCCGTTTTGGAAAGAAAGCTGCCCGTATTGATGTACGGAAATACGCCATTAGCCCCGCATGTCCGTATACACCGTCAATCTCCCGCCGCTCGGCGTGGGAACCCCCAAATTATACCGCCGTCTTACCGCTCCGTGACACTTTTCTACGACGGAAACCGATCCGCGGACATCGAAAGGTTGGGAAGCCCTACTAAACTAGCATGTTTGAGATGAATTTACTAACCAAATAGTCTGTCATTATTTAAATATTAGCAACCACAGTAGCAATAAAAACCACTGCACTTTAAATGACGTTAAAAAATATGTAATATTAAAAAAATATGTAATGTTTTTTATTGTATTATAGACATTTACTATGTCATTATAGTATAAAAGGCTAAATAATCAAAGTAGCACAACATCAGTTGAAGAATTCAAAGACATTTTGGAGAGCTAACAAGCTACTCACCTCTGCGCCATTTTCACTCAGAGTTTGTTGTGCTTCAAACGGTAAAGTTTGTTTACGTTGTTTCTATGGAAACTGCTCTGACTCTCCGCTTGACCGTAATATAAAGGCATGTATGCAGTAATTTTCTGATTGCAGATTTGATCTGGCAAAAACTGGCACTATGATGGAAGTTATGCAGAAGTGCAGAGTAGATGGAATAATTTTTGTACCTCAATAAGATTGTATGCCTTTTGCCTGTGTCTCCAGCCAGTGCCGGGGGTGAAACGCACCTGCAATTATCAGCGGGATAACATTATCGTTTTTTTTATATTATATGGAAAATGAAATACCGATTTGCTGGCCAGATTTATTTATGAAATATAAACATGTTGTGGGCTATATAAGTAAAGTCAGGGCTCTCAAGTCTTATGCATTGACTGTGAGACACTTGCATTTCAACCAGTTCACATGCTCACGCGCTGCACCTTATGTTTGTCAAGCTGAGAAGTAAGGGTTAGGGTTATAATTATCAATAAATAATGTACTTCCCTGTGAAACAATGATGCTGGATGTTTATTTGCATATCATGATATGGTGCAGCCTTTTAATAGGTTTCTGTTTTTCTGTTAATCCATTCATGGTGTTGAATAAGTCAGCAAGCATAAGTGTAAGGCTAGTAAGTGACTGGTGTTTTCGGGGGAGACTCCCTAGAGCTGGAGAGAAATACCTTAAGGCACGGGATGAAAAATCCCAAATCTTCCAGGAAAAATGTCAGCATTATATGTATTTGCCACACAGAACAGAACAAAAAATTCCTTAGGGAATCACACGCCTACCATAGTCACTATACTACTCAGAACGCCTGGCAGCCACCAAATCAAACATAGGAAAAGGTCCGGATTTATAGCGTTAGAATGTGGTAGAGACTAATATCCATAACGTACCATCCTAGAACACACTGTGTTCTAAAATTTAAGCCCAATTAAAATCTGAATATTAAATGAGGAAAATAATTTGATTTGTTCTTCTATCCCAAGTTGTGGTCTAAAAGCAATAAGACCACCATCCATTATATCTGCTTTGGGGAAAATGCACTCCTGTAGCCACTAGGGGAGCTCTCACCTCTTCTGGTAATAATTATGTTACGCATTCTAACAAGCTTTATTATCTGTGTCAATAAGCCCTGCTTTCACACTAACACTCCTGCTGAGAGGCTAGTTTGATTACCAGTCTTGCCCTTGTCATTAGGAACACATGAGAATTTGCGCAGTGCTGTTTCACAGTGGATTCTCACTGGTTTTCCCCAAGACTGGTACGATACATTTTATTCAGTTTCATACCACAAGTTATTGCAAGAGGGATCAATTGGTTTACTTTTATACTGGTGCAAGGAAACTATTATTATGATGGTGGGTTATCAAACACAGTAGCTGGCTGCCCCAGACATAAGACGCCCATTATGTACCTGTGTGTCACCTATATGGGCTTGGAATCTGTATATCAATTGAAATAATTATTCATAGCTCGGATAGCATCATGTTATTGTTTCAGCGTTGAAGTATAGTTAAATGCACTGAATTATGGTCAGTGTTAAATTATCAGCATTGAAACTGAATTGATTTTTGGTCAGATTTTCAATATTGAAAAATTAATGGTGGCGAAACCTTGATATAAAGTGACTTTTTCAACATTGAAAATAAGATGCTGAGTTAACATCAATATTATTGAAAATAACAAAGGAAAAATGAATTTATGGGGGGCGGCATGATGGTGCAGTGGTTAGCACTGTTGCCTCACACCTCTGGGACCCGGGTTTGAGTCTCTGCCTGGGTCACGTGTGTGGAGTTTGCATGTTCTCCCCATGTCGTCGTGAGGTTTCCTCTGGGTACTCTGGTTTCCCCCCACAGTCCAAAAACATGCTGAGGCTAATTGGAGTTGCTAAATTGCCCGAAGGTGTGTGTGTGAGAGTCACTGGTGTGTGAGTGTGCCCTGCAATGGGCTGGCCCCCCATCCTGGGTTGTTCCCTGCCTCGTGCCCATTGCTTCCAGGATAGGCTCCGGAACCCCCCGTGACCCAGTAGGATAAGCGGTTTGGAAAATGGATGGATGGATGGATGTGCACCAAAGCACACACGTTTTTTTCTGGTGGCTTAAACACATTTTTGTAACTACTGGCTATTTTGCAAAAACTCTGCACACAAATAAAAAAACCACCAAATCAGCAAAACATTGTAGGTCTCTTGCAAAAGCTAATAAATCTTGCTTAACTCTTCAAACCTTTGGAAAAATTGTATTTTTGTACCAATCAGTTAACACAAACCATCATCTTAATAAGCATACAATGCACCAACTACACACTGATGGTAGGAATGGAAAACACATCTGGCTTTTGCTTTCTCTGTGCACGAGGTATGTCAATTTGAGGTCATACTTTTGTCATAAATAGTTCTGTAAACACAATTCAAGATTCAAATTTCAAGTATGAATGTTTATTCACATGCATCAAAAGAAACACAAGACAACATACAATTTCACTGAGAGAGAGAAAAAAAATCATTCTTGTCGTCTCTTTGGGTCCGGCCACAGAATTTAATCAACATCACATGCAATGCTTTCTAGACCAAAGCACCGGGGAAACTCTCCTGGAGTGCCTTATCCAGGCCTGACATGATACCTGGTCAATATCCTCGCATGCCTCCTCCATTGCCTGTAAAAGAGCCATGCGTTGATGGGGATGACGATCATAGACCTTCCAGCACCAGGCAGAGAAGAATTCTTCAACCGGATTCAAGAATGGAAAGTAAGGCGGGAGGTTGAGTACAGTGAAGAGTGGGCGACTGTAAACCAGTTGCGAACTAAAGCAGTCCTATGGAAACTAATATTGTCCCATATGATGACATAACTGGTCTGTGAACATTAGTGAGCATATGATGTAGACTGTCCAGGAATGTAATAATGTGTGCAGTGTTACATGGGCCCAGGGTTGCATGATGGTGAACAGCACCGTTCTGACTTATAGCTGCACACATAGTTATGTTACCACCACACTGTCCTGGGACATTGGTTATGGCACCGTGTCCAGTAATGTTCCTGCCATGCCAACGCGTTCACTGTTTCTTTCAAAAGGGACTCTGTAAATGTGCTTCATCCTGATTCTGTTGCATGCCAGTACACGAGATAATGCAGAGATGCTCACATTGTTTATGTTTCGGAAGGTGGTGTCATCCTCTATTATGCGCTGCTGTATTTCTCGTAGCCTAATGGAATTATTTGTGATCACCATATTGACTATATGGGTCTCTCGTTCTTCAGTGAACATTCTTCCTCTGCCCCCAGATTCTGGATGTCTAGCAGGTCTGTAGAGTAACCATTTCAGTTTTTACCTGTACAGCATTGTTGTGTTTCTCATTAGAGTATGGTACTATTACAAAACGTACTGTGAAGTAACTGTACTAACCGATTCTCATTTGGAACCGTCCTTATGATGCCTGCTACAGCGTAGCGGCTCAGGTCAGACTGAACCCATAGGCCAGCTTCCCTCAGGGTCATTCCATGGTTGATCACATGATCCACTGTTGTAGCTCTGATGACATCAGTTATTCTTTTTCTTCTTACCCTTCCTCCTTCCTCTTCACCTCCTCATCCTCTAAATTCACCTCCTAGTCTTCATCCTCTTCCTTGCCCTTCTCTAATTCTCACTCTTCTCAGTCTTCCTTCTCCCTCCATTGTTCTCCACACTGAAAGCTTACTGTACCTGTGGCTTATTTATAGCGCTCATGCTGATTGCAAAGTGAACTAATTATCTAAAACCGTTTTCACATGTGACAGTGTGGCCAGACAGCTGGCAAAGTAGTGTAAACAATAGCCATAAATATGTATAGTTTTACTAGGAGTGTGTTGATCATTTAGAAATTGTGTGTAAAACAGTGAGTTGTGTTTACAGTTCCGCAAAAAGAGTGCTGTGCAGTGGATTGTATTTACACATTTGCAAATTGTGTGTTACAAAAGTGCAAACTGAGTGCAAAACAGTGAGTAATTTTGCTATAACTATGAATAGTTTTATAAGAATCATTGTTAGTGTTTAAGTATTCAGAAAAACTGTAAAAAAATTAAACGGGGGTGACTGTCCATTAAGCTAATCTGCAATCCTATTGCACATAGCATGACACAGTACTGTTTTTGACTTTTTCTTTTAATCCACCGCGATTGTGATGAATGGGGCAAGAGAACAAAATCCACAGAAATGGCTCTTTGCATGCTATCCAGTGACTACGCGAGATGGTATAGTCTCTATGGTTTAACTAGAGAAGGCTTGGAGGAAAATGCTGTGGAAAACTGATTATTTTGTGTCTTCTCTATGCCTGGGCTCTCTAGGAAAAGCATAGAGACCATATGTATCTCTACAATTGTGGAGATTTCTGTGGGGTGCACATATATAGTATATATCAAATTTATATTATATAGATTATATCTAAGCATCATTCATACTCAAGTGAGAAGACAGTTATAAATCCATGTTAAGAAAAGGTTTCTGTGTCGGAAAGGTACAGAAAGAGCCTAACGCAGGTTTACAGGAAACAAAGGTGTGGTGTAGAACACAAGGACATGGACAGAGAAAGGCAATGGCACAACCCCTCAATATGATCAATTCATCTACTCTGTTATTAGATTTGTTTAAAATATGTGGGAAAAAAATTAACAATGCAGTCACAGAATAATTATTTTGCATTTTAAAATAGTTTAATACTGCAGCACAGGAACAATACATGCAAAAGTATGGCAAGGCGTTTTAACATTTAATCGCTAGACTGGATATGTATTGCAGATATCTCTAATTCAATTCTTCCTAGTCAAAGAGAGCATTTTAGATATCCACAATGACATTCTTCCTATCCACAATTGTCATTTCAGATATCTAGAATGGCTATGCGACGTACATCCGGTAAAATATAAGGCAGCTAAATTATTGATGCCATTCATACTGTTGCTATGACCGTTCACTATAAACTCCTTATTACAAATAAATTAATAACTACATACGTTTCTTTGCTGAACATATAGTTTTTGCTGTTAATGCAGAACAGAAAGTGATCAAAAGGATAAGTTTAGCTCAGCTGCACCGTTCAGCACAAAGACACCAGTGCAATTAAATCAGTATTAGCCAGATTTACCATTTTTGCTCCAGTTTCATTAAATGTTAAAACTACCAGTTATACTTTGTAAAGATTTAAAGATAACTGTTCTGCCAGTTTAAATAAACCCGTGATTCACCCCTCCAACAAATGGACTGTGCCAAATACAACATCACAGTCACGTTTGACACGTACTACATACGTTGCCTATACGTAATAACAACGTAGGACTCACATGGCTGAACATAGAGACCACGTGACTACAACGTACAGGGCACGTACTGCATGCGTATAGCCCTTACGTCAAAAGGGGTGTGTACGTTTATGCCAACCAATAGCATAGATGCATTAAAGGTACAAACGTCTTAAGAGGTTGAAATTGGCCGCATTAACATGCAGTTTTAAGACGTGTTAAGATGTCCGAATGGCTTAACATGTAAGTAATATACGTGTTAAGACATAATTTGTTTGACGTGTTGGCATGGGCATCAAAGTAGATGTTAAGTCCCAAATGCCCTTCCATAATAAAGTGATCTTTCAAAATAAAATCACAATCAAATTCCATTTACCAGCCATTTTCCTTTGAGTCCCAATGATTTTGATTTCATACATCATAAATAAAACCACATATTTGTTGATAGTGATGTATTTGTGATTTTTTTTCTATAGATCATCTGCAGTATATGGAGTCCCTTAGATGTCAGGGTGAGAAAATATATTTTTAATTGTTTTGTGTTTCCTCTCAATAGTTTTGCGTTCCCTCACAATACTTTTCCTAATAATAATAACTGTACTCTGTCCATTTAAAGTACAAAAGTTAGAATTAATGGATTAATAAGTATAAACCAAAATAATACAGACATGTCCAGTTACGTGTACTTTACTGTTTACAGTAACTGGCAGTCATTGGACATCAATGATTATCATCATTATTTGTTATTATTATTATTATCCATCCATTTTCCAAACCGCTTATCCTACTGGGTCACGGGGGGTCCGGAGCCTATCCCGGAAGCAATGGGCACGAGGCAGGGAACAACCCAGGATGTGGGACCAGCCCATCGCAGGGCACACTCACACACCATGCATTCACACATGCACACCTACAGGCAATTTAGCAAGTCCAATTAGCCTCAGCATATTTTTCGACTGTGGGGGGAAACCGGAGTACCCGGAGGAAACCCCACGACGACATGGGGAGAACATGCAAACTCTGCACACATGTGACCCAGGCAGAGACTCGAACCCGGGTCCTAGAGGTGTGAGGCAACACTGCACCACCATGCCGCCCCACTCTCAAGACCACATCATCTAATATAATCTCAATATGTGACTGTGTATATTTCTCACACAAGGATAACTGAGAGGTTATCTGACAATGCTCCAGTCCAGTGTCCATAATATACACTTCTTCATTACGCTAATCGTTATCAATCGCATTTTCAGATGCAGAACTTTGGGGACAGAAGCAAAAAAGTTACTCATTGATGCCTTTAGTGTAACTGAGCTACAGAAAAAATCCATCGGCTCAATTTTTGCTCCACTTCTCTTTTCCTGCATTTCCATGAAACTTTCAAGTTGGCGCTGGGGCTTGTGGTCAACCAATAGGAAAAGTTTATCACTATAAGCCCCACCCAGTAAGTCTTGGTCGAGAAAAAAGTATGTTCTTTTTGGAACTAAAAAATGGTTCAGGAACTACCTCCTAAGACCTTCAATTGGGCCAAGTTCGTGCAGTAGGAAATCGCCTTATGACCTGCACCCACAATGGCTTGTTTAGAGACACCGGTTCAGCTGCCTGTATGCTTTTTCACCTGCAGCAGAAACAGCAGGCAAACCAGCACAAACAAGGTACGAACATGCAGTAATGGGGGTTCAAATCCCCAGACAGCGCCACCCATTGGGCCACATAGCATTTCATTTATCTGCAAATGTATATTTAAACCTTTGAGGTCCATCTCATGCTCTCAAGCAGAGATCAGGTCACTGAAATCTGAAGCAGTGTGTTACTAATCTTACTAAAGTATGACAAAAGTGCTCACTTCTTTAAGATTTATTCTGTGATCAAAGCATTGACTGCAAAACACATGGAGACCATAATATCTCTAAAAGGTGAAAACACTAAATGTCAAGCGCCCCAAATTGGCTGGCTGCAGTACCATTATTAGCACCACCCATCCCCATGTCTTTCAGTGGTAAGAGGCGATTTTCCACATTACTTTCACTTTGCCCCCCCCCCCCCCAAAGGGGGTTCTTTGTTTCTACTGTGCAAAATAAGTAAGTAAGTAATAGTAAGTATTTTGTGTCATTAATGTATGATTTAAATGCAAATAGTTTTATTACAGTCAGCATTTATTCACAGTGAGTAGCTTGTCATCATGAAGAGGAAATGTGACAATCGTGAGTTTTTGGGCAACCACAGAAAAGCAGGAAAGTAAGTAGAGACAGTGAGATAATTAGTGCCAGTCAGATGATAGACGTATACAGTATGTGAGTCAAAGGTTCTTCTTATATTAATCATCCCATTCAGGTAACAAATCCTTAGAAATCCATTCCTGAGCATCATGCCAAGAAGCACCACTTGTTTACTGATAACTGCTTTCATGTAAACTCTGCTGTGCTGAGAGTAAAGATGAAGAGGGAGAGACAGCAAGAGGCTGCTGACGGCAGAGAATGCAGGCGACATGGAGGGGAGTGAGAAAAGGAGCAAATATTGATGGTTAAGAGTGAATAATGACGTCACAGCAGCCTGATCCTGATGTTAGTTTAATATGCTTCTTAGTTTGGCCTGTGGTGTGTATTTCAGATACAGCATTTAATCAGGGAGACTGAGTGTGAGTCAATGGCAGAGAGAGAGAGAGAGAGAGAGAGAGAGAGAGAGAGAGAGAGAGAGAGAGCAGACAGGCAGGTGAAGATGAAGGTGTATTAGGGAGGAGGGGGGAGGAGCTTGGACCTTCACCAAATCAGCCAAATGTAAATGTCACGTCTATCAAACAGGAGACCCTGCTTTCAGGAGAAATGGTTTAAAGATCACACTGGGCTCCCTTACAGCCCCCCCTCTTCTTAAGGGGGGTTCTTTGTTTCTACTGTGCAAAATAATTTGTAACACAAATGTCTAAACTGGCATGAAAGACACATTCAGCTCTTGTGAAGACTGGCATGTGAAACTGGAAAAAGCACTGTGGAAATTCAGTGCACATAAAGACAGGCAGTGCCACAGATTAGCACTGATGACATGGATTCAGAAGATCAATCCTGTTAATATTCAACCTTCAGATGAGCTGGAAAGAGCAGCAGCAAGTGAGGAAAAATCTTCTGAAGTTAAGTACTTGGCACGGCAAGGCCTGGCTTTTCGAGGTGTTGGTAAGGAGAGTGGGAATTTCAAGCAGCTTCTAATGCAAACAGCAGAGGGCGATGCAGAGCTGACCATGTGGCTGAAAGGTCACTTTGATTTCACCAGTGCTGTTCCTGGGTTGCCCTCAGTCCTTGTTATTGGTTATGATTCTCACTGTCCTGCATTGTGTCTTGTTAGCTGTGTATTTAAGTGCCTGTTCTGCTTCTGTTCTTTGATGCTTCATTATAGCTGTATGTATGTATATAGTTCTCTAGTTGTTTTTATTCCATCATTTAGTTCATTCCTGGTCATTTGCAGTTTATTTTGGATCCATCCTGATCCTTTTGGTTTTGATGTGTGTGTTGTAAAAAACCCTATTTTCCAGCCGTGTCATGCACTGCCGCAACCAGAAGAGGGCAGAAGATATGGCACAAAAACAAAGGAAGAAGCCTAACTTTAAAAAGAACAAAAAACATCAAGACTCATCCAGCATGGGGTGGTGGGTTAACAAATAACACAAACAATCAAAGAATAAGCAAACAAATGAGAGAAAAGATGCAGAGATGACTGAGAAGCAGGGGATGACTGGAGAAGAGACGACAGGACCAGAGGACAGGAGGGATACAGGGAGAGCGGAGAAGACAGTATAACTGAAGAATGGGAGAAGAGGAGAGACCGCAGAGAAAGGAGAACATAGATGACTGGAGGGGAGGGAATATAGGTGCAACAGAGAGAAGGAGGAAGGGCTGCGGAGGAGAAGACAGGATAAGAGGGGAAAATGTGAGCAGAGAAGGACAAACACCCCCACTGCCCAGCAAAGTGCACTTGTAAGTAAACCACAATTTTAGCCTTGGGCTCAATATCTGGACTTGTCTCTGTGTAGCGATGCATAGAATCCTTGACACTGGTTATGACTGTACTGTATTAGTCCTAAACCTGCCATTATAGTGTAAGGAGAAAAGATTTTTTTTTTATCATTTTTTTTTAAGGTAGAGCGATGTAGCCCCCGGAGAAGTCCCCCCCCCCCCCCCCAAAAGCCCTGTTTGTTCCCTTCTAGCTACCAGATGAAACTCACAATGCACCCCACGCCACCTAACTTCTCTTCCACATGATGCACCTTATTTACCCTTTGAATCCTGTCCATTATTGAGCGTTTTTCAATCCATTTGATTATAAGTTTATTACACTATATGTACATTAGTCAGCCACATATGCTGTACGGCTTTGTTTTCCGGACAGTCTGGGCTACTCAGATGTGTCATAATTCGATTTGTAAATGCTGACAGTCTTGATATTATCCTTCTTATCAGGAAAAACTACTTGTGCATATAGATATTTCTCAATTTTTAGTTTCATCTAATATAAAAATTGGCAGGCAGAACAAATAGAATCTTATTATCTTATTATCTTTCCCAGAGCAGCCCTCGTCCCTGAACCTCCCGTCCTGCCTTCCCTGCCAGCCCCAGGATCTCTCGTCTCCCCTTCCCTTCGTCTCTGTGTCCTGTGCCTGCCTGTTGGACTGGATCTCCCCGGCTACCGAATCTACCTTCTGTCCCCGACCATTCTTCTTGCCTGGCCCATTGAAAGCCTGTTACCTGCTCGATCTAATAAAGATCGCTCTGTTCCGCATTCCTGGGTCCGCGTTTCCCTGCCGAGGGTGTCCTAACAATTATGTCTCCAGTAATAATTTTCTGCTAATAGCATTAATTCTCTTATTTCGGTATCGGTGTACTGCATGTACATGTTATCACCATCAAAGAAAAAAACGCGTTATGACTTATCAGTCATTATTATTGTTTTTGTCGTTTATTTAATCGTGTAGCAATACTGCCACTTGTCATATTATTAATTGCGTATTTATATAATATTAACCAATGACCAATCTCTGTATCTTACTAGCATCTTTTGCGCATTTGTCTTTGTATCAGCCGTAGCGGTCTGCAGGGGGAATCGCAGAAGCTGGAGTTTCTTAGAGCGCTGCATGGGTTTGGACAAACATTAGGTATTGGTAATATTACTGGACAAAAATATATCGTTATTGGTGTCCACCAAAGTTTCCAGCACTAGCTACAAGAAATGGGATTGAATGCATTTGCTCGTTTTTATTTGTATTTATTAAAAATAAAAAGTTTTTTACATTATATCCGTGCTTTTTAAAGGTTATATCTCAATTTTTCAAAAGTAAACACAAAAAGGATGACACTTAATGCCCCCTCCCTGCCCCCACCCTATTTAGAACGTTAGGCGTTCCATTACGTAAAAATGCAGTACTACGTCATGATGCACCGCTTATAAATAATCTGTTTGATAAGGGAGAAGCAAACACAAACGATTCGTGAGTGCATCGTACGTGTTGTAAGAGCAAGTGAAGCTGAAAGACATTGACAGTGAAGGTAAGGCCTCCCCTTCAAAATGTATACTTCACTTAGATCAAAGGTGTTAAACTAAAAAAAACGCTGGGAGATGCTAAACTACCGACCGCAAAACATGCAGACTGGCGGGTGTCAATTGCACTGGAATGACATTACATGGTTTTAATTTTTCTCTGATATAGGCCGGCCATATAGAGTAATTTGTTTGAGACCCCTGAATTTAAATAATAATTAATTTTTATAACGATGGTGGCCTATATAATGTGCCGATTTGCTTGTGAAGTTGTTCAGCTGGTTGACATGGCATTGATTACTGCTTTTTAAGAAAGTGCATGTAGTCTCACACTGTAGAAGTCCATTGCTCAGTTGTCAGCATGCTCAGCGTGTCGCCTGTGATGTGTCCTGCACAGCAGCAGGCTACATTGCGTTTAATGGACTAATACTTCTTCAACCCATTAAATGATTCCTTTCTCTCTCCCTGCCAGTGATGGCTCCCTCTATCAATCTCTTCACCTTCCTCGTCCTGTCCCTGGTGGGGGGCAGCTCTTCATGGGACTTAGCTTCTCCTTGCGGATCCGGCTCCATCCTGACAAGGCCCTACACGGCCTTGTGTGAGCTGGATGCGGTGTGGGGCTTGGTGGTGGTGGTGGCGGCAGCGGCGGCGGCCCTCGCCTCGCTGATCCTGCTCCTGGTGGTACTGTGTCGCCTGCGGAAGATCACAGAGGCTGAGGAGCGCAGCGGGGTAGCGCCGCTACTCCTGCTGCTCGCAGCCATATTTGGGCTCTGTGGCCTCAGCCTGGGATACATCGCTGAGCACCAAGAGAGCCTCTGCTTCGCCCGGCGTGTCCTGAGGGGGGTGTTGCTTGCTGTCTGCAACACCTGCCTAGTGTTCCAGGGTCTGCGACTGCGCCGGTTGGGACAAGGTGCTCATAGCCCCAGCACAGGTCAACTGATGGGGCTGGCGGTGGCCTTGGCCGTGTTGGATCCGGAGTGGATCCTTCTAGCCACGATGTCCACGTGCCAGCCAGCCTGTGAATACCAGCCGCTGGACTTTGCGCTGGCCACCACTTATGTGCTGGTCCTGCTCCTAGCAGCACTGGTGGGGGCGGCCTGCAGTCTGTGGAGGCAGCAGCCACGGTGGAGGTGCAGGACCACGTGGCTGCTCATCACCTGCCTGGCCTCAGTCCTGCTGTGGGTGGCCTGGATCACCTTCTGCCTGTATGGCAACGCGGCGCTTGGCCTGTCCCCAACATGGGACAACCGGGTACAGGCAGTGGTGCTGCTGGCACAGGCATGGCTGCTCATACTGCTGCACGCTGCTCCTGAGGTCCACGCCACCTTACGGCCCCCATCCCGCATGAGAGAGGCCAGTTTAGAGGAGGGCCTTTCTCACCTGTAGTTTGGAGCAAACCAGGGCTTCATGTTCAGTGACAACAACTCAGGTATGGTACTTTGTTTTCGCTTCTTTGACCTACTCTGTGACTCTGTGTGTACTTGAGAGAGAGCATAGCCCTCGTTCTTTCCTCACATGGAGCCCCTACTGGAAGTCTGTGGAACAGCAGCATATAAACAAGGTCTATGGACCTTTCCCTATAACTCAGATCTCACTTGAGCAGAGCTTAGGTACCATGGCTGCATGTGCCACCCCCCCCTCCCCCCAACAATCCCAATAAAAAATGTGAAGTATGACTACTGCACTGCTGAAGGATGTTTACATGATCAATATCTGTCTCTCTCCTGCAGGTGCCCTCCCCAGCCCCCAGGAAACATTACATTTTAAATAAATTATACATATATATATATATATATCATCATCTCTGGAAGTGGTGTGTTTTTTTAGGGTTAAAAAGTTGAGAAACATTCAATGGTCATCATCATACCATATATCAGTAGCCCAGCCACTGGTCAGTTCCTTCACTCTACTGTTACAGACTTTCATGAAAACATTTTTTAAATGTGGGTGTTTTACCTGTATGATATGCTTGCCTTTTGTACTTTATGAAGGACATAAAATAGAATTAAATTTTTACATTATATTACTCATACAACAGGCGGCATGGAGCTGCAGTGGTTAGCACTGTTGCCTCACACCTCTGGGACCCAGGTTCGAGTCTCCGCCTGGGCCACATGTGTGTGGAGTTTGCATGTTCGCCCCATGTCGTCGTGGGGTTTCCTCCGGGTACTCCGGTTTCCCCCCACAGCCCAGAAACATGCTGAGGCTAATTGGAGTTGCTAAATTGCCCATAGGTGTGCATGTGTAAGAGTGAATGGTGTGTGAGTGTGCCCTGCGATGGGCTGGTCCCACATCCTGGGTTGTTCCTTGCCTTGTGCCCATTGCTTCCGGGATAGGCTCCGGACCCCCCGCGACCCAGTAGGATAAGCGGTTTGGAAAATGGATGGATGGATGGATGGATGGATTACTCATACAAACACACACATCTGTAGGTTCTCAACTCTAGGTTTATATCAAACACATTAAAGCCAAACAAATGCAAAAAGTCTATGTATCGTTTGTCCTTGGGTTTTCCAGTCCAAAACGAAATCAGGAAAACTAAACAACAGCAGCGTTTTTTGGTTTTTCTGTCAGAAGGGGAAAATGCGAAAAGCAGAAAACAAAAAATCAGGCTTCATATTTTATACTAAAATGTAGAAATATTACAAAAATACACCATTCTAAGGGTGGGTGTTTCCAGGCTTATGACTGGGACTGTTAATGTTGTAAGATTAAGATAAAGTTCACATTAGGCTGTATCTTACATCTCCGGTATCTGTTAGATCTGAATTTACTCATAGAAAAGAAACAAAAGAAGGTGATTTTACGGTTTTCCCATTTGGTTTTAAAACAGAAAAACAACAAATTTATTTTTGTATGGCGCGTTATCCCAACAATACATTGTCTCAAAGCGCTTTACAGCATCCCCACCCAAAGCCCCCAGTGAGTAAGACATAGGTGACAGTGGCAAGGAAAAACTCTCTAGAAGGAAGAAACCTTGGGAGGGACCAGACTCAAAGGGGGAGCCCAACCTCCAGGGGCCGGCAGGGAGAGTCAAATAGAAGAGATGGCTAAGTGCCAAGTCACATTGTCCAAATCATAGGATTTGAGGCACAACCGGGGAGCAGGGAGGTGATGACAAGCCCGTGCCGACTCTCCTTCCAATCGCCAGGCAACCAGATGTAATTAGGCAGCGGGTCATACATGGAAGATGGCACAGGCAGAACGCGAGCTGGATGCAAGGACGTCATGGGTACATGTCACATGTAGCAGGGTGTGCTGAAAATCTTGATAGATTGAGGTCTCCAGGCAGCACACCCCAGGAGGAGCTGGGGAAATAAAATGTGCAATTAGTCAAAGTATAGGGGAGACTATAGCCAGTGCAAACAGTTAGGTGAGTGCAATATGAAGTGCAAAGTGCAAGCTCCGGCAGATATGGCAATGGCAGTCAGGACAGTGGGGGTAGGAGGCTATAACCGCTTAGGGTCGGGACAGGACTATAGAGGCAGTTCGGGTCCTGTAACGCTTGCCTGTGCCCGAAGTGTGGGGATTACTGTGCATTGCAGTGCTATTGGTGTGCCGTGCCCTAATGGGGATGTTGTGTGGTGCGGGATTTACTGTGTGGTAGCGTGGGTTAATAACACACGCTTAAAAAGGGGTGGTGTGCTACGGGGAGAAAGCGGGACCAAACTTTGTGAATCCAGATCCAACCCGATGGGTCGCTGCATGAATTGTACTGAATAAAAGTATCTTTGTAATTGTAGCTGCAGTTTGGTGGTGATCTGTTCTCCTTTCACAGCCTCTGACGCTACTGTATTTTGGGTTCATTACAATATCAGTTCGATGACTCGCATATTCCCTATAATATAGGGTCTATATTTTCTAATTTTAAGTCATTTTTTTATGTTTATAACCTTAGCTCTGTGCAAACCATTTCGTATATATCCAACAACACAGTACAATTATGGTGGATATCTGGTTTATTACAGTAAAACAATGTAGATTTTATGTACACTGAATGTAAAATTAAAGTTAATGAATGCAAAATTATAGAAAACAGCTGTTGTGCTTTCGTTTTACTAAAACACATGTTGGTACAATAAAACCATTAAAATTTTACAAATAAAGCATATGACCATAAGTTTAATTTCTGTAAAAATACAGAAAAGAAATTAACCGGTTTCACTGAAGGGGTTTATCTGTTATTTTACAAACTGTGCGTAAAAATATGTTTATGCAATGTAGTTTTGATAAAACTTTCTGTCATTTAACATAAGAGGAAAAAAATAATTATACTGTAGTCAAATTGGCTGATATAAAATGGTTTAAAACTGTGACAAATTTTGCCTTTTTTTACAGTGTATACTTCTAGTTAGAAGGTACCACACAAGCAGATACGGATTTCTGAAATAGCAAAGATAAAGGTCAATGAATAATATCCCTCATCTCTTTTAAAACAATAGGTAAGATGCTGTTTTGATATCCTGTCTAGGGTTGGAGTGTAACAGTATTCACGGGAAAGGGGAATGGGATAAAGGGACAAACAGCGTGAGGGCAACAAGGGAACACCAGTGGACAAAGGGATATTTTTTGTATTTTCATTTTTTTTCATGTATAATACTGACACTGAACAAATAACCCGGTACAAAAGACTTTGGGAGTGACCACAGCCAAAATAACAAACAAAATCCCCAACTATCAAGTGCGACCCACAGCTAATCTCACCTAAGTGCAAAAGAAAAGGAAACCAAAAGACAAACACTCCACCTCACTCCCTGACCAAATAAACAGAGTCCAACACACACTTGCAAAACAAAATAGCAGTCACTCCCTATGCAGCAATACAATCATACATACATAACTTACACACAAGTCAAAGCAACAAGGGGGCTAGTGAAGACGTAAACCAAAGAAAACCAAGCGGGGAGACAGCAAGCCAAACTGAGGTCGCGGGGGGGACCGGAGCCTGTCCTTGGAACAACAGGCGTAGGCAGGAACCAACCCTGGGCAGGAGTCAACACTCTGCAGGGCGCAAACACTCACAACTCAGATTTGCCAATTAACCTACCCTGCGCACTTTTGGACTGTGGGAGGAAACCGGAGCCCCTGCTGGAAGTCTTTCCCCATTCACCAGATTATATTGCCAGAAGACTGAAAATTAGATATCAAATACTAGAGTGACATAAAAACAAAAAACAAGTTTGCTTGTAATGAGACGCAAAACAGAAGATTATCTCTTTTTATATTTTGAGAAAACATTTTAACATTTATCCAACCGGTCAAATGGTTTAATACTTCATACAGCAGCATTTCTAAACTCATTCCTCAGCCCACCAGACAGCTCCACAATGTTGCTCTGTCCCAGATCCCTGCATGCATGACCCAAACAGTCACCTTTTACTGCTGTGCTGAGAGCTTGGACAGAGCAAAACTGTGGATCTTTGCAGTGGGGTCCAAGGACTGGGTTGAGAAACCCTGGCATAGAGGAGACTGCAGTGAGAGCCAAGAAAAAAAGAGATTAGAGAGGAAGGTAAAATGCTTCCATTAGCATGGCAAATAAGCTGCAAGTACAGACCCTGTGCTTCCATTACAAACAAAAAGCCTGTATGACCCTCCTAAACACACAAGACAGATTAACTTAACCAGGGGAAATAAGCATAAAACTTGACAAAGACTAGACTATGAAAAGGGAAGGTGAACATCATACTTACACAAACTTCTGCTAAAGCAAATGGACAAACCCCTTTTAACTGAATCAAGTTACTTTAAAAAATTAATAATCCAAAAATAAATCAATAAAAATTAAGAAAAACACAATCATGCTTTGAACTAATACTGCAGTCAGTCCTAAATGTTCCCATGACATTCTTTTCGTCACGACGCACACTCAGTACATACTGGTTAAAAACCATTTATAATCCTTCATGTACCAGTCTATGATGGAGCACCCCAACCTGGGCCACCCATCCAACATGGCAGATTTCTGCCCCTTGGCCCCAGAGACTAGCAGACCAACCTCTGGAAACAGGGAACCAGGGGGACATGGGCCGCTGACTGGATGGGCGACTCCAGAATGAGGTGAAGCAGAAGGTAGACTCCACAGCAGAGGACCGAGGAATGTAGACCAAAACCAGGGAACCTGAAGTGGCAAGAACACAAACCAGGACAGACATATAAAACCAAAGCAAAGGCATCAGTGGCACAGCCCACCAGCTTGTGAAAGATGGCTACCTGGCATCATGAATCCCTTAATCAAAAACCTTTGTGATGGCAACTTTGCCACCCAGGACTGATCCCTTCTAAAGACCTCAAGTTTCAATGCAAGGTTTCTGAAATGTTTTGAAACATCAGTCCATGTGACTGCTGTGGTATTGTTCCAGGCAGGGAAAACAACTTAGGAGAAAATTTCCGTGCATGTTGGGTGTTTGTGGTACTGTTGGGCTGAGGGGGTAATTGAGTGACTATTAACCTTTGAGATCCAATTATATTATTTAAACAGGTTAGTAGTTAGACAGTGTGATTTAGATGAGGATAAGGATGTTTTATTGTCATTACAAAACGTGTTCTACATGAAGGGAACAAAATGAGGCACTCAGATCCGGTGTATTAGCAATAATAAAATAGAAATAAAATCGAAAGAACAATACAATGAATAATATGGTAAAAATTAAAGTAAAATAGAATAAAGACATTAAGATAAATTCCATTAGACCCTCTGGGCCAGGCGCTCTGCCACTCTGCATTGTTTTCTTTGCATGTACAACTTTGTACTCTGTCACGATCGGTCGCGGAGGTAAGCGGCGATCGTGCGGGAAAACGGGTAAGCAAGATGCAGGCAGGCGGAATACGGGGATTAACGAGGGTTTAATCGATACACAGGGAGCAGGAGACATGTAACGCCAACTAACATCAGGAAACATCAATGACAGACAAGGAAAACTGGGGAGACCAGGACTTAAATGCACAAGACTGATTGAAAGCAAACGGACACAGCTGGGTACGATCCGGGAAACACACGTGGGTAAGCAGGGGGCGTGGCACACAGGAGGAGCCGACGAGCAGGGCATGACAGTACTCCATAATTTTAATATTTTATCACGAAGGCAGAAGAGCAATATGAACTGTATCATGCTTTAAGTAAATTGTCTCATCCTTTATTTGACTAAAGTATATTTAACTTCTACAGAACTTTGCAGGCTCATCTAGGATGGAGAATTTCTGCTGCTGAGCGCATTAGAAGAAATTCTCAGAGGGAGATACGAGTCCTAGGTGCCTGCTGGGTACATATTCAAGACAGAGTTAGGACCGACTCCAATAATTCTGCAGTCTCCCAGATTAGAGGAAAAAATTGTATCTTACTGAAAATTTAATTTATGGAATTTTACCTTAGACTTGGTCAGCAGCCATGTGGATAAAATTCAGAACTACAGACGGTCTGTGGGTTGGGGGGGACAGGCAGGTTGGCCGGTGGGGGCACACTGAATGCTCCTAGGGGTGTGGTGGGTGTGCTTATATGATTTACAGGAGCTGAGGCTAACAAAGGCACTAAACTGCACAAACAGCCTCCTGTACGAAGTTTTACATGAAAAGGGGCCATGGGCTTGTTGGCGCTATGTTTCTTAGCAGACTGACTAATACAGCCAACTGGACCATCTACCTCTTCTAAAAAAATCCATGCAGAGTTTCCTGCCTGTTTCTGACAGCTTTCACTGTTATTCTTTTGCTCGAGTCCTTTGCACTTTTCCAGGTTTTAGTATCTTGACCTTTACAATCTGGAGGATTGCTACCCTCCAACTAGCTGTTTTGGGTCAAAATGGCCCCATCTGTGTTAATTTGCATCATTAATTACAGCATAAATCAATACATTCCAGATGAATTTTAAGGTAATTTCAAGAAAAGCCTGTAATATCATTTTCGACCACCATGTGACACCACAAGCCATTGGAAAACCACTAAGCTGTCAATAAGAGATTTGGCAGAACTGAAAATATGACGTTAAATATATCACAGTGCAATAGTTTTAAAAATAAATCAATGACTTTGCACGACTATTTTATGTGTTTTGTCAAATAAAAAACCTGAAGTATTTGAACTTGAACTGATACTGAGCAAAATATTACCTCTTACTTATATGAAGGTTCACATTATCTATGATGTAGAATAAAAGACACAAGTAAACAATCCATTTCTTTGTTTTAAAGAAACAGATTAGCTAAGAAAACCAATTGCCACCCTGTGGAATCAATGTGCATCACCTGTTTGTGGCCACTGCCCCGTGTACAATCTGCCACTGAAGATCCACCATGTGCTTCTCAATGGGGGGCTTGTACAGGGACCTCCAACATCCCCGCGGGGAAGATCCAGGCCTCAACAAACCTGACCACCTAGAATCTGCCAGTCCACTCAGTGCCCGAAAATGCAGCACTTTAACACAAGCCTGGTACAGACCTTTCTTACACAAATCTCTAAGAGCCACCTGCTGAAGAGACACGAAAGAGAGCAGCAAACCACCTCCTCCCAATGACCCTCTACAGCAGGAGGGAAAAATGGGAACTACTGCCTCCTCCCAACTCAAGCACATTCTTAGTTGCCTCTGGTAGCATGCAGACAATGTCCTCCAAAGCTCTCTGAAGAAGTCTGGGGGAGGGGAAACATTTCCGCATGTAGGGGGCCAGTGGCATTTAATTATTTACAGAAAATTCCATAAAGTCAATGTAGGAACCTGAGGTCAGTTTAACACAGGTCACTGTCCCTGGTGCTGAAACCTTTACTTGATGGGCTGGTCCTGAACGAATACAATGGCTGGCCAGCGTGCCTCACTATGTGTTTCCACTGACTGACACCTTCACATGTAATGTGATTGTTAACAATGAGGAAAATATATTTTTTAAAAAGTTACTACAGGAAGCAATATTTACATGCCTGTAGCTTTCATTTCTCACCACAGAAAACCCAAAAAAAAGAAATAAGAAATACATTCATGTTATATCAAGTATATCACTTCCTCATTTAAAATCACAAAACATATCTGACTGTTAATCTCTATGTTTTAATAATTTCAATAGCATTGCGTGATTTGCTTATTTTTTTCTAAAGCCACTGTGGAAGCGAAATTTAAAGAAGTTTGGTCCCCTTATAACAGCATTGGGTAAGAGAGCCGAGGGCTGCTGGGATTGTTCTCAATGTCTTGTTGGTGCCGTGTGGGTTGTGCTGCACAAACAGCTTCAAGTTATGAGATAACATGAGCAGATGCCATTACGTCATTAGTGCTACACAAGATATTGTCATGACCTGGCTCAAGGCCATAAGAAAAAGTGGACCAGTGTTAAATCACTGTGACCTCACACCTCTTCAGATTGCAAGCCCATTTAAATGGCACAGAGGTACACAATGGGTGGCCTGTATCTGCCTCACTTAATGTGCACCAAAGACCTCATATGAGGACCACAAGAGCCACCCCAGATTTACCCACCACCACGAGAAAGACTAAGATCAACATGAATGAAATGGCCTATTTGGGTGCACAATCACCCCCAGACCACTCTGACTGGCTTTGGGTTTTTGAGACAATATGAGAAGGGCAGCTGCCCTTTTGCGTGGAATGTCTCCGATTCCTGTTTTTCCTTCTTCCTCTTTTTGTTTTCTTCAAGTGCCAACAAGAGAAATTAATATGACAATGCCAAAGCATCTGTAATTGCAACAATTTTCTGGGAGAAGGGGTGTGTTTTTTGACATAAATGCAGGGGTTCCAATATTTTTGGCCATGACTGTAACAGTTATTTGTGAATTGTAATAATTATTTAATTTTATCGATCCATCTACCTACCTACACTAAAAAATGTACAGTTGGATGTATCTAATTTTAAGACAAGTGGTTACATGAAATTACTTTCTAAGAACATTTTATTTTGTAATTCAAATTTTTCAAACCAAAGTTACAGCACTTCAGCCATTCACATTTATAAAACAATATGACCAATCACTAGTTCAACCTCCCAGCCATTTATCCTTCAAAAACATGGCCCTAGAAACGTTCCCACATTTTCATCATATCTTGTTTCCCATTTAGTCTGTCAAACATTCTTTCATATGAAGCTGCCTTAATCATCTCATCGGTCCCTTCCTTTATATTGGTGATTACTGAGGATTTCAAATGCCTTAATATTACCCTCATGGCAGTTATGAGTCCCACCATCACAGCCTTAAACTGTTTATTATTCCCCTTTGGCAATTCCACTCTATCTCCTAGCAGACAGAGTCGGGTTTGCGGGGTAAAGTAAAGCCTAGCCATTTGTCCAGGAGATCAAGAACTCTACCCCAAAATGGATATACCTGAGAGCACTGCCACAGCATGTGTAAATAAACCCCCACCTGCCTTCTAAAATTCCAACACTGATCAGTATTAATTAGTCCAGTTCTATTTAGTCTAACTGGTGTCCAGTAGTATCTGTGTATAATTTTATACTGAATAAATTTACCTTTTACTTCCCTATAATATTTCCCCACTCTAGAAAGTATTCTTAACCATTCATCTTCTCTATTTTAACCCTCGTGACTCAATGCCTCAGTTGCAAAAACTTCCAAAAACTCCCTCCTCCTCCTACATCATACTTACTCTTTAAGTCTGATTATGACATAAACATCCCATTTACGAATAAATGGATTGCCATTGTTTCCATACTTTTTCCTATTTGTATTTCAGGATTGTGCCAAATTGAGGAATATGGCTGCATGTCATGTGATACTTTAAGCTTCTTATGTATTTTGATCCATATATTCCTCGAAAAAGATATCGGGTTTGTGTTTCTTATATTGTCCCCCCATTGTGACAGAATGTGCAGAGGTTGAAATAGTGAAGCCAAATCGCTCTCGATAGCTATCCAGTCCACATCAGAATTCACATTCTTCCAGTGATAGTAGAGTTTGGCTATTTCAAATGACATGCTACATAATCTAACATCTGGCAATCCTAGACCTCCCTTGTCTCTGGGCGAAGTAATTTTAATCCTAGGTTTTCTCTTTCCCAACAAAAATCTTTTACTATACTCTCGTACTGTTCAAATATCCTTTCCGGAATATTAAATGGAAGCATCATAGAGAGATAATTAACTTGAGGCACCACAACCATTTTAGTAACATTAACTTTCCCCCCATAAGGATGATTTCAATGCTTTCCATTTGTCCATATTAGGTTTAATTTTGTTCAATGAGGGTTCAAAATTCTGAATTATTATTTTGTCAATATATAAACAGATTTAAATTTCATGTTTATAGTTCAATTTTATGTTATATGAACAAAATAATTTTAATACAGTGCATTTTTTTATTAATTCAACAGCACCCATGTTCAATCCACTTAAGTTTGGAAGGTGTATTGGAAGGTAACGCAGATATTTCTTAAGTGGGCATCCAGAGATATCGTCCCCCCTCCAAGCACCCCTTTTCTCCACTAGTTCTGTATGGAGCTCGACAGGAGGAATGGAGAGGTAGAGAAAGGGGTTAGTCTCACACATAATGTAATGCAAAATAAAGAGTAAATACAAGTGCCATGAAGCAGAATTGAGCTCCAGCAGGCCTCGACTTACAGTAAAGGAATTGTAAGGCAGACATGCTAACAAAACAGCTTTACATTCCCTATTCCAAACCATTAATGGGCAACCTTAGAGTGACGACGGCTAAAAAAAAACCTTAGCTATAAGCAGGAATGAAACATTGTGAAAAGCCAAGACTCCACATGAACATGTTCTCCCCTTGCAGAGTCAGATCACGCATTTGAAGTGTTCCCAAGTGTTTGTGTGTTTTAGGTTCCTGTTAGTGAGGGGTCCTTTGCCGTTCTGTCTGACATCCAACAGAAAGTCCACTGTGTCTCTGCAACTTAAGCTGAGTCAGTGTAAGTGTGTGGCTCAGTAGCTCAAGTATTTGGGCTTGTAATCCAAAGTTTGCTGGTTTAAATCCAGCTTCAGATGGATAACTGTATGTTTATGGGCCATTGAGTTATGAAAAATAATCAATGTAGTGAATCACTATATTCTCAAATTACTTGTTGTACTTTTATGAACAACACCATTTATTAAACAAACAAATCTGCATTGGCAGAATGAAAAATTAAAAATTAAAATAAACTATCATTTAAGAAACTGTGGAAAACTGAATTTACAATATTTGTAAAATGAAGGAAGAGTCCATTAACTTAACGGAAAATGTGCTGGTAATTTTCTGCCAGTACATTTTCCGTTTTTTGGTGGATTTTTTTTTTTTTTTTTACAGTGTATGATGCGCTTGAATTCACTGAGCTCAAGTGTATGTGAAAATTAATATATTTACATCTAGTATGTTTCATGGCTTCACTGTATTTCCCTCTGGAATGATCAGTTTCATCTAACTGCTGATGTTAAAGGCAGAGCTGAAATTTAGTTTAGTCATGACCTCAAAATTTAATTGAGTAGGTATTCTGTACAACCAGACGGAACTGCTGGTTGGGCTGGTCATCACCTGCATCTTCTAAGTGAGGTATAAATGTAAAGCTTAAAATTGCACAATATATATTAATCTGTTTTTAATGTTTTTACAAAATATTTTTTATGTGTTTGCATCTTATATTTTGTATAATGTGCTTGTACATTTGATTCTTCCTTGATTTCGGTGTAATGAAGTGTAACTAGTGAAAAAGAGAGAAACGTTTGGAAAGCATTATTGAGCTGATTGTCCAGAGTCACTTGGGTGATAATTAAGGTCAGTATAAATCACCTATTACCCACTGTAATCCCCCCGCACACTCTGTTAACAAAATAAGAGGGTTGAAGTTAAATCAGGTTAAAAAGGTAAATTTGATCCTCCGCCTATCGTGGAAGATGCGTTCCAGACCCATCAGCGATAGGTGAAAATCCACGATACAGAAGGATCATATAAATCTTTTTTGAAGTTTAAGCCTTAAAATACCCCTCCCACATGCTTTAAACACATGTAAACTCATTAAAACACATATATCGGGCTATGTTAAATGTCGGGCTAAGGATATGAGTAACATAATAATAATAATAATAATAACAATAATAAAATAATAATTTTTTATATATATACACACACACAACTTTCTCTCTATATATGTAATGGAATATATAAAAATTAAAACATATATGGCTCTTACACATTCTTTTCATCCTTCTTCATGTAGCGTACTGTTGATTCATTCAAGCCATAATGCCGAACGCCGTCCGCATAACGCTTTCCTTCCCGAAGCACATCCAGAAGTTTTACCTTCTCCTGAATGGTCAACGTCTTCCATCGTAGGGCTTAGAACAAAACGAAAACAATCGGACCACAAACAATGTACGGGATACGCAGAGAATCGTGAGGCGTTGGAGAAAAATCTGTGATATAGTGGGGGAATCGCTGTAATGTGAAATCTGCCAATCCTGGTTTTCAGCAACATGGACAGAAACCTGTCGTTTATAGGGACCTATTATGCCCATTTTCACTGTTCATAATTGGATTTTTATGGTCTGCTAGAATAGATTCACCCTTTTAATAGGTGATATCCTAGAATCCAATATATTATTGCAGGGCTGTTTTCATTTGATGTTAACCAAATGTGATATATTTATTTTTACTTTTGATATCTCGTCCTTTTCCCCTTATCTGATAAGAGCCGCTGTCCGCTGAGACAAGCTGGTGTGTTTTTACTGCTCACTGAAAAGTGGGTGGTGCGGACATTGTGTATTACATCACACTATGAGACAGTCACTGATTGGTGGGCTCTGAGGGGGCGGTGTGACCTGAAAATCATCTATCAATCAACCCAGGATGGGGGGCCAGCCCATCACAGGGCACACTCACACACCATTCACTCACACATGCTCTCCTACGGGCAATTTAGCAAGTCCAATTAGCCTCAGCATGTCTTTGGAATGTGGGGGGAAACCGAAGTACCCAGAGGAAACCCCACGACGACATGGGGAGAACATGCAAACTCCGCACACATGTGACCCAGGCGGAGACTCGAACCTGGAACCCAGAGGTGTGAGGCAACAGTGCTAACCACTGTACTGCTCCTGAAAATCATGAACTATTTTAAATGTTGAAGTATTTTTGAAATATTTATTAATTTTAAATATTTATTAAATCAAAACATTGGGCAGTATACATGTTACTTATTAATGAATAAGCAATATAATAAGATTCAATTTTGCTTTCACTACTTAAAGCGCCAGAACAACGTATTTGAAAAATTCAACAGCAATATCTCTTACCAGAAATCAGGAACAGGTTAAGAAAATCCACAGACTTGGTCGCGAGCAGTTTAATATACGAACTATTTCCTTCTACCCGACTCCACACACCAATAATATCACTGCGCAGCAGATATCGCCAGGGAGCTCGCGCTTGTGTCTAATGCGCAGTGATACGAGTAGTGTACTTCGATAGAAGCCCGACATTTCTACTGCTGATATTTCCAAACCTGAACAACTCCCAGCAGAACTTTGATGAATAGATAACATTAAGACCCCTCTAAAATATCTTTTAATAGTTTTTTGTGAACCTCCCATTTAAACGAAGTACATCGTGGTGCTCATGAATTTGAAAGCCTAGGTGCCTCATCTCGCTTTTCCACAACGAGTCAGCAGCGCCACCATCTTGGAGCGATAATTAGACATAAACAAGCAACATGTCAGGGTGTAGATGGAAAGATCTTTTAGCCATAACTTCTTTACTAATTAACGCATTTATATCTTACAATTATGTAGAATAAATAAACAAGCCCACCCCCCATATTTATGTAGTACTGCTCATAGTATTCTCAACAAAAACTAATGCTAGTATCCAGTCAGTGTCACAGGCTAGTATACATGTTATGTATCTTATTTGACCATACCGCAGATTTTTTTACCTGTGAAATGTGGTTCCCTGTTTTCTAGTTTTAACATTCCTCATGTTGTTGCAGTTTCGAAAATAGTCGGTTCACTAAATCATATCTATGAATCCTCTATTTCACAATTACCGCGCCAACATCGCGTATCGCCCAACAAGGCACACAGGGTTTCAAATCTATGGCGGTGCTGCCTACGCTACTACCAGTCACATGACACAGGAGCTACCGAATTCCCGCCAATCGGGAGCCGGCTAGATCAACCACGCCCACCCGTCACATAGAGAAGAGTGAGGCGAAAGAAGCGAATCAGTTTAAAAATGTCACCATTAATGCGGTATTTAGTAGTCTGGAGATATTTTACTTTAAGCAAGGCACAAAATAAAGTTGTAGTATTTGTAATAAAATTTGAAGATTAGCCATCCCCAAGGAGCTGACAGGAAAGCCAGGTACAGGTTTAGTCCTCCTTAATCAGCTTGTCGGTTACTAAATGTCGGCAAATAAGCTTGCCTTTTTCTGTGATTTTTTTTTTTCAGTTTAATTGACACTTAACGAAGTAATCTGAGACCTGAGATATAACATTAACAACGATGGTCATTTTTTACAATCATGGATTTTAACATTGAGGACGTGTGTCTCATGTCATTTTCACATAGAGGGAGTTTAATTGTTTTTATCTGTGTCTGTGTGTCAACATATGTCTATTTAGTTATGTCACTGAAATGTATGATTAGTATTGACATTTCCGTAGACTACTATGTTTTAATAAAACTGTATGATCCTTTGGGAGTTGGGCAATAGAACGGAATTGTAAAGTATCAATAAGAAACACTATTAATGAAGTAGCCGCCATAACCTTTTGCTTTGTATGAAGTGTGCATACAAAACACAAATAATGCAGTTGTACTGTTATGTATATAATTTAAAAGGTATACTTGCCAGCAAAAGATTGAGTTAATAAAATTAAATGAAAAGTATTAAGACCCCTTGTCATTCATAGTATTATATACTTATTAATTTTACAAAGACTTTTTTCCTATCATATTTTTAAGTTTTTGAAGTTGATAATCTGGAAAACTGCTGCCAGGGATCAACTATCCATTCTTGACTCTTGGAATAGGAATTGAAGTCGAATCAAACAGCCTTACAGCACCCTCTTGTGACATACAGTAATATGGAAAACAGAACAATTACTAACTGAACGCAACATCCCCCCTTTACTTATGTATTCTTCCTGCAGCAGCCCTGTATTCTATAAAAGACACGCCTTACCTGTAACATTTCTTCCTATAAGGTCATTACACCCCAGACAAAACAATAATGTAAGTTCAACAAAAAACATTGTGCTTGTTCCTTCCTGTAAGTGCACAACCTTTTCACTATGAACTGCCTGTTTTGCTTCCAACAGAAATCATTTACAATTAGAAATGTTCCATTCACTGAGGACCACAGTAAGAGGATCTATGAACAACTGTTATATATTTTACACTGAATCTCTCTTTTCCTTTAAGGTATCTCTTTCTAACCAGAAAATCACGCTCAGAACATGCATTTCATTTCTTTGTTTAATTCTGTGAAGTTCCATAGTCCTTGAGCCGATGATGGTTTGTGTGCCCTGGCTGCACAGCTTCCAGTTCCTTAGGCCATTCCAAGCTCAACTGTTCTTTCAGGACCAGTCTTTGGCAGGGCTGGAAATTTGGGAAGTCCACTGGGTACTGAGGCCAAATGGGCAGCATTCCATGCTTTCCCGTCAGCCAGGATGGGTCTCGATGGGTGCAGAGAATTTCTGATGCCCTTTTTGCACATGCGCTGGTTTCCACAGCCGCACTCTGTGCCCTTCTCTGAATGAGGGAGTGCGAGCTCCCTGTCTTGCATCACAGTACTGTTTCATGCGAGGTTGGCAAAGAGACACCCAGCAATGCACTTTATTATCATGTCACTTAATTATCACTTATGCCCCTTCAGTATCAGGCCAAGTACAAACACTACACAAGCAGAGTATTCTGTGGGGAAAAATTTATGTCCTCAACTGCTGAGAGCAGCGTGCTGGTGATGCTCTGTGCTCATTACATCTGTGAGCTCATTACTCTGTAGTGCTTTTCAATGCTGCATTGAGCAGCTGCCAGGATGTTATGCTGCCTCTGAGGATAACTGTTTGTTTAGAAGTAGAATAATTCAGAATCATTCAGAAGATGGATACAGATTTTCTCTTATTAAACAAGACACTGGCTCACTCATGATTGTCCAATAAAAAGTAAGGAGCATTCCTATTGAACAATCATGACTTCTAGTTTAAGTTAACTCTGCTAACTGAGAAATCCTGCTTAGTGGAACACCTCCCTGGTCAGAAGAGAACAACTACAACAACCAAGAGTCACTACCTGGCTTCTGGTTATTGTGCATTAGCTCACAGCTCAGACTGGGAGTCATTTCATAATGAATTGACTCCTCAAGACCAAGACTTGCAGTGGACTGCAAAGCATCCAGGGACACTGCGCAGCACGTTAAAGGACAGCTCTTATGGAGTGACCACTAAACGTGAAAGTGGAAAAATAAATCATTTAAAAAATTTTAAATGAATAGTTAAGGAAGATGTAGCATTTGATTATGTCCATGCATTTTATAATCTATTCAGTACAGGATCATAGGGGAGTCACAATAGGACATACTGTAAGGAAGGGGAATATTCTGCCAAGAAGGTCAGTGCATCATAGGACTCACTGACAGACACAGACACACACAGGCACAAGGAAACAAGCAGCAGAACATGCATATCACATGCAGAGCTCAGCCATGATGTTAAGAGCACGACACCCTGAGCCAACAAGCCTGTAGGACCTAAGAACAAACTTAGATTTGGGTTTAAAGTTTTCTATCTGGGATTTTCTTGCTGTTGGTACTACAGCCAGACACACAACAGTCTGTAGTCATGATCCTCGTTCCCCAGTAAAATACTCTTATTTTCTTTCATGCGTACTTTGACAAAGACATCAGCTTAATACAATGCATAAGACTCACAAGTTGAAACTTCAAGAATAGGCACAGACCATGACATCACCTTAAAACCAGCTTGGAAGGTGATGAAATTGTAACCTGGCTGTCTTCATCGCCTGATTTAATCCCCATCGTTAACTATGGGGCCTTAATGTAGCATAAGATTAACCACGATCACAAACATTACACTTCTCAGAGTGGCATCTGGGAGGTTGTCCTGCCTGCTTGTGAGTGTGTGTGTGTGTGTGTGTGTGTGTGTGTGTGTGTGTGTGTGTGTGTGTGTGTGTGTGTGTGTGTGTGTGTGTGAACTGATAGCAGGCTCATGATGGTCATTGACAAGAAAGGGCATTAAACTTGGCAAAAGGGACCGCAAAGAATGGCAGATTGTTATTCTTTATATAAATTCAATAACTAACTAAGTCTTCTTTTATTATTGCTTCTCTTAAAAGAAAAGAGAGAAAAATCCATCAGTTTCTTTTGTTTTCGTTTGTGACTAATTTTCTCTAAAAGAGAATTTACTTTTAGCAAGACAAAACTTCTGAATTCATTTTCTCAGTCTGTCAGTTTGCACGCGCACACACACACACACACACACACACACACAGTCAAATGCATTCATAAATGTATATATATAGCCAGGAGTGGTACTTTCACCACGAAATGTCACCTATGTGCACTGTCTTCGAGTAGTGAACCAATTTTCAATACAATGGTTAAAAGGGCTCAAATCTTCAGTGCCTCGTTGTGCCATCTCTACCAGTGTTTTTTTTCAACAGGGAAAATACAAGTTGTATGCTGGCCTTAGAAGCACAACTTCAAAGAATAGCTGCCATGCTTCTGCCTAGCATGGCAGAGGGAGTAAAATGGTATGGGACTGCTTTGGTGCTGGTAAGGTGGGTGATTTACACAGAGTACAAGGTGCAATGAACCAGCAAGGTTACCGCTCTGTTTTACAACTCATGCCACCCCCTGTGGTCAGCACTTCTATCAAGCAGCAAGGCTGATTCAAAGCACACTGGTGAAAGATGAGGAATCCAGAGAACTGTCCTGCTTGACTGGCCTACAGAATCATCACATCTCCAGCCTATCAAGCTCATGTGAGACCAGCTTCACCATGAGGTCAGAGAAAATACCAAGCCAGTCCCACCTCTGGGAATAGCAGGATTGAAATTTCCCCTAATATTGTCATAAACGGACAGCTCTAATGGCAAAGGACTGCAAAGCTGTAATTGCTGCAAATATAGTTTTCATACAGTTTGATTAATTGAAAATGAAGATGAAACTTATTGCAATATTTATTATATCACAAAGCAGAAGGCAGCAGGGAAAAGTAAAAAAGAATCACCCCAGATGGGACTTAAAACCACGATATCCAGCTCAGAAAGTCAGAGCCGTGGGCGTTTGGCCAGTGGGGCAACCGGCAGACCTGGGCTTATGACCGGGACACTTGACTCACAATGGAAGCTCAGCAAATTATAAGCAAGCCTGCAAAAGTGACATGAATGGATCTGTGTAATCTATGGTAAAATGCATCTTGGGGCTGAGACATTAACACTCACAGTCCATGAGAAGATGACATCCATCACTGGATCTCAGTCAAATGCGCTCATCGAATTTCCGCTATGCCTTTGGCATTTAATGTTTTTACTTAGCTGAAGAGCTAACTGCAAACATTACTTGAATGGGAAATTTAAAAAAAAAAAAATTTGCATTACAGCAATACGTCACACATGACTATGTAAGGGAATAGATGAAACCCTGAAATGCCGAACCTGAACAAGGTTTTCTGGATTACATTCATAATCCTTTGGATCATCGACGACTGTTCAGCAATAAAACCAATAGGTAATTGACACAATCCACTCACCTACAGTAGAGGGGAGCTTCTCCAACTGCAGTCGGCTATCACCTCAAGGCCGGCAGTTGCTCTTCCTCTGGAGTTTCGCCTGAGTAAAAGAGGTAGGTGAGGAGGTGTACGCTCCAGACTGGGGAGGCGACCCTTCAGACCACCGCTACTCCCCATCATAATGGCCAATGTATGTTCACTCCAGAATAAAATGGACTTATTGCATGCCAAGTGTCGGGTGGAGCGGTATCACCTGTGTTATTGCCCTGACTGAAACCTGGCTTGATGACACCATCTCAGACTCTGAGGTTAGTCTCTCTAATTTTATGATCTGGCAGACTGACAGGATGTCTCAGTCAGGTAATAAGTGGGGTGGTAGGGTCGGCATATTTGTCAACGAGCGGTGGTACACATGTACAGATTGGGACATTTTCCAGGGTGATCAAAACCATAAAGTTTCTGTAATTACAGACTACATCAAGTTTTGTATTTATTCCAATATTCCCACCAGAACTGTCTGGGGATATCCTACCTACAGACCCAGTATTACTTCCCATGTTAAGCACAGCTTGAAGGAAAACACAAAGCATTTCTATGCAAGGACTGGTCTTCTGTCCAGTCACTCAGTAGACAAGTAAAGAATGAGATAATCAATGCCAAACTCAAATATAAGAATAGACTGGAGCAAGAGTTCAGTACAATGAACACCAAACAGGCCTTTTGGTTACTCACCCGTCAAATACCCTACCATGACCTTCATCCCATAGGCACTGATCTTACAACTTTTGCTGACTCCTTAAACTCTTTCTATACAATGTTCGATAAGCAGGACTACTCTGCTGTCTGTGAGGAGCTGCTCAATGGCCTTCCCTCTGACAATCCTACAATCCCTCCCTTTACTGTAGAGGACATGAGGCAGCAGCTAAGCAGATGCAAAGCTGGCCAGGCCGCCGGGCCTGATCGTGTACCAGCTAAAGTTTTGAAGCTATTCGCCACAGAACAAGCTCCCATCCTTCATTCCATCTTCTGAAACTCATATAGATTGGTGACCATTCCTACAATTTGGAAAACTTCTACCATCGTCCCGGGTGCTAAGAAACCTCGTCCCTCTGAGCTAAATCATTACCGGCCAGTAGCACTCACATCGATAATAATGAAATGCTTAAAGAAAATTATACTCCATATCATCCAGCCAGCTGTCAGACCGCAGCTGGACTCATACCAGTTTGCCTCCTGGGTGAAGAGCAGAACAGAGGATACTGTAGTATGTCTCCTCCACTCCCTTCTCCAACACCTTGAATCTCCAGGCACCTTCGCTACTGTCCTCTTCATTAACTCCAGTTAAGCTTTTAATATCATTCAATGGCACCAGATGATCAAGTAGCTTCTTCAATTGAACATATCCCCATCTCTCATCCGTTGGGTCCATAATTTCCTCAGCAATAGACCACAGGTTGTAAGGATAGCCACAGCCAGATCAGCAACTGTGATCAACAACACTGGACCCCCTCAAGGGTGTGTCCTCAGCCCCTTCCTCTTTACACTCTATACCAATGACTGCATTATTTTTCTAACTTTTTCAGTGTGAGATGAAGCTACTTCAGAAAATGTACATTTTTTCTAACCCTTTTCACAAATATTTACAAGGCCTGCCAATAATTGTGGAGGGCGCTGTAGCTTCTCTAGCTATATTTTTATCAGTGAGCTCCCTTGCCTGCAAATTTTCTTTTACATATTCTGCAGCACCACCTCCCTTCTTGCTTATCTGCTCCCTACTATGTAAATGATTCTCACTGACTGAACAACATTGAAATAATTGCTGTAATCATGATACAGTTTACTATGAAATGTTTCTGTGCAACAGGTCAGCAAAAGAAATGGGTGTGCAGAGGCCTAACAGTGAGGATACGTAAAGACCACCATCCTCAGCCTCAGCAAGTGGTCCATCAATGTCAAGCGGATGACAGTGAACAGCAAACCCCAGTTCTGCCAACCATAGTTACCCCATCAGCTTGGAGGGAATCAGTGGCTGAGGGGATGAGGAGATCCACGGGGCGGAAGGACCCATTCTCTGTGCCTGGGTACGAGATCCACCACTGGTCCGGAGTGAGATACTGGTCACGACAGCCAGAGAAGACATCTGTAAATGAAAAGTCCATTCTGGACCTTTGTAATGCCCTGCAGTCGTTTACTCTCTCTTGAGGGGGAGCATTATAGATTTCTAAGGCTAACAAGATGTCCAACACCCAGAACTGTATTTAAACCTTTAAAATTATAAAATAAATTCAGTCTGATATTGTGTCTGCCAAATAGTGTCATCAATTTGCATCATAAATATAACACTTAGCTGATGGTGGACCTAAATTTTCCAAATAAACCAGGAATCATACGAATCATGCCAGTGCACTTCGTACTGAATTGCACTGGTATAGTGATGTATGCAGGGTTTCATCTATTCCCTTACATAGTCATGTGTGACGTATTGCTGTAATGCAAATGAACTTCCCATTCATTTGTGTTCCTGCCACTCTATAGCTAAGTACAAACATTAAATGCCAAAGGCATAGCGGAAACTCGATGAGCGCATTTGACTGAGATCCAGTGATGGATGTCATCTTCTCCTGGACTGTGAGTGTGTCTCGGCCCCAACATGCATTTTACCATAGATTACACAGATCCATTCATGTCACTTTTGCAGGCTTGCTTATAATTTGCTGAGCTTCCATTGTGAGTCAAGTGTCCCGGTCATAAGCTCAGGTCTGCCGGTTGCCCCATTGGCCAAACGCCCACGGCCCTGACTTTCTGAGCTGGATATCGTGGTTTTAAGTCCCATCTGGGGTGATTCTTTTTTACTTTTCCCAGCTGCCTTCTGCTTTGTGATATAATAAATATTGCAATAAGTTTCATCTTCATTTTCAATTAATCAAACTGTATGAAAACTATATTTGCAGCAATTACAGCTTTGCAGTCCTTTGCCATTAGAGCTGTCCGTTTATGACAATATTAGGGGAAATTTCAATCCTGCTATTCCCAGAGGTGGGACTGGCTTGGTATTTTCTCTGACCTCATGGTGAAGCTGGTCTCACATGAGCTTGATAGGCTGGAGATGTGATGATTCTGTAGGCCAGTCAAGCAGGACAGTTCTCTGGATTCCTCATCTTTCACCAGTGTGCTTTGAATCAGCCTTGCTGCTTGATAGAAGTGCTGACCACAGGGGGTGGCATGAGTTGTAAAACAGAGCGGTAACCTTGCAGGTTCATTGCACCTTGTACTCTGTGTAAATCACCCACCTTACCAGCACCAAAGCAGTCCCATACCATTTTACTCCCTCTGCCATGCTAGGCAGAAGCATGGCAGCTATTCTTTGAAGTTGTGCTTCTAAGGCCAGCATACAAGTTGTATTTTCCCTGTTGAAAAAAACACTGGTAGAGATGGCACAACGAGGCACTGAAGGTTTGAGCCTTTTTAACCATTATATTGAAAACTGGTTCACTACTCGAAGACACAGTGCACATGGGTGACATTTTGTGGTGAAAGTATCACTCCTGATTATATATATATATATATATATATATATATATATATATATATATATATATATATATATATACAGGTATGAATGCATTTGACTGTTCGTGTGTGTGTGTGTGTGTGCAAACTGACAGACAGCGTGCAAAGGCTCTTAATTTGGATATGTTTGTGAAACATTCTGCTGCACAGCACAACAAAGAAAAACAACTGGTTAGTGATAATGAAAAGTACAATCAGCATTGTTTTAACCATGAGAGTCCAAATGCTTAGATAAATTGTCACTTTTTCAGTGTAAGTATGCTCCTGAGCTCCACGATTCTGAATGATAGTCGGTTTCTCACTGAACCTCCATGCCACTCTGTTAAAATCTCTTGCCACCCCATGTAAAATTTTCTAGATCCACCACTGTGCCAGAGCTAAGACTTAAGAATCTTGAGTATTATTTCAACATAAACTTTGCTTGGGTGCTTCATACTTTAAATTAAATATAAATTATGGCAACGTGCAAAACTATTAAGGAAAATGCAACGTATTTGTTTTTCATTTACGTAATTATATATGTTGATTATGATTCTTTTTAGTTCCACAGTACATGCAGATACTACAATCCAAGCATGCACTCTTAGGTTAATTGCTATCAGTTTATATAAAGATTTATAGAAATTTCAGTCAGAGACTAGCTTCTGATATAGAAAGAATGTTTACATTTTTTTTTGGCCGTGGAATAGTTTTTCAGTGCTGCATGTAGTTTCTCTTTATTGTTTGAATAGGGCACACTTACACATCAACAAGTGCAGTGGCAGTTGTGATGTTCTCGCATATGAGAAAATACACGGACAACTTTTATTAAAGAAAACGAAAGGCTTTACTCTCCATACTCCAGTCAATTGCATGCATAGGCCTACTGCCGCATCTCACTTTGCCAACTTCCGCTTCCGTGCGGCTCAGGAGGATCAGGCTGCAGAACACTGGAAAGGGGTCCACAGCTCAAGGGGACCACCAGAGGACAGATGGAGTGGAACCGGGAACCAAGGGATTTGCCAGTGACTGGCACTCACTGTTGTTTTCGACTACAATAAAAACAGCTGTACTGGCTAAATAATGAGCATACAAAAGGAAAAAAAGACATGGATAGGAATAAAAAAGTAATTAAAAATAGAAAAACAACTGAAGAGTCATTCACACTGAACACGCGTCTCTGCTCTCAGGACGATGATCCTGCCAACTGCGCCAGACTGTGACAGACCGAACTACAAAACTGTAGACTCAGTGGACAGCTGACTACGCCACCCTAGGAATTTCATCCAGCTTTCCATTGAGACTACAGTTTTGCAGTCTGTTCTGCCAAACAATGTATTAAAAAGTGCAGTGTTATACATGACACTGTAATTAGTTCAATTCAAGAGATGTACAATCAAGTTATAATAGTGTGATTATCATAATCACACAAATATATGAATTCCTCTGATACTGAATTAAACAACCCTTTATGCTGTCCCTTATGTGAATTAGTAAAAATTTCCACACCTTTTACACCATAGCCAACCATTCTCTCCATAGTCATATGCAATTCCAATTCCCCCTTTTATTTATTTTATGGCAGACAGACAGCAGTGTTTCCCCTATCATTATATTAGGGTGCCCCCCCGCAGAAGGTCAAGTTAATCTTATTTAATTACATTTTCTATATAGCGTCAGATCACAGCAGAAGTTATTTACTGTAAGGTTACCTTTACTATAGAAGAGCTCTATATCATTGTCATTTTAATAAACAAATTAAATAGCCTTTTGTTATTTATCTTATTTGCACAAAAGCTTTTTCTCTCTATACCAGAGGTGCCCAATACATCGATCGCGATCTACTGGTCGATCGCAAAGACTGAGCAGATCGCATGACATAAAAAAATAGAGGAAGGGTGACGCGATCAACCGCGCCAGCTGCTGCAAAACTCCAGTAAGCAACCGAGTCGCCTCCAATTTATTTCTACTAAACTCAAGAGAGGGTATAAAACTGAATGGGGGAGCAGGACCAAGTACGAAGCCAATAACTTACAACTTCCATACGGAATGAAAGGAGGAGTACTTTTTCCCCACAAGGTCATATTCGAAGTGCGTTTGTTTCATCTGTCAGTCTACCATTGCTATTCCGAAGAAGGGAAATGTGGAGCGGCATTTTCGGACTGCTCATAAAAACTACGGCATTAACTTCCCTCCGAAAAGCGAGCTAGAAAGAGAAAGGTGAAGGAACTAAAATCCCAGTTCAATTAAAAAATAATGCATTTATGCCAAAGGGAAATTAATAATAATGATCAGAAAATATGTAGCGTCAGCCACCTGAAAAGCAGAGAAAAATATCTGCGTTTTTTAAAGGGTGATAAAGACGTTTCAAAATGGAATTTTCTGCTTTAAACTATCACCATTTTATGCTATCAGCAATCGTTTTTAAAGCCTAACAGTTAATATATTTTCAGCTCGAGCCAAACATCCGCAATAGGCTGCCAGGAGACCATCTTGTAACTTGCATGCGGATCTCAATAAATAGGCCTGACGTTTCTGACTTCCCATATCAAGAGGCTCTAGAAATGTTATTTTTTTCCCCTTGTCCTGTCCGGCAGCTTTAGCAGAATCATGTTCTGAATGCACTGCTGTGCCAAACATGCTTGCTTTACCATGAGGGGATCTATAAACTCTGTATAGACCCCTCATGTTGATCTATTTCTTTTTATTTTAATTTTATTTATTTATTTCACTTTTAACACATGTAAAAACATTGCATTGGGTGAGCTGGCCGTAGTGGAGGGATATATTAGGAGGGGGAAAAAAGAAGGAAAAGGAGAAAAAAAAGACAGGAAAAAGAAAAAAAAGGAGTGATAGATTCAGAAAGGAATTAACAAAATTATAGCGTGCAGAAAGTAACACAACTATACAAGCATATAAAATCTTAGTGTGTGCTTGGATGGGTGCGTGTGTAGGTGGGGATTGTGATGGTGATAAGGGTTAATAGGAAACACCTGTGAGGCGGAAGTAGGAACAACATAAATTGTCAGCGAAGGAGTAAGAAGGGGGGCCCCATATGCTCGGTGGTGCTTGGAGTCCATGCTGCAGCTGCCAGATGCGGAAGCGCGTGCGCTGGGGGAAAATTATTGCATTGTTGGACATACGGCGAGTTATTGGGGTGCGCAGAGTTGGGAAGCTAATGACGCCGGTCAGCGATTGGTGGCAGCGGCGTGGATTCCAGGCGCCACAGGAAAGGTTTGTGGTTCCTTCTAGGAGTTGGATTATGGTTCCTGTTGTGGGTTTTGTTTTCGGGGGATTGGGCTGTCTTCCCCCGACTAGTTACATTAAATAATATTGTTTGATATAAATTGATTTTTTTCCTTGTGTATTTGTGTTGTTTAGGAGGAACCACATGTGATTTTGGTGTTCATGGCCCTTGTGTTGATGTGAGCTGCCCAGGCCTTTTTATTGTACACGTGTGAACTTTAGCCGGGTGTTTTAGCTGAGTGTGAAGTGTTTTCCCAAATGTTTTAGAGATTGCTGTGCTGAGATCATTGTGTGGGGGGTTGCTGTGTTGCCTGGGTGCTCCATTCACTTATTGAGGCAGCGACACTGAATTATGGAATCCTGGTAATAAAGGCTTATTGCTAGACTTCTGTTGTGAGCTGTTTCTTATGCCTGGTGCCCAGTTTAGCCGAGTTATAAACCTGCATCATTGGGGAAAAGTGATCCTCTTACAATTACATTGTGTTTGTTACATTATAATGTTTACATTGTAATGATTACATCATGGATATTTGGCATACATTTTAATAATATCATAATACTTGTATTCTACGTTATATAGTGCTAAATAATATTCCATAAGAGCAGCTTCACTCCTGAGTGTCCTGGGTGATTGTAGCTCAGGTCCAGCTCTCTCAGGTGTGAGGGGTTTGACCTTAGAGCTGAAGCCAGGGAAGAACAGCCTTCTTCTGTGACTCTACAGCCTGCAGAGAGACAGACAAAAACACTCTGATAAATAAGATCACCAATACAATTATTACTTTTAAGTAAATGTAACTACTTTCCTATTGACAATGTGTTTCCTTTCAATAAATACAGTTTACTACGTGGAAGGAATACTCAGTAATACTGGCCTCAGTTTCTCCAGTTTACAGTGTGGAATAAGCAGTAATACTGACCTCAGTATCTCCAGTTTACAGTGTGGAATACTCAGTCCAGCAGAGAGCAGCTTCACTCCTGAATCCTGCAGGTCATTGTCACTCAGGTCCAGCTCTCTCAGATGTGAGTGGTTTGATCTGAGAGCTGAAGCCAGCGCCTCACAGCATTCCTCTGTGAGTTCACACCGGTTCACCTTTAGGAAAATGAAAGACTTTTAAGATTCAAGATTATTTATTTGTCACATGCATAGTTATACAGGTACAACATGCAGTGAAATGTATCCTGAACTGCTCTTTTGACTGTGCAACATTAGAATAATTTAATAATTAAAAACCACTTTTTGCATTGGTGCACTGTATATTACATCACAGTGAGCCGTTACATTCATCACAGAAGAGATTCCTTTAAACAATGAATTTATTGTACAGCTTTTAAGTGGCACATTAACACTCACCTCAGTTTTGACGAACATTATATTTTGTTAAATATTTATATTTAAAATTGCAACACAACCATCACTTTTCTTTGTCTATTAGCTGCTAACCAACACAGTGCTAACCATGACAGTTTGGTGTAAGATCAGTGGGTAACGCCTGAGTGAGGGTATCCATTTTACCATAAACGATGCTGAAAAATGGGCTGAGGAGGGATGTTGAATATCAAGAGCAGTTCTGTTAAAAGGATACAGCGACTGAATAGAGGGGAACATTACTGATATTAAAGGTAAGTTAAGGATTTTGACAGGCGTAGCCTAAGTGTCAATCTACTAGCTAATCAGCAAACATCAAAATATTCTTTGCAGCGTGAATAACTAACGTTAGTCATTAACAAGCTTGATTTATTTTCTGAGTTTACAATTTTCTGAGACAACAAGCACTATTATCCTGAGATAGGCTGAAAATGCTGGATACATATTACTAAACATATATATAGTACATTACAGAGTTAATCAAAGGGGTATGAATATATTTGAGGTCCAAGCAGAGTCAGGTACTTCACCTCAAATGGATCATGGGTTTTCACATAGAAAATAAAAATCTTCAGCACCACTGTGAGGAATTATAGCAGGAGGCAGCTTGGTTATATGAAACATCCTCACTACTGTAAATCCATGATTCTGCAAAAGTGTGTTTTCTAAATTTGAACTGAGCTTCTAAGTGTCCCGGTTACAAGGAAATCAAGGGAAAGACAAACCTTGATCACATTCTCGTCTTTGATAAGATGTACATCCTGGTTCACAACAATATGCCACTGTCATGCCCGGCTCGTCTGCTCCTCCTGTGTGCCACGCCCCCTGATTACCCACGTGTTTTCTCCCGATTGTACCCAGCTGTATCCAGTTCATTTGCTCAGTCCTGTCTATTTCAGTCCGTGTCTTACCTGAGTCCTTGGTCCGTCATTGATGTTTCCTGATGTCTGTTGGTGTGCCATGTTCCCCAGTCCACGTAATTGTAGTAATAAATCTCCGTTCACCCTGCTTACGCCTGCTCGCCTGCTTCCTTCCTGCTCGCCTGCCAGCGCGTTCACCCGCTTCCCCGCCGATCGTGACAGAATGACGGACCACAAAAAGAAGCGGAGAGGGAGGAAGAGGCTCCCAGAGGAGCCGATCTATCTCGGCGCCTGCTCGCTCTCCAGGCTTTGGCTCCCGACAGAGGACGAGAGGGAAGTACCCGCCCTACCTCCAGCCCGGAGGCTGACCACACGCGACCCCGATCCCGTGTGGAAGTACTGGTTCTCCAGTGAGGACGAGGACGAGGAACCCTTCCTCTACCCTTACCCGGAGCCGGAGGCCTTTCTTCCGCCGTCCGTTTTTACGGACGTCGCGCCGCCTCCCGCTACCGCCAGGCGCCAGCGAAGGAGACGAAAGAAACCGGCGATCGCCGGTACAGAGGACCTCCCTCCGTTGCTGCCGGCGGACCCCGCTCCCGTGCGGCCGCCGCTGCCGGCGGACCCCGCTCCCGTGCGGCCGCCGCCGCCTGCGCAGCCAGCGCAGCCCCCACTACCTGCTGCTATTCCTCTTGCAGCTCCCGGGCCGGCGCCCCCACTGCAGCCACCTGCAGCTCCCGGGCCGGCGCGCCCACTGCAGCCACCTGCAGCTCCTGTCCCTGACTGCGTTCCAGTTCCTGACCGCGCTCCAGTTCCTGCAGAGGCGCCCCCTCTGCAGCCGCCTGCTGCAGCTCCCGGGCAGGCGCCCCCTCTGCAGCCGCCTGCTGCAGCTCCCGGGCAGGCGCCCCCTCTGCAGCAGCCTGCTGCAGCTCCCGGGCAGGCGCCCCCACTGCAGCCAGCTCCAGTTCCTGATCGCGCTCCAGTTCCTGACCGCGCTCCAGTTCCTGACCGCGCTCCAGTTCCTGACCGCGCTCCTGTCCCGGCGCCCCCGCAGCCTGCTGCAGCTCCAGAGGCGCCCCCTCCGCCTGCAGCAGCTCCAGAGGCGCCCCCTCCGCCTGCAGCAGCTCCAGTCCTAGTCCCCGAGGTGGTCCCGGACAACTCCATCTTGGCTCCTCCCTCTTCGGAGGTGGAGGAGCTGGAATGGGACCCCTCGGGGACAGAACTTGTAACCCCTTGTCCCTCGCCCCGGCGACATCGACCCCAACCTAGGATCGGCCTGTCTGTGTCCCGCAGGGGAAGGGGACACAGACGCAGGGCTGGGGTCCCGCCCGCCCTGCCCCCTGGCTCGCCCTCCCTCGCCTGCGCTCTGGCTCGGTTGGCGCCTGCGGGTCCTGGCCCTCCGGGTCGGACGTCGCCTGCGGGTCCCCCTCCGAGGCCTCGTCGCCCCGCCTCGCTCCCCTCTCCAGAGCCTGGTCGGTCGCCTGCGGGCTCCCCGACGGCGGCTCCTCGGTTGCCTGCGGGGCCCCTACCTCCGGTCCTCCCCCGGCCGTCGCCGCCTGCTGCGGCTCCCCCCTCCTCCGGGCCTTCGCCGTGGGCCCCTCCTGCTCCCTCGTCCCCTTCCCCGGTGCTCCCTCCTGCTCCCTCCCTGGCCCCTCCGCGGGTCCCTCGCCCTGTCTCCTCGGCCCCTCCGGAGTCCCCTCCGGCTCCGGCCTCCCGGCCGCCTGCGGCCCCTCCGGCTGCCTCCCGTCGCCCACTTAGGCTCCCTCGGGCTCCCCTTGGTACCCCCTCCTTCTCGCCCTGTGCCCCTGCCTTTGTCCCTCCTTTCTTTGTCCCGCCGTCCTCTGTTCCTGGTCCCTTTGTTCTGCCCCACTCCGTTCCTGGTTTCCCGTCGTTCCCTCCTTGCACTCCCGCTCCTAGTGTCCCGCTTGTCCCTCCTGTTTCTCCCTTTATGTTCTGTCTCTCCGCTTTCCCGGCCCTTTGTCAGCTCCTGTCTTTTGTTCTGTCTCTTGCCGTGTTTTGTGCTTCGGTCCTGTTCCCTGTCCTGCGTTGATTCTGTCCTTGTTTTTCAGGTCCTGTTTTGCCTCGTCCCGTCCGTCGCCCCCTTCCTTGGCGCGCCCGGAGCAGCGCGCCTTTGGGGGGGGGGTTCTGTCATGCCCGGCTCGTCTGCTCCTCCTGTGTGCCACGCCCCCTGATTACCCACGTGTTTTCTCCCGATTGTACCCAGCTGTATCCAGTTCATTTGCTCAGTCCTGTCTATTTCAGTCCATGTCTTACCTGAGTCCTTGGTCCGTCATTGATGTTTCCTGATGTCTGTTGGTGTGCCATGTTCCCCAGTCCACGTAATTGTAGTAATAAATCTCCGTTCACCCTGCTTACGCCTGCTCGCCTGCTTCCTTCCTGCTCGCCTGCCAGCGCGTTCACCCGCTTCCCCGCCGATCGTGACAGCCACACTAGCATCAAAGAATTTTGTGGAATTCATCCCACCTCAGCCTCGTTTTCATTTTGAAAATGGTGACCTCTGCGAAATAAGCTAATAGCCCCCCCAATTCAGTGCCAGAACGTTGGAGTTCACCCCAGTGAGCGAGAGGGTTACCTCCCTTCCACTTCGAGTTGGCGGAGGGGGTCTGACTGTTTATGCGTATGTACCGAACATCAGCTCAGAGTACCTGGCCTGCTTCGAGACCTGGGAGGGGGGCTGGGAGGTGCCCCCCATGGGGACTGCATTGTCCTGCTGGGAGACATTAACGCTGATGTGCGTAGCGACAGTGAAACCTGGAAGGGTGTGATTGGGAGGAACGGCCTGGCCGATTTGAATCCCTGTGCTGCCCACAGTGTGTCCATAACGAACAGCATGGTGGAACATAAGTGCTCCTGTGACCGGAGCATCCTGGGCCGCAGGTCGATGACCGATGGCAGTCTGATGGGACTGGCAATTTGCTACTTTTAATATCTCTCCTTAAATGTTTCATGTTTTTTTAATTTAATTTTTTATTGTCATATTTAGTCCTACGATTTTACTTTGTGCATTAAGCATTTTATTTTTTATCATCTTTTCTGGAAAGCACCTTGAATGACCTTCTTGTATGAAGATGTGCTATACAAATAAACTTGACTGAAACCGACATAAAATATTCATTCTCTACTCACTTCAGCTTCTCCAGTTTACAACTGGGATCCTCCAGTACAGCAGAGAGCAGCTTCACTCCTGAGTCTCCTGGGTGATTGTAGCTCAGATCCAGCTTTCTGAGGTTTGACTTCAGAGCTGAAGTCAGGGAAGAACAGCCTCTCTGTGACTCTACAGCCTGACAGCCCATTGAAAGGAAACCACAAAATTTCAGACAAAATACAGGCAGCAGCGACCTGTCAAAACACCAGCGCTGACGTTGCCAGTGACTGGCCTGGACCCACCAGAGCAAACAGCCCTTCAGCCCCCCCCCCCCCCCCCCCCACCCTTCCCCCATCCCAGGTCTCCCTGTTGCTGATAAAAAGCTGCCATTCGGGGGTAATATTCTGCACTTGGGTTTGCCTGAGTGCCTCTGTTCCTGCAGCTGCCACACACTGTTCACTGAAGCTCACCTTTTAGCGTCACTGACTGTAATAACAGACATAAATGATCAGCTTCTAAATTAGACCATCCAGTGAGAGCGACCCACTGCATCAAAGAACTGGACTCTCTCATCCCCAGTCCTGCCAGAGGAAGAGCACTGAGGACAGAAAAATGACAGCAAACAACATTCAGCATTAGACTCTAAAACCGTCTGTAATGTCTGTGTTTATCCAGTGGACCATAAACTAAAATAAGCTTTCCTATTTCAGTTTCTTTTAGATGTTATAAAGTAATAAATAAACAATCATAATAATTAAACCATGTATTACTGACTATCAGACAACTTCAACAAGTTACCAAATGGATGCAAAATCAAAGATATTCATTTGCGCCTGGCACTAACCATGTATTCCTTCACAGTACTAAGCCATAGAAAGGGCCCCAATGAAACCCCTGCATTCCTGCATCGCAGATACTCTAATCTCAGCATTTATAAGATTATATTTGTACTACCTGCCAATTTTTATATTAGATTAGACTAAAAAATTAGAAATATCTATATGCAGAAGTAGTTTTTCCTGATAAGAAGGATGATATCAAGACTGTCAGCATTTACACATCGAATTATGACATATCTGAGTAGCCCAGACTGTCCGGAAAACAAAGCCGTACAGCATATGTGGCTGACTAATGTACATGCAGTGTAATAAGCGTATAATCAAATGGATAGAAAAAAGCTCAATAATAGACAGGATTCAAAGGGTAAATAAGGTGCATCATGTGGAAGAGAAGTTAGGTGGCATGGGGGTGCGTTGTGAGTTTCATCTGGTAGCTAGAAAGGAACAAACAGGGCTTTGGGGGGGGGGGGGGGACTTCTCCGGCGGCTACATTGCTCTACCTTTTTGTAAAATTATTTATTTTAAAAAAATCTTTTCTCCTTACACTATAATGGCAGGTTTAGGACTAATACAGTACAGTCATAACCAGTGTCAGGGATTCTATGCATCGCTACACAGAGACAAGTCCAGATATTGAGCCCAAGGCTGAAATTGTGGTTTACTTACAAGTGCACTTTGCTGGGCAGTGGGGGTGTTTGTCCTTCTCTGCTCACATTTTCCCCTCTTATCCTGTCTTCTCCTCCGCAGCCCTTCCTCCTTCTCTCTGTTGCTCCTATATTCCCTCCCCTCCAGTCATCTATGTTCTCCTTCCTCTGCGGTCTCTCCTCTTCTCCCATTCTTCAGTTATACTGTCTTCTCCGCTCTCCCTGTATCCCTCCTGTCTTCTGGTCCTGTCGTCTCTTCTCCAGTCATCCCCTGCTTCTCAGTCATCTCTGCATCTTTTCTCTCATTTGTTTGCTTATTCTTTGATTGTTTGTGTTATTTGTTAACCCACCACCCCATGCTGGATGAGTCTTGATGTTTTTTGTCCTTTTTAAAGTTAGGCTTCTTCCTTTGTTTTTGTGCCATATCTTCTGCCCTCTTCTGGTTGCGGCAGTGCATGACACGGGTGGAAAATAGGGTTTATTACAACACACACATCAAAACCAAAAGGATCAGGATGGATCCAAAATAAACAGCAAATGACCAGGAATGAACTAAATGATGGAATAAACACAACTGGAGAACTATATACATACATACAGCTATAATCAACCATGAAACAACAGAAGCAGAACAGGCACTTAAATACACAGCTAACAAGACACAATGCAGGACAGTGAGAATCATAACCAATAACAAGGACTGAGGGCAACCCAGGAACAGGTGTTACAGTTAAACAGCACTGGTGAAATCAAAGTGACCTTTCAGCCACATGGTCAGCTCTGCATCGCCCTCTGCTGTTTGCATTAGAAGCTGCTTGAAATTCCCACTCTCCTTACCAACACCTCGAAAAGCCAGGCCTTGCCGTGCCAAGTACTTAACTTCAGAAGATTTTTCCTCACTTGCTGCTGCTCTTTCCAGCTCATCTGAAGGTTGAATATTAACAGGATTGATCTTCTGAATCCATATCATCAGTGCTAATCTGTGGCACTGCCTGTCTTTATGTGCACTGAATTTCCCCAGTGCCTTTTCCAGTTTCACATGCCAGTCTTCACAAGAGCTGAATGTGTCTTTCATGCCAGTTTAGACATTTGTGTTACAAATTATTTTGCACAGTAGAAACAAAGAACCCCCCTTAAGATGAGGAGGGGCTGTAAGGGAGCCCAGTGTGATCTTTAAACCATTTCTCCTGAAAGCAGGGTCTCCTGTTTGATAGACGTGACATTTACATTTGGCTGATTTGGTGAAGGTCCAAGCTCCTCCCCCCTCCTCCCTAATGCACCTTCATCTTCACCTGCCTGTCTGCTCTCTCTCTCTCTCTCTCTCTCTGCCATTGACTCACACTCAGTCTCCCTGATTAAATGCTGTATCTGAAATACACACCACAGGCCAAACTAAGAAGCATATTAAACTAACATCAGGATCAGGCTGCTGTGACGTCATTATTCACTCTTAACCATCAATATTTGCTCCTTTTCTCACTCCCCTCCATGTCTTTACTCTCAGCACAGCAGAGTTTACATGAAAGCAGTTATCAGTAAACAAGTGGTGCTTCTTGGCATGATGCTCAGGAATGGATTTCTAAGGATTTGTTACCTGAATGAGAATGATTAATATATGAAGAACCTTTGACTCACATACTGTATACGTCTATCATCTGACTGGCACTAATTATCTCACTGTCTCTACTTACTTTCCTGCTTTTCTGTGGTTGCCCAAAAACTCACGATTGTCACACTTCCTCTTCATGATGACAAGCTACTCACTGTGAATAAATGCTGACTGTAATAAAACTATTTGCATTTAAATCATACATTAATGACACAAAATACTTACTATTACTTACTTACTTATTTTGCACAGTAGAAACAAAGAACCCTCAAAGGACCTCAAAGGTTTAAATATACATTTGCAGATAAATGAAATGCTATGTGGCCCAATGGGTGGCGCTGTCTGGGGATTTGAACCCCCATTACTGCATGTTCGTACCTTGTTTGTGCTGGTTTGCCTGCTGTTTCTGCCGCAGGTGAAAAAGCATACAGGCAGCTGAACCGGTGTCTCTAAACAAGCCATTGTGGGTGCAGGTCATAAGGCGATTTCCTAATGCACGAACTTGGCCCAACTGAAGGTCTTAGGAGGTAGTTCCTGAACCATTTTTTAGTTCCAAAAAGAACATACTTTTTTCTCGACCAAGACTTACTGGGTGGGGCTTATAGTAATAAACTTTTCCTATTGGTTGACCACAAGCCCCAGCGCCAACTTGAAAGTTTCATGGAAATGCAGGAAAAGAGCTCAGTTACACTAAAGGCATCAATGTGTAACTTTTTTGCTTCTGTCCCCAAAGTTCTGCATCTGAAAATGCGATTGATAACGATTAGCGTAATGAAGAAGTGTATATTATGGACACTGGACTGGAGCATTGTCAGATAACCTCTCAGTTATCCTTGTGTGAGAAATATACACAGTCACATATTGAGATTATATTAGATGATGTGGTCTTGAGAGTGGGGCGGCATGGTGGTGCAGTGTTGCCTCACACCTCTGGGACCCGGGTTCGAGTCTCCGCCTGGGTCACATGTGTGCAGAGTTTGCATGTTCTCCCCATGTCGTCGTGGGGTTTCCTCCGGGTACTCCGGTTTCCCCCCACAGTCCAAAAATATGCTGAGGCTAATTGGACTTGCTAAATTGCCTGTAGGTGTGCATGTGTGAATGCATGGTGTGTGAGTGTGCCCTGCGATGGGCTGGTCCCACATCCTGGGTTGTTCCCTGCCTCGTGCCCATTGCTTCCGGGATAGGCTCCGGACCCCCCGTGACCCAGTAGGATAAGCGGTTTGGAAAATGGATGGATAATAATAATAATAACAAATAATGATGATAATCATTGATGTCCAATGACTGCCAGTTACTGTAAACAGTAAAGTACACGTAACTGGACATGTCTGTATTATTTTGGTTTATACTTATTAATCCATTAATTCTAACTTTTGTACTTTAAATGGACAGAGTACAGTTATTATTATTAGGAAAAGTATTGTGAGGGAACGCAAAACTATTGAGAGGAAACACAAAACAATTAAAAATATATTTTCTCACCCTGACATCTAAGGGACTCCATATACTGCAGATGATCTATAGAAAAAAATCACAAATACATCACTATCAACAAATATGTGGTTTTATTTATGATGTATGAAATCAAAATCATTGGGACTCAAAGGAAAATGGCTCTTCGCAATTTTCTTTTAAACCGTAATCATAGGCAAATTGATTAAACATAAGTATTGATTTATTTCCATGATAACATTGTATATAATACTTATTTTGTCACCCTGGTCTATTTCATTGCACATAAGAGAAGGCACACAGAATAATAACCAAAGGGTGAAGAATTTGATTGTGATTTTATTTTGAAAGATCACTTTATTATGGATGTGAGTGAATGGTGTGTGAGTGTGCCCTGCGATGGGCTGGCCCCCCATCCTGGGTTGTTCCCTGCCTCGTGCCCATTGATTCCGGGATAGGCTCCGGACCCCCCGTGACCCAGTAGGATAAGCGGTTTGGAAAATGGATGGATGGACTTTATTATGGAAGGCCATTTGGGACTTAACATCTACTTTGACACCCATGCCAACATGTCAAACAAATTATGTCTTAACACGTATATTACGTGTTAAGCCATTCGGACATCTTAACACGTCTTAAAACTGCATGTTAATGCGGGCAATTTGAACCTCTTAAGACGTTTGTACCTTTAATGCATCTATGCTATTGGTTGGCATAAACGTACACACCCCTTTTGACGTAAGGGCTATACGCATGCAGTACGTGCCCTGTACGTTGTAGTCACGTGGTCTCTACGTTCAGCCATGTGAGTCCTACGTTGTTATTACGTATAGGCAACGTATGTATTACGTGTCAAACGTGACTATGATGTTGTATTCGGCACAGTCCATTTGTTGGAGGGGTGAATCACGGGTTTATTTAAACTGGCAGAACAGTTATCGTTAAATCTTTACAAAGTATAACTGGCAGTTTTAACATTTAATGAAACTGGAGCAAAAATGGTAAATCTGGCTAATATTGATTTAATTGCACTGGTGTCTTTGTGCTGAACAGTGCAGATGAGCTAAACTTATCATTTTGATCACTTTCTGTTCTGCATTATCAGCAAAAAACTATATATTCAGCAAGGAAACGTATGTAGTTATTCATTTATTTGTAATAAGGAGTTTATAGTGAATGGTCATAGCAACAGTATGAATGGCATCAATAATTTAGCTGCCTTATATTTTCCCGGATGTACGTCGCATAGCCATTCTAGATATCTGAAATGACAATTGTGGATAGGAAGAATGTCACTGTGGATATCTGAAATGCTCTCTTTGACTAGGAAGAATTGAATTAGAGATATCTGCAATCTGCATATCCAGTCTAGCGATTAAATGTTAAAACGCCTTGCCATACTTTTGCATGTATTGTTCCTGTGCTCCAGTATTAAACTATTTTAAAATGCAAAATAATTATTCTGTTACTGCATTGTTAATTTTTTTCCCACGTTTTTTAAACAAATCTAATAACAGAGTAGATGAATTGATCATATTGAGGGGTTGTGCCATTGCCTTTCTCTGTCCATGTCCTTGTGTTCTACACCACACCTTTGTTTCCTGTAAACCTGCGTTAGGCTCTTTCTGTACCTTTCCGACACAGAAACCTTTTCTTAACATGGATTTATAACTGTCTTCTCACTTGAGTATGAATGATGCTTAGATATAATCTATATAATATAAATTTGATATATACTATATATGTGCATCCCACAGAAATCTCCACAATTGTAGAGATACATATGGTCTCTATGCTTTTCCTAGAGAGCCCAGGCATGAGACACAAAATAATCAGTTTTCCACAGCATTTTCCTCCAAGCCTTCTCTAGTTAAACCATAGAGACTATACCATCTCGCGTAGTCACTGGATAGCATGCAAAGAGCCATTTCTGTGGTTTTTGTTCTCTTGCCCCATTCATCACAATCGCGGTGGATTAAAAGAAAAAGTCAAAAACAGTACTGTGTCATGCTATGTGCAATAGGATTGCAGATTAGCTTAATGGACAGTCACCCCCGTTTAATTTTTTTTACAGTTTTTCTGAATACTTAAACACTAACAATGATTCTTATAAAACTATTAATAGTTATAGCAAAATTACTCACTGTTTTGCACTCAGTTTGCACTTTTGTAACACACAATTTGCAAATGTGTAAATACAATCCACTGCACAGCACTCTTTTTGCGGAACTGTAAACACAACTCACTGTTTTACACACAATTTCTAAATGATCAACACACTCCTAGTAAAACTATACACATTCATGGCTATTGTTTACACTACTTTGCCAGCTGTCTGGCCACACTGTCACATGTGAAAACGGTTTTAGATAATTAGTTCACTTTGCAATCAGCATGAGCGCTATAAATAAGCCACAGGTACAGTAAGCTTTCAGTGTGGAGAACAATGGAGGGAGAAGGAAGACTGAGAAGAGTGAGAATTAGAGAAGGGCAAGGAAGAGGATGAAGACTAGGAGGTGAATTTAGAGGATGAGGAGGTGAAGAGGAAGGAGGAAGGGTAAGAAGAAATAGAATAACTGATGTCATCAGAGCTACAACAGTGGATCATGTGATCAACCATGGAATGACCCTGAGGGAAGCTGGCCAATGGGTTCAGCCTGACCTGAGCCGCTACGCTGTAGCAGGCATCATAAGGACGGTTCCAAATGAGAATCGGTTAGTACAGTTACTTCACAGTACGTTTTGTAATAGTACCATACTCTAATGAGAAACACAACAATGCTGTACAGGTAAAAACTGAAATGGTTACTCTACAGACCTGCTAGACATCCAGAATCTGGGGGCAGAGGAAGAATGTTCACTGAAGAACGAGAGACCCATATAGTCAATATGGTGATCACAAATAATTCCATTAGGCTACGAGAAATACAGCAGCGCATAATAGAGGATGACACCACCTTCCGAAACATAAACAATGTGAGCATCTCTGCATTATCTCGTGTACTGGCATGCAACAGAATCAGGATGAAGCACATTTACAGAGTCCCTTTTGAAAGAAACAGTGAACGCGTTGGCATGGCAGGAACATTACTGGACACGGTGCCATAACCAATGTCCCAGGACAGCGTGGTGGTAACATAACTATGTGTGCAGCTATAAGTCAGAACGGTGCTGTTCACCATCATGCAACCCTGGGCCCATGTAACACTGCACACATTATTACATTCCTGGACAGCCTACATCATATGCTCACTAATGTTCACAGACCAGTTATGTCATCATATGGGACAATATTAGTTTCCATAGGACTGCTTTAGTTCGCAACTGGTTTACAGTCGCCCACTCTTCACTGTACTCAACCTCCCGCCTTACTCTCCATTCTTGAATCCGATTGAAGAATTCTTCTCTGCCTGGTGCTGGAAGGTCTATGATCGTCATCCCCATCAACGCATGGCTCTGTTACAGGCAATGGAGGAGGCATGCGAGAATATTGACCAGGCATCATGTCAGGCCAGGATAAGGCACTCCAGGAGAGTTTCCCCGGTGCCTTGGTCTAGAAAGCATTGCATGTGATGTTGATGAAATTCTGTGGCCGGACCCAAAGAGACGACAAGAATGATTTTTTTTCTCTCTCTCAGTGAAATTGTATGTTGTCTTGTGTTTCTTTTGATGCATGTGAATAAACATTCATACTTGAAATTTGAATCTTGAATTGTGTTTACAGAACTATTTATGACAAAAGTATGACCTCAAATTGACATACCTCGTGCACAGAGAAAGCAAAAGCCAGATGTGTTTTCCATTCCTACCATCAGTGTGTAGTTGGTGCATTGTATGCTTATTAAGATGATGGTTTGTGTTAACTGATTGGTACAAAAATACCATTTTTACAAAGGTTTGAAGAGTTAAGCAAGATTTATTAGTTTTTGCAAGAGACCTACAATGTTTTGCTGATTTGGTGGTTTTTTTATTTGTGTGCAGAGTTTTTGCAAAATAGCCAGTAGTTACAAAAATGTGTTTAAGCCATCAGAAAAAAACATGTGTGCTTTGGTGCACACCCATCCATCCATCCATTTTCCAAACCGCTTATCCTACTGGGTCGCGGGGGGTTCCGGAGCCTATCCTGGAAGCAATGGGCACGAGGCAGGGAACAACCCAGGATGGGGGGCCAGCCCATTGCAGGGCACACTCACACACCAGTGACTCTCACACACACACCTCCGGGCAATTTAGCAACTCCAATTAGCCTCAGCATGTTTTTGGACTGTGGGGGGAAACCAGAGTACCCAGAGGAAACCTCACGACGACATGGGGAGAACATGCAAACTCCACACACGTGACCCAGGCAGAGACTCAAACCCGGGTCCCAGAGGTGTGAGGCAACAGTGCTGACCACTGCACCATCATGCCGCCCCCCATAAATTCATTTTTCCATTTTTATTTTCAATATTGATGTTAACTCAGCATCTTATTTTCAATGTTGACAAAGTCACTTTATATCAAGGTTTCGCCACCATTAATTTTTCAATATTGAAAATCTGACCAAAAATCAATTCAGTTTCAATGCTGATAATTTAACACTGACCATAATTCAATGCATTTAACTATACTTCAACGCTGAAACAATAACATGATGCTATCTGGGCTATGAATAATTATTTCAATTGATATACAGATTCCAAGCTCATATAGGTGACACACAGGTACATAATGGGCGTCTTATGTCTTAGGTAGCCAGCTACTGTGTTTGATAACCCACCATCATAATAATAGTTTCCTTGCACCAGTATAAAAGTAAACCAATTGATCCCTCTTGCAATAACCTGCGGTATGAAACTGAATAAAATGTATCGTACCAGTCTTGGGGAAAACCAGTGAGAATCCACTGTGAAACAGCACTGCGCAAATTCTCATGTGTTCCTAATGACAAGGGCAAGACTGGTAATCAAACTAGCCTCTCAGCAGGAGTGTTAGTGTGAAAGCAGGGCTTATTGACACAGATAATAAAGCTTGTTAGAATGCGTAACATAATTATTACCAGAAGAGGTGAGAGCTCCCCTAGTGGCTACAGGAGTGCATTTTCCCCAAAGCAGACATAATGGATGGTGGTCTTATTGCTTTTAGACCACAACTTGGGATAGAAGAACAAATCAAAATATTTTCCTCATTTAATATTCAGATTTTAATTGGGCTTAAATTTTAGAACACAGTGTGTTCTAGGATGGTACGTTATGGATATTAGTCTCTACCACATTCTAACGCTATAAATCCGGACCTTTTCCTATGTTTGATTTGGTGGCTGCCAGGCGTTCTGAGTAGTATAGTGACTATGGTAGGCGTGTGATTCCCTATGGAATTTTTTGTTCTGTTCTGTGTGGCAAATACATATAATGCTGACATTTTTCCTGGAAGATTTGGGATTTTTCATCCCGTGCCTTAAGGTATTTCTCTCCAGCTCTAGGGAGTCTCCCCCGAAAACACCAGTCACTCACTAGCCTTAGACTTATGCTTGCTGACTTATTCAACACCATGAAGGATTAACAGAAAAACAGAAACCTATTAAAAGGCTGCACCATATCATGATATGCAAATAAACATCCAGCATCATTATTTCACAGGGAAGTACATTATTTATTGATAATTATAACCCTAACCCTTACTTCTCAGCTTGACAAACATAAGGTGCGGCGCGTGAGCATGTGAACTGGTTGAAATGCAAGTGTCTCACAGTCAATGCATAAAACTTGAGAGCCCTGACTTTACTTATATAGCCCACAACATGTTTATGATTCATAAATAAATCTGGCCAGCAAATCGGTCTTTCATTTTCCATAGAATAGAAAAAACGATAATGTTATCCCGCTGATAATTGCAGGCGCGTTTCACCTCCGGCACTGGCTGGAGACACAGGCAAACGGCATACAATCTTATTGAGGTACAAAAATTATTCCATCTACTCTGCACTTCTGCATAACTTCCATCATAGTGCCAGTTTCTGCCAGATCAAATCTGCAATCAGAAAATTACTGCATACATGCCTTTATATTACGGTCAAGCGGAGAGTCAGAGCAGTTTCCATAGAAACAACGTAAACAAACTTTACCGTTTGAAGCACAACAAACTCTGAGTGAAAATGGCGCAGAGGTGAGTAGCTTGTTAGCTCTCCAAAATGTCTTTGAATTCTTCAACTGATGTTGTGCTACTTTGATTATTTAGCCTTTTATACTATAATGACATAGTAAATGTCTATAATACAATAAAAACATTACATATTTTTTTAATATTACATATTTTTTAACGTCATTTAAAGTGCAGTGGTTTTTATTGCTACTGTGGTTGCTAATATTTAAATAATGACAGACTATTTGGTTAGTAAATTCATCTCAAACATGCTAGTTTAGTAGGGCTTCCCAACCTTTCGATGTCCGCGGATCGGTTTCCGTCGTAGAAAAGTGTCACGGAGCGGTAAGACGGCGGTATAATTTGGGGGTTCCCACGCCGAGCGGCGGGAGATTGACGGTGTATACGGACATGCGGGGCTAATGGCGTATTTCCGTACATCAATACGGGCAGCTTTCTTTCCAAAACGGCGCGATCCCCTAATAAACGGGACGGCTGGCTCCTCTACCCCCGGTTGTCTGCCGCCCGGTGCAATACTCCGCGCGGACGGTACCGGAACACCGACCGGAAGTTGGGACCCCCTACTGTACAGGGTGGTAGGTAAATTGTTAAAAAAAATTGGGGCATTACTTTCGGAGTAGGCTAGATGCTTCTAAGTTTATCATTACATCTATTTACATTGTTACACAGGATTAACACTTTCAAATATTCTTAGCTTGGTTAGTGTTAACTCAGTTCTTGGTAGTATTCATCTGGGTATTCATTTGATGTGGAGCACAGTTGTTTCGTATTTGATTCTAGTTATAATTTGGTGACATTACTGTTTAATATGCTATTGCACTTACAGTATCGTGCATTTTACAGTAGATTTTTTTTGCAATCTTGCTCGCTGTTTCTTTTATTCTTTCTTTTTTATATATGTGAACCCTGTAATTATTTATTATAATAATTATAACAATTGTATTTTCTGTATGGTTGAAGAATTTCCAGCTCTTTATTTATTTTATTATCTCTCTTAAGTGCTGGTTAATCTCTCATTTATTCCCCAGAGAGCAAATTGAGAGAGCTGATCGATGGACCAACACCCAACACTGGGAAGCCTGGAACCTGTGGGATGAAGTGATCAACTGGGGAGAAGGTGTGGAGGAGTTCTCACCAGTGACACTCCCCACTGTCCAGGCTGGGGGGGTTAAGGGGGGATTGGGGGGGTCTACTGATTTGGGTAAGGGAGGGGAGAGTGTGGGAAAGGATGGACTGCTAGCCAGCACTAGTATTTCATCTCAAAGTCTTCAGAGTAATTACGGCCTTTCATCTGAAGACTGGGAAATTTATAAAACTTGCTACCTTAACAAAAAAAAGAAAGTCAGGAAGGACCGGATAAGCCGGGGGGAAAGTGAGGTAAGGGGGCAGAGTAGTGAGGAATATGTGGAGGTACCAGAGTGGGGAACATTTGAGGGGAAGGCCTCCAGGGTTGTGATGGAGGGGACAGAGGCTAGTATTAGTATGATGGATATGCTAAATGGAGGTGAGGAGAATGGATGTGAGGTGGGAGTGAATGTGGAGGAGGTTAAGGGAGGAGGAGGGAAAAGTACAGGGAATGCTGTGGAATATGTGGTGTCACAAGTAGGCAGAACTTGGCTAGAACCCATCCAGGAGGAAGAACTTGAGGAAGATGAAGAAACAGATGAGGAGCTTCAGGAAGCAGAAGACACTGATGCTGCCACAGTGGACAGTTGGCAGTGCATGGCGGCATATGTAGCCAGAATATGGCTGCAGACTTTACAGGAAGATGGACCTGAGGAAAATGAAGAAGCTGATGTGGTATTCCAGCAGGCAGAAGATGCTGATGCTACCACACTGGTCAGGTTTCAGTGTATGGTGGCATCTGAAGACAGATCACAGCTACTGACTATACCAGAAGAAGGACCTGAGGAAGAGGACGAAACTGAAGTGATGAAGACAGATAAAACAAAAGAAGATGCTGATGCTGCTGAGAAGATCTACAGTGAAGAAGTATCATTCCATGTGAATGCCGAAGATCTTTCTGAAGATGATACTGAGAAGAGCCACAAGAAGAAGAAGAAGAAGATGAAGTGGTGCTTCTTCTGCTGTCCCCTGCCCTTCAGAAGAAGTAGCAAGAGGCAGTAATTATAAGGCTGTGAATTCAGGTTTAGAAATGACTTAAAGCAGTAATATAACTACATTATTGACACCTTCACAATGCACTGTAATGCATCCATAAATATATTATTGACATGGGTATAAATATTGAAGAAAAAAAAGCATAACACATTATAGCCATGTTTATTATGGATTAATGGCCGATATAATGTATTATGAAGATATTTATTGTGTATATATAGATCAGAGCATTCATAATGCATTATCAACATAGCTATAATGTGTTATGCCTTTGTATAAGTATTTACAGCCGTGTTTTTAATACTTTTATAAATGATTTATAAGGCATTAATTGGGTATGTATAATGCAGTTATATGACTGCTTTAAGTAAAGTTAAGTAAAGTGTTTATTTTCTTTTTCTTAGAATACCCGTGTTTGAGCCCTGCATTGGGACTGGGATCCCGCGGGACCCAACGGAAAGAGATACTGTTTAAGTGTTAATGTAGCTATAAGATACGATAGGATAAGATATGCTAAGTTAAAATATAAGATAGGCTAAGACAAAATATATTAATATAAGCTAAGTTGAAATATAATAAGATAAGATAGGTTAAGTTATATGATAAGATAGGCTAAGTTAAAATATGATGATAGGCTAAGTTAAAATATAAGATGGGTTAAGTTAACATATGATAAGGTAGGCTATGTTAAGATAAGAGATTTGCAATAAAACATATTTACTTTTCAAACTGTGTCTTTGTCATCTCTTCAGTGTTGTGTCTGTCTTTGTTTGATAATTTTGAATTGTTAATTTATATCTGACACTCTCCTAAATGTCAATAAGCAGAGACTGAGGAATGGGAGGAAGGTACAGTTAAGTATAAATGATAAAGTATCAAAATCACAGTGTTGCCTTATTTTGACGCAGAGAAAGTAATTTCAGTGTTACTACCACATATGAGTTATTGGCTGCAAATGTTGGTGTTAGAAGTGCCGGTAAATTATGCGGCGTAAGTTTAACTCCGGTGTGTTTCTGAAAAACGCGCAGCCTTCTGCCTGCTGTCATTCGTCGCACGTGTAGGAGGCTATTCTGGTAAGTAATAGGTAAAGTTGTAATTTAACGTAATGCTAACGTGCATTACCAGTTAGTAAGTGTTTTACTATATCACACACCTTACGTCCTTTATAGTTTTAGTCCGGTGCACTCTGTATCCATGCTAACTAGCTAGCTAATGTTAACATGACGCAGTACAGTCTTCCAGCTTGGGGATTCCCACCCCTGCCCGCGGCCAGTATTCCGCAGGGGGGTTTGCGGAGGTGTTGGTTGCAAATGCAAACGATCCCTTCATGTTCATGCGTTGTGTTCTAATGTGTAAATAAAAGATAACTATCAAATTCAATGTTTATGTCCTATTATACTAGATAAGACTGTAAAATAGTTTGCCCTGCATATGGATGCCATGCAGTCAGAGTATGATCAAGATAGGGTGTGCATGTGGAAAAAAGACAAATGTAACAGTATTTGAGGGATGGAGGGATGAGAAGAGTGGGATGGAGGAAAATGTAAGGAGAAGGAGGTTCCTCGGAGCTCCGAGATGTGTTTGGCTGTAATAAATCTGGAATATAGCTATATGACATAGTTTTTGATAACACCAGCATTTATTTTTTAGGTTTGTCGAGCTCCGTCAAAACAATTAGAACGAGTTCATTATGTAACTGGAACCCCTCTCACATGTAAACACAGTGACACGCTACAGCGTTGGTTTGTTGTCTGAGGCTATGATACTGACCACAAACACATTCTCAAATTTCACTGCACCAATCACAGCATATGCAGGCAGAAAAATGATCGCAAAAAACATTCAGCATTAGACTCTAAAACCGTCTGTAATGTCTGTGTTTATCCAGTGGACCATAAATTAAAATAAGCTTTCCTATTTCAGTTTCTTTTAGATGTTATAAAGTAATAAATAAACAATCATAATAATTAAACCATGTATTACTGACTATCAGACAACTTCAACAAGTTACCACATGGATGCAAAATCAAAGATATTCATTTGCGCCTGACACTAACCATGTATTCCTTCACAGTACTAAGCCATAGAAAGGGCCCCAATGAAACCCCTGCTTTCCTGCATCGCAGATACTCTAATCTCAGCATTTATAAGATTATATTTGTACTACCTGCCAATTTTTATATTAGATGAGACTAAAAATTGAGAAATATCTATATACAGAAGTAGTTTTTCCTGATAAGAAGGATAATATCAAGACTGTCAGCATTTACAAATCGAATTATGACACATCTGAGTAGCCCAGACTGTCCGGAAAACAAAGCCGTACAGCACATGTGGCTGACTAATGTATATACAGTGTAATAAGCTTATAATCAAATGGATAGAAAAACGCTCAATAATAGACAGGATTCAGAGGGTAAATAAGGTGCATCATGTGGAAGAGAAATTAGGTGGCGTTGGGGTGCATTGTGAGTTTCATCTGGTAGCTAGAAGGGAACAAACAGGGCTTTTGGGGGGGGGGGGGGGGCGGCTACATCGCTCTACCTTTTTTTTTTAAATGATTTATTTAAAAAAAAATCTTTTCTCCTTACACTATAATGGCAGGTTTAGGACTAATACAGTACAGTCATAACCAGTGTCAAGGATTCTATGCATTGCTACACAGAGACAAGTCCAGATATTGAGCCCAAGGCTAAAATTGTGGTTTACTTACAAGTGCACTTTGCTGGGCAGTGGGGGTGTTTGTCCTTCTCTGCTCACATTTTCCCCTCTTATCCTGTCTTCTCCTCCGCAGCCCTTCCTCCTTCTCTCTGTTGCTCCTATATTCCCTCCCCTCCAGTCATCTATGTTCTCCTTCCTCTGCGGTCTCTCCTCTTCTCCCATTCTTCAGTTATACTGTCTTCTCCGCTCTCCCTGTATCCCTCCTGTCTTCTGGTCCTGTCATCTCTTGTCCAGTCATCCCCTGCTTCTCAGTCATCTCTGCATCTTTTCTCTCATTTGTTTGCTTATTCTTTGATTGTTTGTGTTATTCGTTAACCCACCACCCCATGCTGGATGAGTCTTGATGTTTTTTGTTCTTTTTAAAGTTAGGCTTCTTCCTTTGTTTTTGTGCCATATCTTCTGCCCTCTTCTGGTTGCGGCAGTGCATGACACGGGTGGAAAATAGGGTTTATTACAACACACACATCAAAACCAAAAGGATCAGGATGGATCCAAAATAAACTGCAAATGACCAGGAATGAACTAAATGATGGAATAAACACAACTAGAGAACTATATACATATATACATACATACAACATACAGCTATAATGAAGCATCAAAGAACAGAAGCAGAACAGGCACTTAAATTCACAGCTAACAAGACACAATGCAGGACAGTGAGAATCATAACTAATAACAAGGACTGAGGGCAACCCAGGAACAGGCGTTACAGTTAAACAGTACTGGTGAAATCAAAGTGACCTTTCAGCCACATGGTCAGCTCTGCATCGCCCTCTGCTGTTTGCATTAGAAGCTGCTTGAAATTCCCACTCTCCTTACCAACACCTCGAAAAGCCAGGCCTTGCCGTGCCAAGTACTTAACTTCAGAAGATTTTTCCTCACTTGCTGCTGCTCTTTCCAGCTCATCTGAAGGTTGAATATTAACAGGATTGATCTTCTGAATCCATGTCATCAGTGCTAATCTGTGGCACTGCCTGTCTTTATGTGCACTGAATTTCCCCAGTGCCTTTTCCAGTTTCACATGCCAGTCTTCACAAGAGCTGAATGTGTCTTTCATGCCAGTTTAGACATTTGTGTTACAAATTATTTTGCACAGTAGAAACAAAGAACCCCCCTTAAGACGAGGGGGGGCTGTAAGGGAGCCCAGTGTGATCTTTAAACCATTTCTCCTGAAAGCAGGGTCTCCTGTTTGATAGACGTGACATTTACATTTGGCTGATTTGGTGAAGGTCCAAGCTCCTCCCCCCTCCTCCCTAATACACCTTCATCTTCACCTGCCTGTCTGCTCTCTCTCTCTCTCTCTCTCTCTCTCTCTCTCTCTCTGCCATTGACTCACACTCAGTCTCCCTGATTAAATGCTGTATCTGAAATACACACCACAGGCCAAACTAAGAAGCATATTAAACTAACATCAGGATCAGGCTGCTGTGACGTCATTATTCACTCTTAACCATCAATATTTGCTCCTTTTCTCACTCCCCTCCATGTCGCCTGCATTCTCTGCCGTCAGCAGCCTCTTGCTGTCTTTCCCTCTTCATCTTTACTCTCAGCACAGCAGAGTTTACATGAAAGCAGTTATCAGTAAACAAGTGGTGTTTCTTGGCATGATGCTCAGGAATGGATTTCTAAGGATTTGTTACCTGAATGGGATGATTAATATATGAAGAACCTTTGACTCACATACTGTATACGTCTATCATCTGACTGGCACTAATTATCTCACTGTCTCTACTTACTTTCCTGCTTTTCTGTGGTTGCCCAAAACCTCACGATTGTCACACTTCCTCTTCATGATGACAAGCTACTCACTGTGAATAAAAGCTGACTGTAATAAAACTACCTGCATTTAAATCACATATTAATAACGCAAAATACCTTAAGTAAGCAAGTATAGCTTTCTACAGTAATGGAATATAAAATTAATTAAACCTATTACTGTCTACAAAATAACACATTCATCAGCACTATATCAGACTTTACATCAGCTTTCTGACTATTATAAATATACCTGAGTGAGCACCGTTGTTAGTTTCTAGGAGAATGTGCATTAATAACATTTCCAGGTAATTTAACCAGCGTAACTGCACTTGAGGCAATTATTATAATTATAATCGTAGTAGGGGTAGGGGGCGCTATAGAGCGAAAGGGTGACTACGCCACTCTGTAACTGTCGCTAAGACGGTTATTTTATAATCACCTTTTGCTGGTTTGATTTAATACAGAATGTATACTGTGAAATGTATGCCAGTGCCCTCTGCTGACTATTTAATTGATCCGTGTTAACCCTTGAATACATGGTCATGTGACGGAATAGGGTAGGAGTAAATGCATGCTGGGAGATTCATGGAGTCAACTTGTGGTTTGTCGGCTTGTCACGGCAGGATCTGTAATAACTCCTAAGCATTTGGTCAGAAGGCGCACACCGTAATTTATATTTATTGTATTTACTTGTTGTCTTGTATTGAAAAGTGGAATTGCGGTGATGTATGAGCCACTGTTTAGCGGTAATATCATGGATCTTTTAGAATGTCTTGTAAGATTAAATGTAATGCAGGAATTTAATAATATGTTTATTTTATAGTTTTTCACGGTGTCTAGAAGAATAAAGACGGAATAAACTTCAACATCTGTCAGGCGTATGTTTTCTGTACCAGATGAAGAACTTTGGGAGCTGTTATATCTTCTATAGTAAAGGTAACCTTACAGTAAATGACGTCTGCTGTCATCTGACACTATATAGAAAATGTAATTAAATAAGATTAAATTTACCTTCTGCGAGGGGCACCCTAATATAATGATATATATAATAATTATAATATTATATAATTATATAATTATAATAAATATAATATAATTATAATATAATAATACACTGCTGTCTGTCTGCCATAAAATAAATAAAAGGGGGAATTGGAATTGCATATGACTATTGAGATTTTTACTAATTCACATAAGGGACAGCATAAAGGGTTGTTTAATTCAGTATGAGAGGAATTCATATATTTGTGTGATTATGATAATCACACTATTATAACTTGATAGTACATCTCTTGAATTGAACTAATTACAGTGTCATGTATAACACTGTACTTTTTAATACATTGTTTGGCAGAACAGACTGCAAAACTGTAGTCTCAATGGAAAGCTGGATGAAATTCCTAGGGTGGCGTAGTCAGCTGTCCACTGAGTCTACAGTTTTGTAGTTCGGTCTGTCACAGTCTGGCGCAGTTGGCAGGATCATCGTCCTGAGAGCAGAGACGTGTGTTCAGTGTGAATGACTCTTCAGTTGTTTTTCTATTTTTAATTACCTTTTTATTCCTATCCATGTCTTTTTTTCCTTTTGTATGCTCATTATTTAGCCAGTACAGCTGTTTTTATTGTAGTCGAAAACAACAGTGAGTGCCAGTCACTGGCAAATCCCTTGGTTCCCGGTTCCACTCCATCTGTCCTCTGGTGGTCCCCTTGAGCTGTGGACCCCTTTCCAGTGTTCTGCAGCCAGATCCTCCTGAGCCGCACGGAACCGGAAGTTGGCAAAGTGAGATGCGGCAGTAGGCCTATGCATGCAATTGACTGGAGTATGGAGAGTAAAGCCTTTCGTTTTCTTTAATAAAAGTTGTCCTTGTATTTTCTCATATGCGAGAACATCACAACTGCCACTGCACTTGTTGATGTGTAAGTGTGCCCTATTCAAACAATAAAGAGAAACTACATGCAGCACTGAAAAACTATTCCACGGCCAAAAAAAATGTAAACATTCTTTCTATATCAGAAGCCAGTCTCTGACTGAAATTTCTATAAATCTTTATATAAACTGATAGCAATTAACCTAAGAGTGCATGCTTGGATTGTAGTATCTGCATGTACTGTGGAACTAAAAAGAATCATAATCAACATATATAATTATGTAAATGAAAAACAAATACGTTGCATTTTCCTTAATAGTTTTGCACGTTGCCATAATTTATATTTAATTTAAAGTATGAAGCAGCCAAACAAAGTTTATGTTGAAATAATACTCAAGATTCTTACTGTAAGTCTTTACTCTGGCACAGTGGTGGATCTAGAAAATTTTACATGGGGTGGCAAGAGATTTTAACAGAGTGGCATGGAGGTTCAGTGAGAAACCGACTATCATTCAGAATCGTGGAGCTCAGGAGCATACTTGCACTGAAAAAGTGACAATTTATCTAAGCATTTGGACTCTCATGGTTAAAACAATGCTGATTGTACTTTTCATTATCACTGACCAGTTGTTTTTCTTTGTTGTGCTGTGCAGCAGAACGTTTCACAAACATATCCAAATTAAGAGCCTTTGCACGCTGTCTGTCAGTTTGCACACACACACACACACACACACACGAACAGTCAAATGCATTCATACCTGTATATATATATATGTATATATATATATATATATATATATATATATATATATATATATATATATAATCAGGAGTGATACTTTCACCACAAAATGTCACCCATGTGCACTGTGTCTTCGTTTTCAATATAATGGTTAAAAAGGTTCAAACCTTCAGTGCCTCGTACCATCTCTACCAGTGTTTTTTTCAACAAGGAAAATACAACTTTTATGCCTTTAGGCCTTAGAAGCACAACTTCAAAGAATAGCTGCCATACTTCTGCCTAGCATGGCAGAGGGAGTAAAATGGTATGGGACTGCTTTGGTGCTGGTAAGGTGGGTGATTTACACAGAGTACAAGGTGCAATGAACCAGCAAGGTTACCGCTCTGTTTTACAACTCATGCCACCCCCTGTGGTCAGCACTTCTATCAAGCAGCAAGGCTGATTCAAAGCTGGTGAAAGATGAGGAATCCAGAGAACTGTCCTGCTTGACTGGCCTACAGAATCATCACATCTCCAGCCTATCAAGCTCATGTGAGACCAGCTTCACCGTGAGGTCAGAGAAAATACCAAGCCAGTCCCACCTCTGGGAATAGCAGGATTGAAATTTCCCCTAATATTGTCATAAACGGACAGCTCTAATGGCAAAGGACTGCAAAGCTGTAATTGCTGCAAATATAGTTTTCATACAGTTTGATTAATTGAATATGAAGAAGAAACAGATATAGTCATCATTAACCAGCTAGTCGCTTACTAAACGTCGCCAAATAAGGTTGCCTTTTCCTATGATTTTTTTCCAGTTAAATTGACATTAAACAAAGTAATCTGAGACCTGAGATATAACATTGGCAACGATGGTCATTTTTTACAATAATGGATATTTTAACATTGAGGACGTGTGTCTCATGTCATTTTCACATAGAGGGAGTTTAATTGTTTTTATTTATGTCTGTGTGTCAACATATATCTATTTAGTCATGTCACTCAAATGTATGATTAGTATCGACATTTCGGTAGACTACTATGTTGTAATAAAACTGTATGGTCCTCTGGGAGTTGGGCAGTAGAAAGGAAATGTAAAGTATCAATAAGAAATACTATTAATGAAGTAGCCGCCCTATCCTTTTACTTTGTATGGAGTGTGCATACAAGACACAAATAATGCAGTTGTACTGTTATGTATATAATTTAAAAGGTATACTTGCCAGCAAAAGATTGAGTTAATAAAATTAAATGAAAAGTATTAAGACCCCTTGTCATTCATAGTATTATATACTTATTAATTTTACAAAGACTTTTTTCCTATCATATTTTTAAGTTTTTGAAGTTGATAATCTGGAAAACTGCTGCCAGGGATCAACTATCCATTCTTGACTCTTGGAATAGGAATTGAAGTCGAATCAAACAGCCTTACAGCACCCTCTTGTGACATACAGTAATATGGAAAACAGAACAATTACTAACTGAACGCAACATCCCCCCTTTACTTATGTATTCTTCCTGCAGCAGCCCTGTATTCTATAAAAGACACGCCTTACCTGTAACATTTCTTCCTATAAGGTCATTACACCCCAGACAAAACAATAATGTAAGTTCAATAAAAAACATTGTGCTTGTGCCTTCCTGTAAGTGCACAACCTTTTCACTATGAACTGCCTGTTTTGCTTCCAACAGAAATCATTTACAATTAGAAATGTTCCATTCACTGAGGACCACAGTAAGAGGATCTATGAACAACTGTTATATATTTTATACTGAATCTCTCTTTTCCTTTAAGGTCTCTCTTTCTAACCAGAAAATCACGCTCAGAACATGCACTTCATTTCCTTGTTTAATTCTGTGAAGTTCCATAGTCCTTGAGCCGATGATGGTTTGTGTGCCCTGGCTGCACAGCTTCCAGTTCCTTAGGCCATTCCAAGCTCAACTGTTCTTTCAGGACCAGTCTTTGGCAGGGCTGGAAATTTGGGAAGTCCACTGGGTACTGAGGCCAAATGGGCAGCATGCCATGCTTTCCCGTCAGCCAGGATGGGCCTCGATGGGTGCAGAGAATTTCTGATGCCCTTTTTGCACATGCGCTGGTTTCCACAGCCGCACTCTGTGCCCTTCTCTGAATGAGGGAGTGCGAGCTCCCTGTCTTGCATCACAGTACTGTTTCATGCGAGGTTGGCAAAGAGACACCCAGCAATGCACTTTATTATCATGTCACTTAAATATCACTTATGCCCCTTCAGTATCAGGCCAAGTACAAACTCTACACAAGCAGAGTATTCTGTGGGGAAAAATTAATGTCCTCAACTGCTGAGAGCAGCGTGCTGGTGATGCTCTGTGCTCATTACATCTGTGAGCTCATTACTTTCTGTAGTGCTTTTTGGTGCTGGTAAGGTGGGTGATTTACACAGAGTACAAGGTGCAATGAACCAGCAAGGTTACCGCTCTGTTTTACAACTCATGCCACCCCCTGTGGTCAGCACTTCTATCAAGCAGCAAGGCTGATTCAAAGCACACTGGTGAAAGATGAGGAATCCAGAGAACTGTCCTGCTTGACTGGCCTACAGAATCATCATATCTCCAGCCTATCAAGCTCATGTGAGACCAGCTTCACCGTGAGGTCAGAGAAAATACCAAGCCAGTCCCACCTCTGGGAATAGCAGGATTGAAATTTCCCTTAATACTGTCATAAACGGACAGCTCTAATGGCAAAGGACTGCAAAGCTGTAATTGCTGCAAATATAGTTTTCATACAGTTTGATTAATTGAAAATGAAGATGAAACTTATTGCAATATTTATTATATCACAAAGCAGAAGGCAGCAGGGAAAAGTAAAAAAAGAATCACCCCAGATGGGACTTAAAACCACGATATCCAGCTCAGAAAGTCAGAGCCGTGGGCGTTTGGCCAGTGGGGCAACCGGCAGACCTGAGCTTATGACCGGGACACTTGACTCACAATGGAAGCTCAGCAAATTATAAGCAAGCCTGCAAAAGTGACATGAATGGATCTGTGTAATCTATGGTAAAATGCATCTTGGGGCTGAGACATTAACACTCACAGTCCATGAGAAGATGACATCCATCACTGGATCTCAGTCAAATGCTCTCATCGAGTTTCCGCTATGCCTTTGGCATTTAATGTTTGTACTTAGCTATAGAGTGGCAGGAACACAAATGAATGGGAAGTTCATTTGCATTACAGCAATACGTCACACATGACTATGTAAGGGAATAGATGAAACCCTGCATACATCACTATACCAGTGCAATTCAGTACGAAGTGCACTGACATGATTCGTATGATTCCTGGTTTATTTGGAAAATTTAGGTCCACCATCAGCTAAGTGTTATATTTATGATGCAAATTGATGACACTATTGGGCAGACACAATATCAGACTGAATTTATTTTATAATTTTAAAGGTCTAAATACAGTTCTGGGTGTTGGACATCTTGTTAGCCTTAGAAATCTATAATGCTCCCCCTCAAGAGAGAGTAAACGACTGCAGGGCATTACGGTCCAGAATGGATTTTTCATTTACAGATGTCTTCTCTGGCTGTCGTGACCAGTATCTCACTCCGGACCAGTGGTGGATCTCGTACTCAGGCACAGAGAATGGGTCCTTCCGCCCCGTGGATCTCCTCAGCCACTGATTCCCTCCAAGCTGATGGGGTAACTATGGTTGGCAGAACTGGGGTTTGCTGTTCACTGTCATCCGCTTGACGTTGATGGACCACTTGCTGAGGCTGAGGATGGTGGTCTTTACGTATCCTCACTGTTAGGCCTCTGCACACCCATTTCTTTTGCTGACCTGTTGCACAGAAACATTTCATAGTAAACTGTAACATAACTACAGCAATTATTTCAATGTTGTTCAGTCAGTGAGAATCATTTACATAGTAGGGAGCAGATAAGCAAGAAGGGAGGTGGTGCTGCAGAATATGTAAAAGAAAACTTGCAGGCAAGGGAGCTCACTGATAAAAATATAGCTAGAGAAGCTACAGCGCCCTCCACAATTATTGGCAGCCCTTGTAAATATTTGTGAAAAGGGTTAGAAAAAATGTACATTTTTCTGAAGTAGCTTCATCTCACACTGAAAAAGTTAGAAAAATAATGCAGTCATTGGTATAGAGTGTAAAGAGGAAGGGGCTGAGGACACACCCTTGAGGGGGTCCAGTGTTGTTGATCACAGTTGCTGATCTGGCTGTGCCTATCCTTACAATCTGTGGTCTATTGCTGAGGAAATTATGGACCCAACGGATGAGAGATGGGGATATGTTCAATTGAAGCTTCTTGATCATCTGGTGGCGTTGAATGATAATAAAAGCGGAACTGGAGTTAATGAAGAGGACAGTAGCGAAGGTGCCTGGAGATTCAAGGTGTTGGAGAAGGGAGTGGAGGAGACATACTACAGTATCCTCTGTTCCGCTTTTCACCCAGGAGGCAAACTGGTATGAGTCCAGCTGCGGTCTGACAGCTGGCTGGATGATACGGAGTATAATTTTCTTTAGGCATTTCATTATTATCGATGTGAGTGCTACTGGCCGGTAATGATTTAGCTCAGAGGGACGAGGTTTCTTAGCACCCGGGACGATGGTAGAAGTTTTCCAAATTGTAGGAATGCTCACCAATCTATATGAGTTTCAGAAGATGGAATGAAGGATGGGAGCTTGTTCTGTGGCGAATAGCTTCAAAACTTTAGCTGGTACACGATCAGGCCCGGCGGCCTGGCCAGCTTTGCATCTGCTTAGCTGCTGCCTCACATCCTCTACAGTAAAGGGGGGGTTTGTAGGATCATCAGAGGGAAGGCCATTGAGCAGCTCCTCACAGACAGCAGAGTAGTCCTGCTTATCGAACATTGTATAGAAGGAGTTTAAGGAGTCAGCAAAAGTTGTAAGATCATTACCTATGGGATGAAGGTCATGGTAGGGTATTTGACCAGTGAGTAACCAAAAGGCCTGTTTGGTGTTCATTGTACTGAACTCTTGCTCCAGTCTATTCTTATATTTGAGTTTGGCATTGATTATCTCATTCTTTACTTGTCTACTGAGTGACTGGACAGAAGACCAGTCCTTGCATAGAAATGCTTTGTGTTTTCCTTCAAGCTGTGCTTAACATGGGAAGTAATACTGGGTCTGTAGGTAGGATATCCCCAGACAGTTCTGGTGGGAATATTGGAATAAATACAAAACTTGATGTAGTCTGTAATTACAGAAACTTTATGGTTTTGATCACCCTGGAAAATGTCCCAATCTGTACATGCAAGTGAACCTTATAGTCGTTCAATTGCCTCCTCCGACCAGAGGGTGGCCAGGTGCACATGCGGTTTAATGTTTAATGTATCAGTTCTGGTTTGCAGTGAGGTAGCAGGAAGACAACATTGTGGTCAGAGTGGCCAAGTGGAGGATGTACACGCGCGATGAAGGCGTCAGAGATGTTACTGTAACATAAGTCCAGAGTATTAAGCTTCCTAGTGGGAATATCCACATACTTATGAAAAGATGGCAAAACAGCGTTGAGATTACAGTTGTTAAAATCACCCGCAGTAACTCCGGGGCGTCGGGATATCTTGCCGTCATGGAGGTGGCATCTTCACACACTAGCTCCGCCGCTGCCTTGGTGTTGGTGCTTGGTGGAATGTAGACACAGCTAATTACTACAGTAGGGAATTCCCACGGAAGGTAGAAGGGGCGTACAGATAGAATCAGCATCTCTGTCAGGTGTACAAACAATGCGGTGTACTTTAATATTCGTGTACCACCGCTCGTTGACAAATATGCCGACCCTACCACCCCACTTATTACCTGACTGAGACATCCTGTCAGTCTGCCAGATCATAAAATTAGAGAGAATAACCTCAGAGTCTGAGATGGTGTCATCAAGCCAGGTTTCAGTCAGGGCAATAACATAGGTGATACCGATCCACCCGACACTTGGCATGCAATAAGTCCATTTTATTCTGGAGTGAACATACATTGGCCAGTATGATGGGGAGTAGCGGTGGTCTGAAGGGTCTCCTCCTCAACCTGGAGCGTACACCTCCTCACCTACCTCTTTTACTCATGCGAAACTCCAGAGGAAGAGCAACTGCCGGCCTTGAAGTGATAGACGACCGCAGTTGGAGAAGCTCCCCTTTACTGTAGGTGAGTGGATTGTGTCCATTACCTATTGGTTTTATTGCTGAACAGTCGTCGCTGATCCAAAGGATTATGAATGTAATCCAGAAAACCTTGTTCAGGTTCGGCATTTCAGGGTTTCATCTATTCCCTTACATAGTCATGTGTGACGTATTGCTGTAATGCAAATGTTTTTTTTATTTATTTCCCATTCAAGTAATGTTTGCAGATAGCTCTTCAGCTAAGTAAAAACATTAAATGCCAAAGGCATAGCGGAAATTCGATGAGCGCATTTGACTGAGATCCAGTGATGGATGCCATCTTCTCATGGACTGTGAGTGTTAATGTCTCAGCCCCAAGATGCATTTTACCATAGATTACACAGATCCATTCATGTCACTTTTGCAGGCTTGCTTATAATTTGCTGAGCTTCCATTGTGAGTCAAGTGTCCCGGTCATAAGCTCAGGTCTGCCGGTTGCCCCACTGGCCAAACGCCCACGGCTCTGACTTTCTGAGCTGGATATCGTGGTTTTAAGTCCCATCTGGGGTGATTCTTTTTTTACTTTTCCCTGCTGCCTTCTGCTTTGTGATATAATAAATATTGCAATAAGTTTCATCTTCATTTTCAATTAATCAAACTGTATGAAAACTATATTTGCAGCAATTACAGCTTTGCAGTCCTTTGCCATTAGAGCTGTCCGTTTATGACAGTATTAAGGGAAATTTCAATCCTGCTATTCCCAGAGGTGGGACTGGCTTGGTATTTTCTCTGACCTCACGGTGAAGCTGGTCTCACATGAGCTTGATAGGCTGGAGATATGATGATTCTGTAGGCCAGTCAAGCAGGACAGTTCTCTGGATTCCTCATCTTTCACCAGTGTGCTTTGAATCAGCCTTGCTGCTTGATAGAAGTGCTGACCACAGGGGGTGGCATGAGTTGTAAAACAGAGCGGTAACCTTGCTGGTTCATTGCACCTTGTACTCTGTGTAAATCACCCACCTTACCAGCACCAAAAAGCACTACAGAAAGTAATGAGCTCACAGATGTAATGAGCACAGAGCATCACCAGCACGCTGCTCTCAGCAGTTGAGGACATTAATTTTTCCCCACAGAATACTCTGCTTGTGTAGAGTTTGTACTTGGCCTGATACTGAAGGGGCATAAGTGATATTTAAGTGACATGATAATAAAGTGCATTGCTGGGTGTCTCTTTGCCAACCTCGCATGAAACAGTACTGTGATGCAAGACAGGGAGCTCGCACTCCCTCATTCAGAGAAGGGCACAGAGTGCGGCTGTGGAAACCAGCGCATGTGCAAAAAGGGCATCAGAAATTCTCTGCACCCATCGAGGCCCATCCTGGCTGACGGGAAAGCATGGCATGCTGCCCATTTGGCCTCAGTACCCAGTGGACTTCCCAAATTTCCAGCCCTGCCAAAGACTGGTCCTGAAAGAACAGTTGAGCTTGGAATGGCCTAAGGAACTGGAAGCACACAAACCATCATCGGCTCAAGGACTATGGAACTTCACAGAATTAAACAAGGAAATGAAGTGCATGTTCTGAGCGTGATTTTCTGGTTAGAAAGAGAGACCTTAAAGGAAAAGAGAGATTCAGTATAAAATATATAACAGTTGTTCATAGATCCTCTTACTGTGGTCCTCAGTGAATGGAACATTTCTAATTGTAAATGATTTCTGTTGGAAGCAAAACAGGCAGTTCATAGTGAAAAGGTTGTGCACTTACAGGAAGGCACAAGCACAATGTTTTTTGTTGAACTTACATTATTGTTTTGTCTGGGGTGTAATGACCTTATAGGAAGAAATGTTACAGGTAAGGCGTGTCTTTTATAGAATACAGGGCTGCTGCAGGAAGAATACATAAGTAAAGGGGGGATGTTGCGTTCAGTTAGTAATTGTTCTGTTTTCCATATTACTGTATGTCACAAGAGGGTGCTGTAAGGCTGTTTGATTCGACTTCAATTCCTATTCCAAGAGTCAAGAATGGATAGTTGATCCCTGGCAGCAGTTTTCCAGATTATCAACTTCAAAAACTTAAAAATATGATAGGAAAAAAGTCTTTGTAAAATTAATAAGTATATAATACTATGAATGACAAGGGGTCTTAATACTTTTCATTTAATTTTATTAACTCAATCTTTTGCTGGCAAGTATACCTTTTAAATTATATACATAACAGTACAACTGCATTATTTGTGTCTTGTATGCACACTCCATACAAAGTAAAAGGATAGGGCGGCTACTTCATTAATAGTATTTCTTATTGATACTTTACATTTCCTTTCTACTGCCCAACTCCCAGAGGACCATACAGTTTTATTACAACATAGTAGTCTACCGAAATGTCGATACTAATCATACATTTGAGTGACATGACTAAATAGATATATGTTGACACACAGACATAAATAAAAACAATTAAACTCCCTCTATGTGAAAATGACATGAGACACACGTCCTCAATGTTAAAATATCCATTATTGTAAAAAATGACCATCGTTGCCAATGTTATATCTCAGGTCTCAGATTACTTTGTTTAATGTCAATTTAACTGGAAAAAAATCATAGGAAAAGGCAACCTTATTTGGCGACTGTTAGGTTGAAGAAACAGTTGTTAATCATTTCTGTATGATCAGCAATGAGTGTAAATATATATGTATACGTTATTTCTTATCTTCTAGCCACATACTCTTAGCTATTGTACTCTAAGTAGGTGGTTAACAGCTGCCTACTTAGATAAGAATCTCACTTCCCTCTCTTGCGCCCCCCATTGACTATAAATAAAGAAGCCAAGGGGAACCACCCTTTGTAACACATTCTGCTGTAGTTTGCATTGCAGAGAGTGTGGGTACCCTTGCAAGTAAAACTGTAACCTGTGTGTGTCTCATAAATGTGGAGTTGGGGTGGAAACGCCGGGCGCTTTCCCCAACATAGAATTTGGTCCTTCGAGCCGGATCCGAGGAACCCCGAAGACGTCTCCAGTACGCCGAGAGAAGCGACACCGAAGTCTGTCGACAGCCACTCGAAGTCGGGTGCAAGAAAGACCTGTGATGTGAATTCGTCATCAGGCCGGTGGTTAGAACTGCGCTCGACGTCTGGTGATGTCTGAAGGACCTCGGTGACGGATCAGAGAGCACACTATACAGGTGAGAGATATGGCACCTAAGTGAGTAGGTGGCCAAGTGAGAGATACGGCACCTAAATAAGTAGGTGGCCAAGACATGCATGTGGTTGAGGTTAGCCGAAATTAACCGGGAGAGAAAGTAGGCGTTGTTGGAAATATATACAGTGTTGTATGTGGATGTGTTTTTATAGGTTTTAGATTAACCTACACGATCCACCCTAAAAGCAACAACATACTGGTGACTGAAGGATAAAGGACGGGTTTCATCCCTGAAAACTAACACCGCTGCTCTAATAGTGAGCAGTAGAAGGCCGTGTTAGTGTCCTCCTGAGGTCTCATGCCAGAGACTTGCTTTTAGGATTTTTTATTTTTTGTAGTGTATCCATTAAAAGGTAACAATGGGGAAGAATCAAAGTAAACAAATGGAACTAGAGGGAGATGAGAAGTTTATGGAAGGATATAAGCCAGGATCAGGACAAATAAGTAGTCAGAGATGGAGGAAAAAACATGGGTTTGAAGGAAAACTCCACACTCCAGATATATTAAAATTACAGGGAAACTTAAAACTGGAGATGTTACAGACTACCAATAAGAAAGAAGGTAAAGACAGAAAAAAAGAATATGTTTTTTCTGATGCATGGTTAGAACAGAGTAAATTAAGAGATAATAAAAGACAGCAAAAAAAGGGAAATAAGGAGAAAAAATTACAGGCGACTTTAATCACACTAGATGAGGAGACGGCAACAAAATCTTCTGCCGCTCCAGTTCCTTTACTGCCCCCACAAATTCCAATGATTGCGCCTGCACCAGTTCCAGCTGTAAATAGACGACAAATAGGAGGAGGGGAATCATCTCGAATGATGACCCGAGGGTCTAACCCTTCTCTGTATCCGTTAAAGGATCTGGAGACAAGTAAAGTACGCTGGCATCCAAAAAATGACACAGAACAGGAAGATTGGGAGAATGATTTGGTGTGTCCCCTCGTAGAAGTGGCAAATCCAAATCGAGGCCCAAATAATGCAGGACCCGAAACTATGTTAGTATATAGACCCTGGACCGCTGAGGATAGAACAGCGGCTTTAAAAGGAATATCCCCGGTTGAAGAAGGGGTGCCCGAGTTTTGGACTGCCATCCTAGAATTACAAAGTAGTTTTCATTTGAACGGCAGGGAAATGTATAGATGTCTCAGACAGTTGTTTACCCATAAATGGGGACGTGTAGCGGGAGACTTCACAGGACATGGTAATAATGATGAAGTCTTAGCACATGACTCGCAGGAACTCATACAAGCATTACGAGACTTGCGAAACAGGGTAGAGACAGCCTTCGTAAGACGCGCAGACTATGGACGAATAGCGCAATGTAAACAAAAAGATGGAGAGGAACCTGAGGATTTTATGGATAGAATGAGAGTTGTATTTAGAGGAAACTCAGGGATCCCATTTGATGAAGAGGCAGTAGGAGTGTACCAACAACAGCTAAAACGAGCTTTTGTCGCAGGCCTAAAGCCCGAATTGCGAAAATATCTTGACAAACATTGGGTACATCAGAATACTGGTTCAGTCCAACAAGCACTAGAATATGCCCAACACGTGCAGAGAGCGCAGAAACAGGAAAAGACAGACACAATATTCAGCGCCTCAGAAGTAGTAGCGCTAGTGCAAATTAATCCTCCGGGGAGGGGAGGATTCAGAGGAAGGTCAAGAGGCCGAGGAAGGGGGAGAGGTGTTTTCAGAAACAATTACAGGAATTCGTCTCAGCAAGATAACATTTGCTGGACATGCAGGAAACCTGGACACTTAGCTAGGAATTGTAGAGTAGGGAAACAACCATATAACCCAAACTCCATTGAAAACAATGATCAATGACCCCCCTCGGAGGCCCCTGTTACCGACACCATCCGAGGCAAAACAGAGGTGATTTTAAGAAAGGAAACGGAGGTCACTTTACAAGACTTCTTAGATAAGGAAATAGATTTACAAGCAGTGTGTCAGTTATTAGCAGAAAGGCAGTGGGAAACTTTGCCAAGTCGGAAGTTAGTCATAAACGGCAAAGTATATGAATGTCTGTGTGACACTGGAGCATGTAGGACTGTCCTAACCTCCAGTCCTCCCGGAGTCACATATTCTTCATCAGTCATAAATATAAAAACGGCAGGAGGTCAGACAGACAGACATCAGTTAACAAACCCAGTTGCAGTAAAAGATAAGGAAACTGGACTTGAATGTCAAGCACAGGTGTTAATAAGCCCTTCTTGTCCTGTTAACTTGTTAGGTCGAGACCTTATGGTACAAATGGGCATTAGCGTGGTTGCCACAGCCACTGGCATGAAAGCAATCGTAAATGAGGAAGCTTATGTTGTGCAAGGAACCACAACACCAAAATATTACTGGTCTCTGGACCTAGGGGGAACTGCACAGACACGAGAATTATTGCGGAAAACTAGAGAAAAGCAGTCCCCTAGACAGGCCCAGTTCATGCCTGACGATGCCTTACACGTCACTATGTGGTACAAAGACACCCTTGGACCAGATTATGTCTATGACAAAACGTTTCATGCCCTCCAAGACACTTGTATTACCTTACAATATATATATGTTAACCCCAACACTGGGTTTTCAGCAGCCTCAGTCATTTTATCTAACAAGCAACAGGCTGTATTTAGAGAGAGAACACCACACGTATCTCTTTCAAAACCACCCCAGATGCAGTGGAGAGATGTAGAGATGTTCTTACGAGATTCTATGCACAGTTACAATGACTACCAACCCGTATCTGGCTCCTGTTGGAGCTATGATGAGAAACACAATGTGTGGCAGTTTCCTTTGGGATGGAGAGTTCAAACCACTCCCACCACACACTTAAAGGACCCAACCTGACAAATTTTTTCAACCCTGGAGGAGGGATCATGTCCAGATCTAGATCGCCTCCCAGAAGGGTTATGGTCCTCCTCCCCCACTGATGTAGGGCTGGTAAAGGGATTCCCACCTTACAAAGTAACTGTGAAATCAGAACACCGTCCGGTAGTTAGACAATACCCATTAAAACCTGAAGCAGAGAAAGGTATAGCCCCTGTAGTGCAAGACATGTTAGCATCAGGAATATTGCGAGAGGCTCCTGAAGCCACTTGCAACACTCCTATCTTTCCAGTCCAGAAGGGACATACAGGGAAATGGCGCATGGTGCAGGATTTAAGACCAGTTAATAACATAGTGCAACATGCAGCACCAGATGTGCCTAACCCACACTTATTGCTCAACTCATTGACTCCTGATAAAAGCTACTTCTCAGTAGTGGATCTTAGTAATGCATTTTTCTCAGTACCATTGCACCCTGATTCTCAACATTTATTTGGATTTAATTATAAAGGGAAAAAATATACATATACTAGACTCCCTCTGGGATTTTCTGAAAGCCCACATGTATATACCATGGCCCTTAGATACTCTATGAGTACCTGTGAAATACCATCACATAGTCAGGTATTACTATACGTGGATGATATCTTAATAGCAGCAGATTCAGAACAACATTGCAAAGAAACTACCCTAACTGTGCTTCAGCACTTATACAATACTGGACATAAAGCTTCTAAACAGAAGTTGCAGTATTGCAAAAAGACAGTTGTCTATTTAGGGCATAACCTTTCACAAAAAGGTCGCTCGCTGCTAGAGATAAGGAAACAAGCTATACAGGAAGCACCTAAACCACAGACTAAACAACAGATGATGTCCTTTTTAGGGCTCTGCAATTATTGTAGAGAATGGTTACCAGATTATGCTTTTCTAGTTCAACCTTTGCAAAATTTAATATACGGGAAGGAGATGACTCTAAAGGACAAAATACAATGGACTGAGGACGGAGAAAATGCTTTTACAAATTTAAAAAGAATGTTGCAAACCAATGTGACCCTTGCTCTACCAGATTATCAACAACCATTCACCCTATGTGTAGATGCTAATCAAGGTTATATGAAAGCAGTATTAACACAGCCATTCGGAGCAAAAGAGAGACCGTTAGCATTCTATTCAAAACGATTAGATGCAGTAGCAGCTGGCTTTCCACAGTGTTTACAGGCCTGTGCAGCTGCTGCAGAAGCAGTAAAGGTATCAGCAGAATTGGTACTTTGTCACCCCCTCATACTTAAAGTTCCTCATTCTGTGTCTCTAATCTTGTTGCAGACACCGCTTCCATTCTTAACACATACAAGACATCTTACCTTAGTGTCACTTTTGCTCTCACAACCTAACATTGAACTTCAGCGGTGTGGCCTATTGAACCCTAGCACGCTCCTCCCCACCGCAGAGGATGGGGAGCCACATTCTTGCAAAGCAACAATAGAAGAACAAACAAAACCAAGAGCAAATATTCTGCAAACTTTTATACCAGGATCAGAAGTTGTTTATGTAGATGGCTCAGCATCAAAAAATGATATGGGAAAAAATAAAGTTGGGTATGCTGTAGTTACATCTACTGAAGTGTTAGAAGCCAATGCACTCCCTTCTACTTGTTCAGCACAAGCGGCTGAACTTTATGCTGTGATCAGGGCATGTGAACTGTTCAAGAACAAGTCACTTACTATCTATACTGATAGTCAATATGTGTTTGCAGCTGTCCATCACCATGCAAGAGTCTGGAAAAATAGAGGTTTTAGAACATCACAGGGCACATCTCTTACTCATACAAATTTGCTACTTAGATTATTAGACGTTGTGCATTTACCGACTCACTTTGCACTGTGCAAATGCAAAGCACACCAGACTGATGACTCTGCAGAAACCGCAGGAAATAGTTTTGCAGATAAAACCGCCAAAGAAGCGGCACTGAAACAACCTACCTTATCAGTGGCAGACATTCTTTTTATAGATAGCGATGTGCTATGTGATGCACAGATTCATGCTCCTAAAATAGAAGTACAAAGTTGGATCAAAAGAGGAGCAATACAACGAGAGAAAGTTTACTATATGAATGACAAGCCCATCCTACCAAAAAATTTATACAAAACAGCTGCTTTGGTGAGCCATGGAAATACTCATGTCTCAACAGGAGGGATGGTACATATCATACAACAATATTTCTATGCTATAAATTTTTCTGATTATGCAAAACAATTTTGTAGGACATGCTTAATTTGTTGTAAACACAATGCACAAGGAAACATCAGACCAAAACGTGGCCAGTTCCCCACAGCTGAGTATCCGTTTCAAGTTGTACATATGGATTTTATTGAATTATCTTGGTCACAAGGAAAGAAATACTGTCTAGTTATTATAGACACCTTTTCTAAGTGGGTAGAAATATACCCTGTAAAGCATTGTGATGCAATGACCGTTGCAAAATGTTTGGTAAGCCATTATTTCCCTACCTATGGCATACCTCATATTATAAGATCAGACAATGGGACTCATTTTGTAAATCAGACTATGTCCCTTTGCTCACAAGCATTAGGTTTTACGCTTAAGAATCATTGTGCGTATCACCCCCAGAGCGCAGGCTTAGTGGAAAGGACCAACGGCACTATTAAAACAAGGCTAAAAAAGACAATGGAAGAGACAAAAAGGCCGTGGCCAGAATGTTTGTCTCTAGTAAAATTATGGATGAGAATAACTCCCACTCCTGCAGGATTAACACCTTTTGAAATAGTGTATGGTAGACCATTTCCCCTAGCAACTGAAATGAATGACATAGAAAAAGCAGACCGAGAAAATACGCTGGCTGATTGGATGCGTAAACTACTAACATCACAACAAAAACATAGCCCCAGTAGTCTGCCGGTAAATTCTGTTTCTACTCAACAGGATAACTTGCAGCCGGGAGATTGGGTCCTGGTCAAGGTCCTGTTGCGGAAAGATTGGAGCACACCTCGGTGGGACGGTCCTTATCAAGTCCTCCTCACAACACCAACAGCAGTAAAGATCGCAGAACGACCTTCCTGGATACACAAAAGTCACTGTAAACCCATCAAGCCCTTATCAGAGGCCTCAGCAACAGAGTAGCAGTGGAAGTCCGCTACAAAGGCACAGTAACCAATAGGGTGCTGTTGTCTCAACCCGGTGAAGAAAACAACTGAGCTGCACTCTATTTAGGATGGCCCTGATAGGGTGGGGATGTGGTAAGGTGACTCTAGGGGTCATTCTTGTTGTAGGACTTGTATGGTTGTCCTTGCTCTCACCAGCTCCATTACAGCACCTACGGCGATGGACCCATGATGACTTCCATCTACGCCCGTTGCCCGCTGACCACTCACATCCATTTATGCAAAACTACTGGTACCAATATGTACATGATACTGTAACAGCGAAAAATGTGACAAATTGCTATGTTTGTTCAGTAATGCCCACTCATAGTGAAGGACCTACGGTGTATGGTAAAGCTATGAACATATCCCAAGCCAAGTGCGCTGCTTCTTTCGCAGGAATAGGATACCAGAGCCGTCTTTCCCTTATATTTTCGCTAGCAGGGGAAGATGTGAACATAACTATACCTGGGACTAATAGAATGACAGTGGTCCGAATTAAGTATCCGGAGGCTACAGGAAACTACCCAGATGACGTTGGGTTTCAAAATGGTACCTGTATACAGGATTTCTGGGTAGACTTCGCTGTTGCTAAAACTAATGTCTCACTTCCTTTTTCTGTCTTGATGGAAAGAGACCCACTGACATATCAGCATGCCATTTGTTTTAAGCAAGATAATGGTACGCGATGGATAGGAGGAAACACCACGAACTGTAACCTAACATATGTAGACAGCATGTATGGATCTCCAATTTCGATGCTTCGCCCCAGTAATGGAACATATTGGGTGGACGGAGTAGCATGGTTGTGTGGACCTCGTGCATACTTTGTCTTACCACCGAACTGGTTTGGAGTATGCGCTCTTATTTTTGTTTCAGATCACACCTTCCTGATAGCACAGGAAAGTAAAACTTTCTTCAGAAGCAGGAGAAGGCGTTCGATATCAATACAACCCCATGATAGTGTGTGGGGAACCGACGTGCCTGCTGAACATAAATTGTGGGGAACAGGCAGTAAAGTTATGCTGGCCCTGTTCCCTGGGCTAGGAATTGGAAAACATGCTACGCGTAGAAACTCTAAATTATAGACTAGGTCTATTTATGAATGATTCGATACTGATTAACCAAAAACAAAATGAACAATTAGACATAACCAGACAGATGGTAATCCAGAATCGTATGGCATTAGACCTACTGACAGCCGCACAAGGAGGAGTATGTGTCCTCCTGAACCAAACGTGCTGCACTTACATTCCTGACAATGTGCACTCACCCAATATGACATCTGCCTTAGACCGCCTCCGAAACTTACAAAAAGTAATGACCATGGACAGTCGACCGCAGTCCTCCTCATCCTGGTTAGACTGGTTTATTACAGGAACATGGTGGACAATATTGATGAAAACATGCCTACCTCTTCTTTTGTTTTTCATTTTATTTTTCTGTAGTTTTATTACTGTTATACCATGTTTGAAAATGTTTATTAATCAAGCTCTAAATGCTGCTTTTCGGACACGCAGTACAATGTTTCTCTCCCTTACCCAAACTATAGAGACAGAGCCTGTTTCCAGCGATGGCGATGAAGAAGACATATAATTCATAATGACGGCCGAGCCGAAAGCACCCGTGCAGGGCTCAGACCTGAAGAACCGGAATTAAATGTTTTCCAGGATAATGACAATGTGGTCTAATTGAAGATTGTACCTAAAGTGCTTTTGCAACTTGTACAATGTTGATGCTTCTGATAATACTGTCATGATAAACAGGAGGGACTGTTAGGTTGAAGAAACAGTTGTTAATCATTTCTGTATGATCAGCAATGAGTGTAAATATATATGTATACGTTATTTCTTATCTTCTAGCCACATACTCTTAGCTATTGTACTCTAAGTAGGTGGTTAACAGCTGCCTACTTAGATAAGAATCTCACTTCCCTCTCTTGCGCCCCCCATTGACTATAAATAAAGAAGCCAAGGGGAACCACCCTTTGTAACACATTCTGCTGTAGTTTGCATTGCAGAGAGTGTGGGTACCCTTGCAAGTAAAACTGTAACCTGTGTGTGTCTCATAAATGTGGAGTTGGGGTGGAAACGCCGGGCGCTTTCCCCAACAGCGACGTTTAGTAAGCGACTAGCTGGTTAATGATGACTATATCTGTTCCTGACTTTCCAGTCAGCTCCTTGGGGATGGCTAATCTTCAAATTTTATTACAAATACTACAACTTTATTTTGTGCCTTGCTTAAAGTAAAATATCTCCAGACTACTAAATACCGCGTTAATGGTAACATTTTTAAACTGATTCGCTTCTTTCGCCTCACTCTTTTCTATGTGACGGGTGGGCGTGGTTGATCTAGCCGGCTCCCGATTGGCGGGTATTCGGTAGCTCCTGTGTCATGTGACGGGTAGTAGCGTAGGCAGCACCACCATAGATTTGAAAGCCTGGATGCCTCGTTGGGTGATACGCCATATTGGCACGGTAATTGTGAAATAGAGGATTGATAGATATGACTTAGTGAACCGACTATTTTCGAAACTGCAACAACATGAGGAATGTTAAAACTAGAAAACAGGGAATCACATTCACAGGTAAAAAATCTGCGGTACGGTCAAATAAGATACATAACATGTTTACTAGCCTGTGACACTGACGGGATACTAGCATGATTAGTTTTCGTTGAGAATACTATGAGCAGTACTACATAAATTTGGGGGGGGGCAGTAGTGGTGGGCTTGTTTATTTATTCTACATAATTGTAAGATATAAATGCGTTAATTAGTAAAGAAGTTATGGCCAAAAGATCTTTCCATCTACACCCTGACATGTTGCTTGTTTATGCCTAATTACCGCTCCAAGATGGTGGCGCTGCTGACACGTTGTGGAAAAGCGAGATGAGGCATCTAGGCTTTCAAATTCATGAGCACCACGATGTACTTCGTTTAAATGGGAGGTTCACAAAAAACTATTAAAAGATATTTTAGAGGGGCCTTAATGCTATCTATCCATCAAAGTTGTTCTGCTGGGAGTTGTTCAGGTTTGGAAATATCAGCCGTAGAAATGTCATGCTTCTATCGAAGTACACTACTCGTATCTCTGCGCATTAGACAAGCACGAGCTGCCTGGCGATATCTGCTGCGCAGTGATATTATTGATGTGTGGAGTTGGGTAGAAGGAAATAGTTCGTATATTAAACTGCTCGCGACGAAGTCTGTGGATCTTCTTAACCTGTTCCTGATTTCTGGTAAGAGATATTGCTGTTGATTTTTTCAAATGCGTTGTTCTGGCGCTTTAAGTAGTGAAAGCAAAATTGAATCTTATTATATTGCTTATTCATTAATGAGTCGCTTTATCATATATACTGCTCAATGTTTTGATTTAATAATTCAAAAATTCAAAAATACTTCAACATTTAAAATGGTTCATGATTTTCAGGAGCGGTGCAGTGGTTAGCACTGTTGCCTTACACTTGCCTGTCCCCCCATCCTGGGTTGATTGATGGATGATTTTCAGGTCACACCGCCCCCTCAGAGCCCACCAGTCAGTGACTGTCTCAGAGTGTGATGTAATACACAAAGTCCACACCACCCACTTTTAAATGAGAAGTAAAAACACACCAGCTTGTCTCAGCAGACAGCGGCTCTTATCATTTAAGGGGAAAAGGATGAGATATCAAAAGTAAAAATAAATATATCACGTTTGGTTAATATCAAATGAAAACAGCCCTGCAATAATATATTGGATTCTAGGATATCATCTATTAAAAGGGTGAATCTATTCTAGCAGACCATAAAAATCCAATTATGAACAGTGAAAATGGGCATAATAGGTCCCTATAAACGACAGGTTTCTGTCCATGGTGCTGAAAACCAGGATTGGCAGATTTCACATTACAGCGATTCCCCCACTATATCGCGGATTTTTCTCTGACGCCTCACAATTCTCTGCATATCCCGTACATTGTTTGTGGTCCGATTGTTTTCGTTTTGTTCTAAGCCCTACGATGGAAGACGTTGACCATTCAGGAGAAGGTAAAACTTCTGGATGTGCTTCGGGAAGGAAAGCGTTATGCGGACGGCGTTCGCCATTATGGCTTGAATACGCTACATGTACGCTACATGAAGAAGGATGAAAAGAACGTGTAAGAGCCATATATGTTTTTATTTTTATATATTCCATTACATATATAGAGAGAAAGTTGTGTGTGTGTGTATATATATATATATATTACATGTTATTATTTTATTTTTATTATTATTATTATTATGTCACTCTTATCCTTAGCCCGACAAACAGATATATGTGTTGTTTTAATGAGTTTACATGTGTTTAAAGCATGTGGGATGGGTATGTTATGGCTTAAACTAAAAAAAAAATGTATATGGTCTTTCTGTATCGTGGATTTTCACCTATCGCTGATGGGTCTGGAACGCATCTTCCGCGATAGGCGGAGGATCAAATTTACCTTTTTAACCTGATTTGACTTCAACCCTCTTATTTTGTTAACAGAGTGTGCGGGTGGAATACAAAGGATTACAGTGGGAAATAGGTGATTTATATTGACCTTAATTGTCACCCAAGTGACTCTGGACAATAAGTTCAATAAAGCTTCCCAAAAGCTTCTCTCTTTTTCACTAGTTACACTTCATTACACCGAAATCAAGGAAGAATCAAATGTACAAGCACATTATACAAAATATAAGATGCAAACACATAAAAAATATTTTGTAAAAACATTAAAAACAGATTTATATATATTGTGCAATTTGAAACTTTACATTTAGACCTCACTTAGAAAACGCAGGTGATGACCAGCCCAACCAGCAGTTCCGTCTGGTTGTACAGAATACCTACTTCAATTAAATTTTGAGGTCATGACTAAACTAAATTTCAGCTCTGCCTTTAACATCACCAGTTAGATGAAACTGATCATTGCAGAGGGAAATACAGTGAAGCCATGAAACATACTAGATGTAAATATATTAATTTTCACATACACTTGAGCTCAGTGAATTCAAGCGCGTCATACACTGTAAAAAAAAAATCCACCAAAAAATGGAAAATGTACTGGCAGAAAATTACCAGCACATTTTCCGTTAAGTTAATGGACTCTTCCTTCAATTTACAAATATTGTATATTCAGTTTTCCACAGTTTCTTAAATGATAGTTTATTTTCATTTTTAATTCTTCATTCTGCCAATGCAGATTTGTTTGTTTAATAAATATGTTCGTAAAAGTACAACAAGTAATTTGAGAATATAGTGATTCACTGCATTGATTATTTTTCATAACTCAATGGCCCATAAACATACAGTTATCCATCTGAAGCTGGATTTAAACCAGCAAACTTTGGATTACAAGCCCAAATACTTGAGCTACTGAGCCACACACTTACACTGACTCAGCTTAAGTTGCAGAGACACAGTGGACTTTCTGTTGGATGTCAGACAGAACGGCAAAGGACCCCTCACTAACAGGAACCTAAAACACACAAACACTTGGGAACACTTCAAATGCGTGATCTGACTCTGCAAGGGGAGAACATGTTCACGTGGAGTCTTGGCTTTTCACAATGTTTCATTCCTACGTATAGCTAAGGTTTTTTTTAGCCGTCGTCACTCTAAGGTTGCCCATTAATGGTTTGGAATTGGGAATGTAAAGCTGTTTTGTTAGCATGTCTGCCTTACAATTCCTTTACTGTAAGTCGAGGCCTGCTGGAGCTCAATTCTGCTTCATGGCACTTGTATTTACTCTTTATTTTGCATTACATTATGTGTGAGACTAACCTCTTTCTCTACCTCTCCATTCCTCCTGTCGAGCTCCATACAGAACTAGTGGAGAAAAGGGGTGCTTGGAGGGGAGACGATATCTCTGGATGCCCACTTAAGAAATATCTGCATTACCTTCCAATACACCTTCCAAACTTAAGTGGATTGAACATGGGTGCTGTTGAATTAATTATAAAATGCACTGTATTAAAAATTATTTTGTTTATATAACATAAAATTGAACTATAAACATGAAATTTAAATCTGTTGAGTTTATATATTGACAAAATAATAATTCTGAATTTTGAACCCTCATTGAACAAAATTAAACTTAATATGGACAAATGGAAAGCATTAAAAATTATCCTTATGGGGGGAAAGTTAATGTTACTAAAATGGTTGTGGTGCCTCAAGTTAATTATCTCTCTATGATGCTTCCATTTAATATTCCGGAAAGGATATTTAAACAGTACGAGAGTATAGTAAAAGATTTTTGTTGGGAAAGAAAAAAACCTATAGGATTAAAATTACTTCGCCAAGGGAGGTCTAGGATTGCCAGATGTTAGATTATATAGCATGTCATTTGAAATAGCCAAACTCTACTATCACTGGAAGAATGTGAATTCTGATGTGGACTGGATAGCTATCGAGAGCAATTTGGCTTCACTATTTCAACCTCTGCACATTCTGTCACAATGGGGGGACAATATAAGAAACACAAACCCGATAATATCTTTTTCGAGGAATATATGGATCAAAATACATAAGAAGCTTAAAGTATCACATGACATGCAGCCATATTCCTCAATTTGGCACAATCCTGAAATACAAATAGGAAAAAGTATGGAAACAATGGCAATCCAAAGGGGTGAAAACTCTTTGGGATTTATTCGTAAATGGGATGTTTATGTCATAATCAGACTTAAAGAGTAAGTATGATGTAGGAGGAGGAGGGAGTTTTTGGAAGTTTTTGCAACTGAGGCATTGAGTCACGAGTGTTAAAATAGAGAAGATGAATGGTTAAGAATACTTTCTAGAGTGGGGAAATATTATAGGGAAGTAAAAGGTAAATTTATTCAGTATAAAATTATACACAGATAGTACTGGACACTAGTTAGACTAAATAGAACTGGACTAATTAATACTGATCAGTGTTGGAATTTTAGAAGGCAGGTGGGGGTTTATTTACACATGCTGTGGCAGTGCTCTCAGGTATATCCATTTTGGGGTAGAGTTCTTGGTCTCCTGGACAAATGGCTAGGCTTTACTTTACCCCGCAAACCCGACTCTGTCTGCTAGGAGATAGAGTGGAATTGCCAAAGGGGAATAATAAACAGTTTAAGGCTGTGATGGTGGGACTCATAACTGCCATGAGGGTAATATTAAGGCATTTGAAATCCTCAATAATCCCTAATATATAGAAATGGGCTGATGAGATGATTAAGGCAGCTTCATATGAAAAAATGTTGGACAGACTAAATGGGAAAAAAGATATGATGAAAATGTGGGAACGTTTCTAGGGCCATGTTTTTGAAGGATAAATGGCTGGGAGGTTGAACTAGTGATTGGTCATATTGTCAAATGTGAATGGCTGAAGTGCTGTAACTTTTTGGTTTGAAAAATAAGAAAAATTTGAATTACAAAATAAAATGTTCTTGGATAGTAATTTCATGTAACCATTTGTCTTAAAATTAATTACATCCAACTGTACATTTTTTAGTGTAGGTAGGTAGATGGATCGATAAAATTAAATAATGATTACAAATCACAAATAACTATTACAGTTATGGCCAAAAATATTGGCACCCCTGCATTTATGTCAAAAAACACACCCCTTCTCCCAGAAAATTGTTGCAATTACAGATGCTTTGGCATTGTCATATTAATTTCTCTTGTTGGCACTTGAAGAAAACAAAAAGAGGAAGAAGGAAAAACAGGAATGGGAGACATTCCACGCAAAAGGGCACCTGCCCTTCTCATATTGTCTCAAAAACCCAAAGCCCCAGAGAGCAAGTCAGAGTGGTCTGGGTTGATTGTACACCCAAATAGGCCATTTGATCCATGTTGATCTTAGTCTTTCTCATGATGGTGGGTAAATCTGGGGTGGCTCTTGTGGTCCTCATATGAGGTCTTTGGTGCACATTAAGTGAGGCAGATACAGGCCACCCATTGTGTACCTCTGTGCCATTTAAATGGGCTTGCAATCTGAAGAGGTGTGAGGTCACAGTGATTTAACACTGGTCCACTTTTTCTTATGGCCTTGAGCCAGGTCATGACAATATCTTGTGTAGCACTAATGACGTAATGGCATCTGCTCATGTTATCTCATAACTTGAAGCTGTTTGTGCAGCACAACCCACACGGCACCAACAAGACATTGAGAACAATCCCAGCAGCCCTCGGCTCTCTTACCCAATGCTGTTATAAGGGGACCAAACTTCTTTAAATTTCGCTTCCACAGTGGCTTTAGAAAAAAATAAGCAAATCACGCAATGCTATTGAAATTATTAAAACATAGAGATTAACAGTCAGATATGTTTTGTGATTTTAAATGAGGAAGTGATATATTTGATATAACATGAATGTATTTCTTATTTCTTTTTTTTGGGGTTTTCTGTGGTGAGAAATGAAAGCTACAGGCAAGTAAATATTGCTTCCTGTAGTAACTTGTAAAATGTTCCTCATTGTTAACAATCACATTACATGTGAAGGTGTCAGTCAGTGGAAACACATAGTGAGGCACGCTGGCCAGCCATTGTATTCGTTCAGGACCAGCCCATCAAGTAAAGGTTTCAGCACCACGGACAGTGACCTGTGTTAAACTGGCCTCAGGTTCCTACATTGGCTCTATGGAATTTTCTGTAAATAATTAAATGCCACTGGCCCCCTACATGCGGAAATGTTTCCCCCTCCCCCAGACTTCTTCAGAGAGCTTTGGAGGACATTGTCTGCACGCTACCAGAGGCAACTAAGAATGTGCTTGAGTTGGGAGGAGGCAGTAGTCCCCATTTTTCCCTCCTGCTGTAGAAGGTCATCGGGAGGAGGTGGGTTTGCTGCTCTCTTTCGTGTCTCTTCAGCAGGTGGCTCTTAGAGATTTGTCTGAGAAAGGTCTGTACCAGGCTTGTGTTAAAGTGCTGCATTTTCGGGCACTGAGTGGACTGGCGGATTCTAGGTGGTCAGGTTTGTTGAGGCCTGGATCTTCCCCGCGGGGATGTTGGAGGTCCCTGTACAAGCCCCCCATTGAGAAGCACACGGTGGATCTTCAGTGGCAGATTGTGCACGGGGCAGTGGCCACAAACAGGTGATGCACATTGATTCCACAGGGTGGGAATTGGTTTTCTTAGCTAATCTGTTTCTTTAAAACAAAGAAATGGATTGTTTACTTGTGTCTTTTATTCTACATCATAGATAATGCGAACCTTCATATAAGTAAGAGGTAATATTTTGCTCAGTATCAGTTCAAGCTCAAATACTTCAGGTTTTTTATTTGACAAAACACATAAAATAGTCGTGCAAAGTTAGTGATTTATTTTTAAAACTATTGCACTGTGATATATTTAACATCATATTTTCTGTTCTGCCAAATCTCATATTGACAGCTTAGTGGTTTTCCAACAGCTTGTGGTGTCACATGGTGGTCGAAAATGATATTACAGGCTTTTGTTGAAATTCCTTAAAATTCATCTGGAATGTATTGATTTATGCTGTAATTAATGATGCAAATTAACACAGATGGGGCCATTTTGACCCAAAACAGCTAGTTGGAGGGTAGCAATCCTCCAGATTGCAAAGGTCAAGATACTAAAACCTGGAAAAGTACAAAGGACTGGAGCAAAAGAATAACAGTGAAAGCTGTCAGAAACAGGCAGGAAACTCTGCATGGATGTTTTTGAAGAGGTAGATGGTCCAGTTGGCTGTATTAGTCAGTCTGCTAAGAAACATAGTGCCAACAAGCCCATGGCCCCTTTTCATGTAAAACTTCGTACAGGAGGCTGTTTGTGCAGTTTAGTGCCTTTGTTAGCCTCGGCTCCTGTAAATCATATAAGCACACCCACCACACCCCCAGGAGCATTCCGTGTGCCCCCACTGGCCAACCTGCCTGTCCCCCCCAACCCACAGACCGTCTGTCGTTCTGAATTTTATCCACATGGCTGCTGACCAAGTCTAAGGTAAAATTCCATAAATGAAATTTTCAGTAAGATACAATTTTTTCCTCTAATTTGGGAGACAGTGCAGAATTATTGGAGTCGGTCCTAACTCTGTCTTGAATATGTACCCAGCAGGCACCTAGGACTCGTATCTCCCTCTGAGAATTTCTTCTAATGCGCTCAGCAGCAGAAATTCTCCATCCTAGATGAGCCTGCAAAGTTCTGTAGAAGTTAAATATACTTTAGTCAAATAAAGGATGAGACAATTTACTTAAAGCATGATATAGTTCATATTGCTCTTCAGGCTTCGTGATAAAATATTTAAATTATGGTGTACAAAGTTGTACATGCAAAGAAAACAATGCAGAGCGGCAGAGCGCCTGGCCCAGAGGGTCTAATGGAATTTATCTTAATGTCTTTATTCTATTTTACTTTCATTTTTACCATATTATTCATTGTATTGTTCTTTCAATTTTATTTCTATTTTGTTATTGCTAATACACCGGATCTGAGTGCCTCATTTTGTTCCCTTCATGTAGAACACGTTTTGTAATGACAATAAAACATCCTTATCCTCATCTAAATCACACTGTCTACCTACTAACCTGTTTAAATAATATACACTGAACAAAAATATAAACGCAACACTCTTGTTTCTGCTCCCATGTTTCATGAGATGGACTTAAAGATCTACAATTCATTCCAGATACACAATATTACCATTTCTCTCAAACATTTCTCACAAATCAGTCTAAATGTGTGATAGTGAGCACTTCTGCTTTGCTGAGATAATCCATCCCACCTCACAGGTGTGCCACGTCAAGATGCTGATCTGACATCATGGGTAGTGCACAGGTGTACCTTATACTGCCCACAATAAAAGGCCACCCTGGAATGTGCAGTTTTTTGCTTTATTGGGGGTCTGGGGACTCAGAACCGGTCAGTATCTGGTGTGACCACCATTTGCCTCATGCAATGCAACACATCTTCTTCGCATAGAGTTTATCAGATTGTCAATTGTGGCCTGTGGAATGTTGGTCCACTCCTCTTCAATGGCTGTGCGAAGTTGTTGGATATTAGTGGGAACTGGTACACGCTGTCGTATACGCCGGTCAAGCACATCCCAAACATGCTCAACGGGTGACATGTCCGGTGAGTATGCTGGCCATGCAAGAACTGGGACATTTTCAGCTTCCAAGAACTGTGTACAGATCCTTGCAACATGGGGCCGTGCATTATCTTGCTGAAACCTGAGGTGATGTTCATGGATGTATGGCACAACAATGGGCCTCAGGATCTCATCACGGTATCTCTGTGCATTCAAAATGCCATCAATAAAATGCACCCGTGTTCTTCGTCCATAACAGATGCCTGCCCATACCATAACCCCACCACCACCATGGGCCACTCGATCCACAACATTGACATCAGCAAAGCGCTCACCCACACGACGCCACACACGCTGTCTGCCATCTGCCCTGAACAATGCAAACCGAGATTCATCCGTGAAGAGAACACCTCTCCAACGTGCCAGACGCCATCGAATGTGCGCATTTGCCCACTCAAGTCTGTTACGGCGACGAGCTGGAGTCAGGTCAAGACCCCGATGAGGACGACGAGCATGCAGTTGAGCTTCCCTGAGACGGTTTCTGACAGTTTGTGCAGAAAGTGTTTGGTTATGCAAACCAATTGTTTCAGCAGCTGTCTGAGTGGCTGGTCTCAGACGATCTTGGAGGTGAACCTGCTGGATGTGGAGGTCCTGGGCTGGTGTGGTTACACGTGGTCTGCGGTTGTGAGGCCGGTTGGATGTACTGCCATATTCTCTGAAACGCCTTTGGAGACGGCTTATGGTTGAGAAATGAACATTCAATGCACGAGCAACAGATCTGGTTGACATTCCTGCTGTCCGCATGCCAATTGCACGCTCCCTCAATGCTTGTGGCATCTGTGGCATTTTGCTGTGAGACAAAACTGCACATTCCAGGGTGGCCTTTTATTGTGGGTAGTATAAGGTACACCTGTGCACTACCCATGATGTCAGATCAGCATCTTGATGTGGCACACCTGTGAGGTGGGATGGATTATCTCAGCAAAGCAGAAGTGCTCACTATCACACATTTAGACTGATTTGTGAGAAATGTTTGAGAGGAATGGTAATATTGTGTGTCTGGAATGCATTTTAGATCTTTAAGTCCATCTCATGAAAAATGGGAGCAAAAACAAAAGTGTTGCGTTTATATTTTTGTTCAGTGTAATTGGATCTCAAAGGTTAATTGTCACTCAATTACCCCCTCAGCCCAACAGTACCACAAACACCCAACATGCACGGAAATTTTCTCCTAAGTTGTTTTCACTGCCTGGAACAATACCACAGCAGTCACATGGACTGATGTTTCAAAACATTTCAGAAACCTTGCATTGAAACTTGAGGTCTTTAGAAGGGATCAGTCCTGGGTGGCAAACTTGCCATCACAAAGGTTTTTGATTAAGGGATTCATGATGCCAGGGAGCCATCTTTCACAAGCTGGTGGCCTGTGCCACTGATGCCTTTGCTTTGGTTTTATATGTCTGTCCTGGTTTGTGTTCTTGCCACTTCAGGTTCCCTGGTTTTGGTCTACATTCCTCGGTCCTCTGCTGTGGAGTCTACCTTCTGCTTCACCTCATTCTGGAGTCGCCCATCCAGTCAGCGGCCCATGTCCCCCTGGTTCCCTGTTTCCAGAGGTTGGTATGTTAGTCTCCGGGGTCAGGGGGCAGAAATCTGTCATGTTGGATGGGTGGCCCAGGTTGGGGTGCTCCATCATAGACTGGTACATGAATGATTATAAATGGTTTTTAACCAGTATGTACCGAGTGTGCGTCGTGACGAAAAGAATGTCATGGGAACATTTAGGACTGACTGCAGTATTAGTTCAAAGCATGATTGTGTTTTTCTTAATTTTTATTGATTTATTTTTGGATTATTAATTTTTTAAAGTAACTTGATTCAGTTAAAAGGGGTTTGTCCATTTGCTTTAGCAGAAGTTTGTGTAAGTATGATGTTCACCTTCCCTTTTCATAGTCTAGTCTTTGTCAAGTTTTATGCTTATTTCCCCTGGTTAAGTTAATCTGACTTGTGTGTTTAGGAGGGTCATACAGGCTTTTTGTTTGTAATGGAAGCACAGGGTCTGTACTTGCAGCTTATTTGCCATGCTAATGGAAGCATTTTACCTTCCTCTCTAATCTCTTTTTTTCTTGGCTCTCACTGCAGTCTCCTCTATGCCAGGGTTTCTCAAGCCAGTCCTTGGACCCCACTGCAAAGATCCACAGTTTTGCTCTGTCCAAGCTCTCAGCACAGCAGTAAAAGGTGACTGTTTGGTTCATGCATGCAGGGATCTGGGACAGAGCAAAAACGTGGAGCTGTCTGTTGGGCTGAGGAATGAGTTTAGAAATGCTGGTGTATGAAGTATTAAACCATTTGACCGGTTGGATAAATGTTCAAATGGTTTCTCAAAATATAAAAAGAGAGAATCTTCTGTTTTGCGTCTCATAACAAGCAAACTTGTTTTTTGTTTTTATGTCACTCTAGTATTTGATATCTAATTTTCAGTCTTCTGGCAATATAATCTGGTGAATGGGGAAAGACTTCCAGCAGGGGCTCCGGTTTCCTCCCACAGTCCAAAAGTGTGCAGGGTAGGTTAATTGGCAAATCTGAGTTGTGAGTGTTTGCGCCCTGCAGAGTGTTGACTCCTGCCCAGGGTTGGTTCCTGCCTACGCCTGTTGTTCCAAGGACAGGCTCCGGTCCCCCCGCGACCTCAGTTTGGCTTGCTGTCTCCCCGCTTGGTTTTCTTTGGTTTACGTCTTCACTAGCCCCCTCGTTGCTTTGACTTGTGTGTAAGTTATGTATGTGTGGTTGTATTGCTGCATAGGGAGTGACTGCTGTTTTGTTTTGCAAGTGTGTGTTGAACTCTGTTTATTTGGTTAGGGAGTGAGGTGGAGTGTTTGCCTTTTGGTTTCCTTTTCTTTTGCACTCAGGTGAGATTAGCTGTGGGTCGCACTTGATAGTTGGGGATTTTGTTTGTTATTTTGGCTGTGGTCACTCCCAAAGTCTTTTGCACCGGGTTATTTGTTCAGTGTCATTATACATGAAAAAAAATAAAAATACAAAAAATATCCCTTTGCCCACTGGTGTTCCCTTCTTGCCCTCACCCTGTTTGTCCCTTTGTCCCATTCCCCTTTCCCGTGAATACTGTTACACTCCAACCCTAGACAGGATATCATAACAGCATCTTACCTATTGTTTTAAAAGAGATGAGGGATATTATTCGTCGACCTTTAACTTTGCTATTTTAGAAATCCGTATCTGCCGGTGTGGTACCTTCTGAATGGAAGTATACACTGTAAAAAAAAGCAATTTTTTTTCACAGTTTTAAACCATTTTATATCAGCCATTTTGACTACAGTATAATTATTTTTTTCCTCTTATGTTAAATGACAGTAAAGGTTTATCAAAACTACATTGCATAAACATATTTTTACGCACAGTTTGTAAAATAAAAGAAACCCCTTCAGTGAAACTGGTCAATTTCTTTTCTGTATTTTTACAGAAATTAAACTTAGGGTCATATGCAGGGGCAGCATGGTGGTGCAGTGGTTAGCACTGTTGCCTCGCACCTCTAAGACCCGGGTTCGAGTCTCTGCCTGTGTCACATGTGTGTGGAGTTTGCATATTCTCCCCATGTCGTCGTGGGGTTTCCTCCGGGTACTCCGGTTTCCCCCCCACAGTCCAAAAGCATGCTGAGGCTGATTGGAGTTGCTGAATTGCCCGTAGGTGTGCATGTGTGAGTGAATGGTGTGTGAGTGTGCCCTGTGATGGGCTGGCCCCCCATCCTGGGTTGTTCCCTGCCTCGTGCCCATTGCTTCCGGGATAGGCTCCGGACCCCCCACGACCCAATAGGATAAGCGGTTTGGAAAATGGATGGATGGATGGTCATATGCTTTATCTGTAAAATTTTAATGGTTTTATTGTACCAACATGTGTTTTAGTAAATCGAAGGCACAACAGCTGTTTTCAATAATTTTGCTTTCATTATTAACTTTAATTTTACATTCAGTGTACATAAAATGTACATTGTTTTACTGTCATAAACCAGATGACCACCATAATTGTACTGTGTTGTTGGATATATATGAAATGGTTTGCATAGATCTAAGGTTATAAACATTAAAAAAACTTAAAATTAGAAAATATAGACCCTATATTATAGGGAATATGCGAGTAATCGAATTGATATTGTAACGAACCCAAACTACAGTAGCGTCAGAGGCTGTAAACGGAGAACAGATCACCACCAGACTGCAGCTACAATTACAAAGATAATTTTATTCAGTACAATTCATGCAGCGACCCATCGGGTCGGATCTGGATTCACAAAGAGTTCGGTCCCGCTTTCTCCCCGTAGCACACCACCCCTTTTTAAGCGTGTGTTAACCCACGCTACCACACAGTAAATCCCGCACCACACAACATCCCCATTAGGGCACGGCACACCAATAGCAATGCAATGCACAGTAATCCCCACACTTCGGGCACAGGCAAGCGTTACGGGACCCGAACCGCCTCTATAGTCCTGTCCCGACCCTAAGCGGTTACACTGCGCATTTAAAACACACAGAACACTCACACAATAAAGACATAGTTAAAACAGAACACCCCCTCCCCCCCAGGGATCAGGACCCTCCCCCGGGGAAGGAATAATCACACCGGTCCGTCACCTAGAACGTCCCACGGAAAGGGAATTTCCCTTCCCCCCCCAATCCGTCCCTATGAGGGCCGCTACTCCCGTCTATCAACCACCCCCACTGTCCTGACTGTCCTCGCCCTACCGCACCGGGAACTGTCCCTACAGCCCACTCTCTGGCTTCACAGCCAGCAGCCCTAAACGGCATACGAGCGGCACCTCCCTCCCGGACCCCACCCGTATGGTGCCTACCAGACCAAATCTCCCTAACGCGCCTCCCACTCCCTCTCTTAACCCCAGATCCCTCACAACCCAGGTGTAGCCACTTAATTAACTATTACCTTCCACGCCCATCCCTCACCCCCCACACATCATCATTACACTCCCCCACCCTTAGGGCAGACTCGTCCTCGAGTCACAACATTTCATAGTCCTTGGACCATGTTGGTGGCCTCCTCTGACGTCGCAGACGAGTCTTCTGAACTGGAGCCCCTTCCCTCCGTTCTTGTTCCTTGGCCCCATGCATAGCAGCAGGCCCATCTCTGTGTGGCTCTGGAGGGACCTTACGGGCTCGGCTCCGCCAGGTTCAGGTAGGCTGGTCCCCTTCCCCCTGCTGACCTGGTCCAATTGCACTTGCCTCTTCTGGCCGATTGGCTGCCATTGCCCACACTTCTACCCCTGGCACCCCCCCCTCCATCTCGCCACCCTTTTCTACTTAAGGCCGTGGTTGCGGATAGCCACCACCAGGGGGGGAACCCCTTAGCTCAGGCAGGGTACCAACAGGCATCACTTGGTCTCTGCCCTCCTGATTCGCAGCCTCTGTTACAGTAGAGAGAAATGGTTTAAGTCGATTAAAATGCACCACCACCTCACTTCCCCCTTCCACTGGTACCACTCGATACAATACCTCCGTTGCCCTTTCCACCACCTTATATGGACCCTTGAACCTCCTCTGTAACTTTGGACATAACCCCCGTCTTCTAGCCTTCCTCCAAACCCATACCAGTTCCCCCTCTGAATAGTACTTGACTTGCGCTCTAAAGTCATACGCTTGCTTCTGCTTACCCGAAGCTCTTGCCTGATGACATTTCACTGCTCCCACCACTGTGGACAATATGTCCCCTAGTCTAGCCACATATTCCGTTACAAAGGAAAATCTTTCCCCCTCGTTGAGATTCAACATAACATCCACTGACAACACTATCTCTTGCCCAAAAACAACCTTGTACGGTGTAACCCCAGTACTAGAGTGAATACTACTCCTGTAAGCCATCATCACACAAGGCAACAAAACATCCCAATTGGACTGATTTTCCTCCACAAAGAGAGACAACATTGCCAACAATGTCCTGTTAAACCTCCCAATCATCCCATCTGACTGGGGGTGATAAGCTGATGTCTTAGTCTTTTGAATGTTCAACAATTGACACACCTCGTTGAATAGATTTGATTCAAAATTTCGGCCCTGATCTGTATGGATAGAGCGAGGGGCCCCCAAGCGACAGACCCACTGCTCCGCCAAGACCTGGGCCACAGTGGAAGCTTCCTGATTAGGGAGAGGGAATGCCTCAGTCCATTTTGAGAAATAATCCCCAATGACCACAATGTACATATTTATCCCTGGAGTTACCGGTAATGGCCCTAAAATGTCCAATGCTACCCGTTCATATGGCCTAGCGGTTACAACAGACTGCAGCGGGGCACACCCCTGTTTCCCCCCCACTTTCCGGGAACCACAATCCACACACTCCCGACACAAGTGCTTAACATCCCCAAACCATCCCAGCCAATAATAGTGATCTTTCACCTTTGCTTGCAACTTTTGTATTCCCAAATGACCCCTAGTGGTAGCATCATGCAACTGCCTCAAAATTTCTGGCACCAAAGACTTGTCGATAACAACCTGGACTTGGTTTGCTGCATCAGAATGCAAAGGTGGATATCGTACCAACCTAGAACCCTGCAACTGATCCCACGCTGATGCATATTTCCACAACTCATTTGGAGGCTGACTACCTGCCCTCCCTCCCTTCCTTTAAAGCAAAAATCTCCCGCAGCTCAGCATCTCCTTGCTGATCCTGCCCCAGCTCATCACACTCCTCCTGACATGCCACTGCCTCCTGACACACCTCTCTCACAGCACATATCACCTCTCCCCCTTTTTCCTGGGTAGCTGGCGGTGAGTCTGAGGTTACTGGCAGAAAAGCGGGCACTCTAGAGAGGGCGTCCGCATTAGCGTGTCCCCGACCCGGCCGATGCACTCTCTTATATTGGAAGCTGGCCAGCTGCTCCACCCACCTAGCCAACTGCCCCTCTAAACCTTGGAAATTATGCAACCATCTTAAGGAGTTATGATCTGTCCGTAAGACGAACTCCTTCCCCAACAAGTAGTATTTAAAATGTTTTATGAAGGTAACCATACTTAACTCCTTCTTGGTTGTTGCATATTTCCTTTCTTGTTTAGTCAAAGCCCTACTAGCATATGCTATCACCTGTTCCCGTCCCCCTTCTACCTGGGACAATACTGCCCCAATACCTGCATCACTTGCATCCGTATCTAATATAAAGGTTTTATTAGGGTCGGGGTAAGACAGGACTGGTACAGACATCAAACTAAGTTTGAGCTGTTCAAATGCTGCCTGACAAGCTTCTGTCCATGTAAACCGTCTGCCCTTCTCGGTCAGCTGGAGCAGAGGACGAGCAAGTTCAGCAAAACCCCGAATAAACCTCCTATAATAAGAGGCAAGGCCCACAAAACTCCTCCCCTCTGTCTGATTTTTAGGCACCGGCCACTGGCGCACAGCTTCCACTTTAGCCGGATCAGCTTTCACACCCCTAGCCGATATTATATGACCCAAATACTGCACTTCTGTGGCAAACAAGTTACAGTTCGCCGGTTTAACCTTCAGATTAGCCTGACGCAATTTCGTTATAACCTCATCCACATGGTCCAGATGTTCTTGAAAGGTACGGCCAAATATTATTGTATCATCTAAGTACACCAAACAAGTAGTCCACTGAAGACTCGCCAACTCTAAATCCATGAGACGCTGAAAAGTTCTCAGAACTGTTACACAGGCCAAAACTCAGCACATTAAATTGGAAAAGGCCTGACGAGTGATAAACGCCGTCTTATGCTTATCTTTTGGATCCACCTCGACTTGCCAGTACCCACTGGCTAAATCCAATGTAGAAAACCAGCAAGCCTTGCTCAAACTACCCAACGCATCATCAATTCGGGGTAAGGGGTACGTGTCTTTACGGGTAACATCATTCAATTTGCGATAATCAACGCAAAACCGAAGGCCACCATCTCGCTTCCGTACCAGAACCACCGGCGCTGCCCAAGGGCTATTCGAGGGCTGAATGATGTTATTCTCCAGCATCTGCTTTAAGTGACCAGATACTTCCTCCTGCAAATGGAGGGGGACACGGCGGGGAGGCAACTTTACCGGCTTCGCCTCACCAGTATCAATGTTATACAACATCAGGCGAGTTCTCCCCAAATCTCCCTCTCCGGCACTAAATACAGACAAATTCTTCTGCAACGCGGTATAAATACCAGTCATATCGGATGAGGCAAACCCCTTCTGGTGCAATCAAAATATGTTACAAGCCTATCGACTGTCCAGGGCACAACAGAATCCTCCTCATCCTCACCCAGGTCTACATTCTCTGCTTTCCGACTCACCTCAATACCCGTATGCAAGGTACCTACCCTCATCCCCCCATCATTATATTACACTGGCTAGATGCCAAATCCAAAGGCTCCAACATACCCTCAAAAGCAGCCCCACCTGTATTCTCCACCTTACCAGCAATGATTGCCTCACTTCGAGGGGGGGGGGATTACAGTATCTTCTGGAACCATGACGACCCGAGGCTTGTCCACATCTGCTGGCACAAGGAGAGGTAATAATTGACCCATAACCCGACACTCCTTCCTACCAAAATCCAACACCACCCCATATTTACTTAGAAAGCTTTTCATCCCCTCTTGCATCTTAGACACCGTGGTACGAAGCGATTTTACCTCCTGCCTTAACTCCTCTACCACCCCCAACAACACCTCCATTTGTTCATCCCTTTCTAATTTATGCTCCACCACTCCCCTCACTTTAACGTCAGGTGGCAAAGAAGTGTGCTCCAAACTTCTCAGCAACTCCATTTCAGAAGCAAGTTCAATGACATCTTCCAGCGTATTAGGCTTGGCACTACACAGGCTAACCCGAAAATCACCGGTAGCAAAATGCGTAATAAACTGGTCTCTTGCCAACAGATCACAAATCCGATGATCAGCCGTGGGATAAGCCCTAGCGGCTAATCTCCGTAAGGCGTTACCAAATTCCCTTGCCGTCTCGCTATGCAGGCGGCGACGGGCGGTAAAACTAGCTCTATTCCAATCACTACTATCACCAGGTTCAAAACACCTTGCCATAGCCGCTTTTAACAACCCATAATTACTTTTAGCCTCACTCGGCATCCCACTATACATCTCTCTAGCACGGCCAGACAACAGCAAAGACATAAACTTAATTTTCAGAGACTCATCCCACCTGTTTACCTCAGGCGCCAGATAAAATTGTTCCGACCAGTCAGACCACTCACGCCCCACACCATTAAAAGTTTCCGGTATAAATATTGGGTGAGCAGGGGGGGCCACCGGGAGATTGAGAAAACACTCTCTACACGTATAACAGGACAATCAGCGCCCTCATAATTAGGAGATTGTACACTATCCTCCGCCTCCGATATGTTAAAGCTAATTCTAGGTTTCTAAACGGGAAAACCACAAAGGAAAGAAATGATCCCACCGCTGCCACCAGTCAGACCTACAGTGTGAGGTGTAGAGCTGGGTGGCGTTCGATGCCATTGGCTTTAGATAAACTGAACTGTCAGCGCTGTCACTCTAGCTTCACCATCCCTTGTGGAACTGGAGTGCTGACATTTCAGGGACTCCCCATGCCTGTGTTCCCACTTGCCTCTCCCTCCTACTTATGCTGCCATTGCCATATCTGCCGGAGCTTGCACTTTGCACTTCATACTGCACTCACCTAACTGTTAGCACTGCCTATAGTCTCCCCTATACTTTGACTAATTGCACATTTTATTTCCCCAACTCCTCCTGGGGTGTGCTGCCTGGAGACCTCAATCTATCAAGATTTTCAGCACACCCTGCTACATGTGACATGTACCCATGACGTCCTTGCATCCAGCTCGCGTTCTGCCTGTGCCATCTTCCATGTATGACCCGCTGCCTAATTACTTCTGGTTGCCTGGCGATTGGAAGGAGAGTCGGCACGGGCTTGTCATCACCTCCCTGCTCCCCGGTTGTGCCTCAAATCCTGTGATTTGGACAATGTGACTTGGCACTTAGCCATCTCTTCTATTCGACTCTCCCTGCCGGCCCCTGGAGGTTGGGCTCCCCCTTTGAGTCTGGTCCCTCCCAAGGTTTCTTCCTTCTAGAGAGTTTTTCCTTGCCACTGTCACCTATGTCTTACTCACTGGGGGCTTTGGGTGGGGATGCTGTAAAGCGCTTTGAGACAATGTATTGTTGGGATAACGCGTCATACAAAAATAAATTTGTTGTTTTTCTGTTTTAAAACCAAATGGGAAAACCGTAAAATCACCTTTTTTTGTTTCTTTTCTATGAGTAAATTCAGATCTAACAGATACCAGAGATGTAAGATACAGCCTAATGTGAACTTTATCTTAATTTTACAACATTAACAGTCCCAGTCATAAGCTTGGAAACACCCACCCTTAGAATGGTGTATTTTTGTAATATTTTCTACATTTTAGGATAAAATATGAAGCCTGATTTTTTGTTTTCTGCTTTTCGCTTTTTCCCCTTCTGACAGAAAAACCAAAAAACGCTGCTGTTGTTTAGTTTTTCTGATTTCGTTTTGGACTGGAAAACCCAAGGACAAACGATACATGGACTTTTTGCATTTGTTTGGCTTTAATGTGTTTGATATAAACCTAGAGTTGAGAACCTACAGATGTGTGTGTTTGTATGAGTAATCCATCCATCCATCCATCCATCCATTTTCCAAACCGCTTATCCTACTGGGTCGCGGGGGGTCCGGAGCCTATCCCGGAAGCAATGGGCATGAGGCAAGGAACAACCCAGGATGTGGGACCAGCCCATCGCAGGGCACACTCACATACCATTCACTCACACATGCACACCTATGGGCAATTTACCAACTCCAATTAGCCTCAGCATGTTTTTGGGCTGTGGGGGGAAACCGGAGTACCCGGAGGAAACCCCACGACGACATGGGGAGAACATGCAAACTCCACACACATGTGACCCAGGCGGAGACTCGAACCTGGGTCCCAGAGGTGTGAGGCAACAGTGCTAACCACTGCAGGACCATGCTGCCTGTTGTATGAGTAATATAATGTAAAAATTAAATTCTATTTTATGTCCAGTACAAAAGGCAAGCATATCATACAGGTAAAACACCCACATTTAAAAAATGTTTTCATGAAAGTCTGTAACAGTAGAGTGAAGGAACTGACCAGTGGCTGGGCTACTGATATATGGTATGATGATGACCATTGAATGTTTCTCAACTTTTTAACCCTAAAAAAACACACCACTTCCAGAGATGATGATATATATATTATTTATTTAAAATGTAATGTTTCCTGGGGGCTGGGGAGGACACCTGCAGGAGAGAGACAGATATTGATCATGTAAACATCCTTCAGCAGTGCAGTAGTCATACTTCACATTTTTTATTGGGATTGTTGTGGGGGGGGCACATGCAGCCATGGTACCTAAGCTCTGCTCAAGTGAGATCTGAGTTACAGGGAAAGGTCCATAGACCTTGTTTATATGCTGCTGTTCCACAGACTTCCAGTAGGGGCTCCATGTGAGGAAAGAGCGAGGGCTATGCTCTCTCTCAAGTACACACAGAGTCACAGAGTAGGTCAAAGAAGCGAAAACAAAGTACCATACCTGAGTTGTTGTCACTGAACACGAAGTCCCGGTTTGCTCCAAACTACAGGTGAGAAAGGCCCTCCTCTAAATTGGCCTCTCTCATGCGGGACGGGGGCCGTAAGGTGGCGTGGACCTCAGGAGCAGCGTGCAGCAGTATGAGCAGCCATGCCTGTGCCAGCAGCACCACTGCCTGTACCCGGTTGTCCCATGTTGGGGACAGGCCAAGCGCCGCGTTGCCATACAGGCAGAAGGTGATCCAGGCCACCCACAGCAGGACTGAGGCCAGGCAGGTGATGAGCAGCCACGTGGTCCTGCACCTCCACCGTGGCTGCTGCCTCCACAGACTGCAGGCCGCCCCCACCAGTGCTGCCAGGAGCAGGACCAGCACATAAGTGGTGGCCAGCGCAAAGTCCAGCGGCTGGTATTCACAGGCTGGCTGGCACATGGACATCGTGGCTAGAAGGATCCACTCCGGATCCAACACGGCCAAGGCCACCGCCAGCCCCATCAGTTGACCTGTGCTGGGGCTATGAGCACCTTGTCCCAACCGGCGCAGTCGCAGACCATGAAACACGAGGCAGGTGTTGCAGACAGCAAGCAACACCCCCCTCAGGACACGCCGGGCGAAGCAGAGGCTCTCTTGCTGCTCAGCGATGTATCCCAGGCTGAGGCCACAGAGCCCAAATATGGCAGCGAACAGCAGGAGTAGCGGCGCCACCCCCGCTGCGCTCCTCAGCCTCTGTGATCTTCCGCAGGCGACACAGTACCACCAGGAGCAGGATCAGCGAGGCGAGGGCCGCCGCCGCTGCCGCCACCACCACCACCAAGCCCCACACCGCATCCAGCTCACACAAGGCCGTGTAGGGCCTTGTCAGGATGGAGCCGGATCCGCAAGGCGAAGCTTCGTCCCATGAAGAGCTGCCCCCCACCAGGGACAGGACGAGGAAGGTGAAGAGATTAATAGAGGGAGCCATCACTGGCAGGGAGAGAGAAAGGAATCATTTAATGGGTTGAAGAAGTATTAGTCCATTAAACGCAATGTAGCCTGCTGCTGTGCAGGACACATCACAGGCGACACGCTGAGCATGCTGACAACTGAGCAATGGACTTCTACAGTGTGAGACTACATGCACTTTCTTAAAAAGCAGTAATCAATGCCATGCCAACCAGCTGAACAACTTCACAAGTAAATCGGCACATTATATAGGTCACCATCATTGTAAAAATTAATTATTATTTAAATTCAGGGGTCTCAAAGAAATTACTGTATCTGGCCGGCCGATATCAGAGAAAAATTAAAACCATGTAATGTCATTCCAGCGCAATTGACACCCGCCAGTCTGCATGTTTTGTGGTCAGGAGTTTAGCATCTCCCAGCGATTTTTTTAGTTTAAGACCTTTGATCTAAGTGAAGTATACATTTTGAAGGGGAGGCCTTACCTTCACTGTCAATGTCTTTCAGCTTCACTTGCTCTTACAACACGTACGATGCACTCACGAATCGTTTGTGTTTGCTTCTCCCTTATCAAACAGATTATTTATAAGCGGTGCATCATGACGTAGTACTGCATTTTTTACGTAATGGAACGCTAACGTTCTAAATAGGGTGGGGGCAGGGAGGGGGCATTAAGTGTCATCCTTTTTGTGTTTACTTTTGAAAAATTGAGATATAACCTTTAAAAAGCACGGATATAATGTAAGAAACTTTTTAAAAAATAAATACAAATAAAAACGAGCAAATGCATTCAATCTCATTTCTTGTAGCTAGTGCTGGAAACTTTGGTGGACACCAATAACGATATATTTTTGTCCAGTAATATTACCAATACCTAATGTTTGTCCAAACCCATGCAGCGCTCTAAGAAACTCCAGCTTCTGCGATTCCCCCTGCAGACCGCTACGGCTGATACAAAGACAAATGCGCAAAAGATGCTAGTAAGATACAGAGATTGGTCATTGGTTAATATTATATAAATACGCAATTAATAATATGACAAGTGGCAGTATTGCTACACGATTAAATAAACGACAAAAACAATAATAATGACTGATAAGTCATAACGCGTTTTTTTCTTTGATGGTGATAACATGTACATGCAGTACACCGATACCGAAATAAGAGAATTAATGCTATTAGCAGAAAATTATTACTGGAGACATAATTGTTAGGACACCCTCGGCAGGGAAACGCGGACCCAGGAATGCGGAACAGAGCGATCTTTATTAGATCGAGCAGGTAACAGGCTTTCAATGGGCCAGGCAAGAAGAATGGTCGGGGACAGAAGGTAGATTCGGTAGCCGGGGAGATCCAGTCCAACAGGCAGGCACAGGACACGGAGACGAAGGGAAGGGGAGACGAGAGATCCTGGGGCTGGCAGGGAAGGCAGGACGGGAGGTTCAGGGACGAGGGCTGCTCTGGGAAAGGAAGGCAGGCAAGGTAAGGAACGAGGGAATGACACTGGACAAGCAAGCGCTCGATATAGAAATGAAACATTGGCAATACTTCGCAACCCCCGTTGCGTGTGCTGTCCCGTTGTAGTCTCCAGTACGCAGGCTTAATTGATGACATCCGCCGGTGTACGTGACAATAGTTATGTTTCTTCCCGTTTGCAATCAAAGTGTGAGCTTCGGGCGTGACGTTAAGCGGAATCCCAGACCGATTGTATAAAAACGCAACAGGCTTCATTTGAGACTGTATAGGCTTCTGAATTTTTCGTATAGGCTTAATTTGAGTCTGTTTTCAAAGTAAATTAAAAAAATATAGATAACTGATATGTTATCAGTTAATTTTTCAAATATTCTCATTAAAGTGCTTCTGTTGAGAGGGCTTAAATTACGAAAATGTTAACATTGTTCAGTTATTTTTATGTCCAGTGTTGTGGAGTAGCTAACTAAAATAATCGACGCTACTAACTTTACTTCTTTCAGTAGCTTATCGGTAGAGCAAATACTTTTAAAACGCTGTAGCTTTTCCAGTAACTATTTTTTTCCTTTTTTTTACAAATAGCGATATAGCAGCGACATCGTCAAAAATATTACAGGTCGTCGATCGCTGTCAAAAAATATATTTTCATTTCAACATTATTTTCCGCGTTTTTTAATTCATTTGGTTTTTGATGTAGTTAGCATCTCCCTAGCACGGCCACACAATAGCAAAGACATAAACTTAATTTTCAGAGAATCATCTCACCTGTTTACCTCAGCCGCCAGATCAAATTGTTCCGACCAGTCAGACCACTCACGCCCCACACCATTAAAAGTTTCCGGTATAAATATTGGGTGAGCAGGGGGGCCACCGGGAGATTGAGAAAACACTCTCTAGACGTAACAGGACAATCAGCGCCCTCATAATTAGGAGATTGTACACTATCCTCGGCCTCCGACATGTTAAAGCTAATTCTAGATTTCTAAACGGGAAAACCACAAAGGAAAATGATCCTACCGCTGCCACCAGTGCAACTAACCTAAACTAGCGTCAGAGGCTGTGAAAGGAGAACAGATCACCACCAGACTGCAGCTAAAAGTACAAAGATACTTTTATTCAGTACAATTCATGCAGCGACCCATTGGGTCGGATCTGGATTCACAAAGAGTTCGGTCCCGCTTTCTCCCCGTAGCACACCACCCCTTTTTAAGCGTGTGTTAACCCACGCTACCACACAGTAAATCCCGCACCACACAACATCCCTATTAGGGCACGGCACACCAATAGCACTGCAATGCACAGTAATCCCCACACTTCGGGCACAGGCAAGCGTTACGGGACCAGAACCGCCTACTGTATATAGTCCTGTCCCGACCCTAAGCGGTTACACTGCGCATTTAAACCACACGTAACACACATACAATAAAGACATAGTTAAAACAGAACACCCCCTCCCCCCCAGGTATCAGGACCCTCCCCCGGGGAAGGAACAATCACACCGGTCCGTCACCTAGAACGTCCCACGGAAAGGGAATCCCACCCCCCCACCGCCAATCCGTCCCTATGAGGGTGCCGCTACTCCCGTCTATCAACCACCCCGTCTAAGCAGTGGTCATAGCCTCCTACCCCCACTGTCCTGACTGTCCTCGCCCTACCGCACCGGGAACTGTCCCTACCGCCCACTCTCTGCCCTAAACGGCATACGAGCGGCACCTCCCCCCGGGACCCCACCCGTACGGTGCCTACCAGACCAAATCTCCCTAACGCGCCTCCCACTCCCTCTCTTAACCCCAGATCCCTCACAACCCAGGTGTAGCCACTTAATTAACTATTACCTTCCACGCCCATCCCTCACCCTCCACATGCACACATATCATCATTACACAGTATTTGAGGGATGGAGGGATGAGAAGAGTGGGATAGAGGGAAATATAAGGAGAAGGAGGTTCCTCGGAGCTCCGAGATGTGTTTGGCTGTAATAAATCTGGAATATAGCTATATGACATAGTTTTTGATAACACCAGCATTTATTTTTTAGGTTTGTCGAGCTCCGTCAAAACAATTAGAACGAGTCCCTTATGTAACTGGAACCCCTCTCACATGTAAACACAGTGACACGCTACAGCGTTGGTTTGTTGTCTGAGGCTATGATACTGACCATAAACACATTCTCAAATTTCACTGCACCAATCACAGCATATGCAGGCAGAAAAATCATAGCAAACAACATTCAGCATTAGACTCTAAAACCGTCTGTAATGTCTGTGTTTATCCAGTGGACCATAAATAGCTTTCCTATTTCAGTTTCTTTCAGATGTTATAAAGTAGTAAATAAAGAATCATATTAATTAAACCATGTATTACTGACTATCAGACAACTTCAACAAGTTACCAAATGGATGCAAAATCAAAGATATTCATTTGCGCCTGGCACTAACCATGTACTCCTTCACAGTACTAAGCCATAGAAAGGGCCCCAATGAAACCCCTGCATTCCTGCATCGCAGATACTCTAATCTCAGCATTTATAAGATTATATTTGTACTACCTGCCAATTTTTATATTAGATGAGACTAAAAATTGAGAAATATCTATATGCAGAAGTAGTTTTTCCTGATAAGAAGGATAATATCAAGACTGTCAGCATTTACAAATCGAATTATGACATATCTGAGTAGCCCAGACTGTCCGGAAAATGGCTGACTAATGTACATACAGTGTAATAAACTTATAATCAAATGGATAGAAAAACGCTGAATAATGGACAGGATTCAAAGGGTAAATAAGGTGCATCATGTGGAAGAGAAGTTAGGTGGCGTTGGGGTGCATTGTGAGTTTCATCTGGTAGCTAGAAGGGAACAAACAGGGCTTTGGGGGGGGGGGGGGGGGGGGACTTCTCCGGGGGCTACATCGCTCTACCTTTTTTTAAAATGATTTATTAAAAAAAAATCTTTTCTTCTTACACTATAATGGCAGGTTTAGGACTAATACAGTACAGTCATAACCAGTGTCAGGGATTCTATGCATTGCTACACGGAGACAAGTCCATATATTGAGCCCAAGGCTAAAATTGTGGTTTACTTACAAGTGCACTTTGGTGGGCAGTGGGGGTGTTTGTCCTTCTCTGCTCACATTTTCCCCTCTTATCCTGTCTTCTCCTCCACAGCCCTTCCTCCTTCTCTCTGTTGGTCCTATATTCCCTCCCCTCCAGTCATCTATGTTCTCCTTCCTCTGCGGTCTCTCCTCTTCTCCCATTCTTCAGTTATACTCTCTTCTCCGCTCTCCCTGTATCCCTCCTGTCTTCTGGTCCTGTCGTCTCTTCTCCAGTCATCCCCTGCTTCTCAGTCATCTCTGCATCTTTTATCTCATTTGTTTGCTTATTCTTTGATTGTTTGTGTTATTCGTTAACCCACCACCCCATGCTGGATGAGTCTTGATGTTTTTTGTTCTTTTTAAAGTTAGGCTTCTTCCTTTGTTTTTGTGCCATATCTTCTGCCCTCTTCTGGTTGCGGCAGTGCATGACACGGATGGAAAAATAGGGTTTATTACAACTCACACATCAAAACCAAAAGGATCAGGATGGATCCAAAATAAACAGCAAATGACCAGGAATGAACTAAATGATGGAATAAACACAACTGGAGAACAATATACATACATACAGCTATAATGAACCATGAAACAACAGAAGCAGAACAGGCACTTAAATACACAGCTAACAAGACACAGTGCAGGACAGTGAGAATCATAACCAATAACAAGGACTGAGGGCAACCCAGGAACAGGTGTTACAGTTAAACAGCACTGGTGAAATCAAAGTGGCCTTTCAGCCACATGGTCAGCTCTGCATCGCCCTCTGCTGTTTGCATTAGAAGCTGCTTGAAATTCCCACTCTCCTTACCAACACCTCGAAAAGCCAGGCCTTGCCGTGCCAAGTACTTAACTCCAGAAGATTTTTCCTCACTTGCTGCTGCTCTTTCCAGCTCATCTGAAGGTTGAATATTAACAGGATTGATCTTCTGAATCCATGTCATCAGTGCTAATCTGTGGCACTGCCTGTCTTTATGTGCACTGAATTTCCCCAGTGCCTTTTCCAGTTTCACATGCCAGTATTCACAAGAACTGAATGTGTCTTTCATGCCAGTTTAGACATTTGTGTTACAAATTATTTTGCACAGTAGAAACAAAGAACCCCCCTTAAGACGAGGGGGGGCTGTAATGGAGCCCAGTGTGATCTTTAAACCATTTCTCCTGAAAGCAGGGTCTCCTGTTTGATAGACGTGACATTTACATTTGGCTGATTTGGTGAAGGTCCAAGCTCCTCCCCCCTCCTCCCTAATACACCTTCATCTTCACCTGCCTGTCTGCTCTCTCTCTCTCTCTCTGTCATTGACTCACACTCAGTCTCCCTGATTAAATGCTGTATCTGAAATACACACCACAGGCCAAACTAAGAAGCATATTAAACTAACATCAGGATCAGGCTGCTGTGACGTCATTATTCACTCTTAACCTTCAATATTTGCTCCTTTTCTCACTCCCCTCCATGTCGCCTGCATTCTCTGCCGTCAGCAGCCTCTTGCTGTCTCTCCCTCTTCATCTTTACTCTCAGCACAGCAGAGTTTACATGAAAGCAGTTATCAGTAAACAAGTGGTGTTTCTTGGCATGATGCTCAGGAATGGATTTCTAAGGATTTGTTACCTGAATGGGAATGATTAATATATGAAGAACCCTTGACTCACATACTGTATACGTCTATCATCTGACTGGCACTAATTATCTCACTGTCTCTACTTACTTTCCTGCTTTTCTGTGGTTGCCCAAAAACTCACGATTGTCACACTTCCTCTTCATGATGACAAGCTACTCACTGTGAATAAAAGCTGACTGTAATAAAACTACCTGCATTTAAATCACACATTAATAACGCAAAATACCTTAAGTAAGCAAGTATAGCTTTCTACAATAATGGAATATAAAATTAATTAAACCTATTACTGTCTACAAAATAACACATTCAGCACTATATCAGACTTTACATCAGCTTTCTGACCATTATAAATATACCTGAGTGAGCACCGTTGTTAGTTTCTAGGAGAATGTGCAGTTAATAACATTTCCAGGTAATTTAACCAGCGTAACTGCACATGAGGCAATTATTATAATTATAAACGTAGTAGGAGTAGGGGGCGCTATAGAGCGAAAGGGTGACTACGCCACTCTGTAACTGTCGCTAAGACGGTTATTTTATAATCACCTTTTGCTGGTTTGATTTAATATAGAATGTATACTGTGAAATGTATGCCAGTGCCCTCTGCTGACTATTTAATTGATCCGTGTTAACCCTTGAATACATGGTCAGGTGACGGAATAGGGTAGGAGTAAATGCATGCTGGGAGATTCATGGAGTCAACTTGTGGTTTGTCGGCTTGTCACGGCAGGATCTGTAATAACTCCTAAGCATTTGGTCAGAAGGCGCACACGGTAATTTATATTTATTGTATTTACTTGTTGTCTTGTATTGAAAAGTGGAATTGCAGTGATGTATGAGCCGCTGTTTAGCGGTAATATCATGGATCTTTTAGAATGTCTTGTAAGATTAAATGTAATGCAGGAATTTAATAATATGTTTATTTTATAGTTTTTCACGGTGTCTAGAAGAATAAAGACGGAATAAACTTCAACATCTGTCAGGCGTATGTTTTCTGTACCAGATGAAGAACTTTGGGAGCTGTTATATCTTATATAGTAAAGGTAACCTTACAGTAAATGACGTCTGCTGTCATCTGACGCTATATAGAAAATGTAATTAAATAAGATTAAATTTACCTTCTACGAGGGGCACCCTAATATAATGATATATATAATAATTATAATATAATATAATTATATAATTATAATAAATATAATATAATTATAATATAATAATACACTGCTGTCTGTCTGCCATAAAATAAATAAAAGGGGGAATTGGAATTGCATATGACTATGGAGAGAATGGTTGTCTATGGTGAAAGAGGTGTGGAAATTTTTACTGATTCACATAAGGGACAGCATAAAGGGTTGTTTAATTCAGTATCAGAGGAATTCATATATTTGTGTGATTATGATAATCACACTATTATAACTTGATAGTACATCTCTTGAATTGAACTAATTACAGTGTCATGTATAACACTGCACTTTTTAATACATTGTTTGGCAGAACAGACTGCAAAACTGTAGTCTCAATGGAAAGCTGGATGAAATTCCTAGGGTGGCGCAGTCAGCTGTCCACTGAGTCTACAGTTTTGTAGTTCGGTGTGTCGCAGTCTGGCGCAGTTGGCAGGATCATCGTCCTGAGAGCAGAGACGCGTGTTCAGTGTGAATGACTCTTCAGTTGTTTTTCTATTTTTAATTACTTTTTTATTCCTATCCATGTCTTTTTTTCTTTTTGTATGCTCATTATTTAGCCAGTACAGCTGTTTTTATTGTAGTAGAAAACAACAGTGAGTGCCAGTCACTGGCAAATCCCTTGGTTCCCGGTTCCACTCCATCGGTCCTTTGGTGGTCCCCTTGAGCTGTGGACCCCTTTCCAGTGTTCTGCAGCCAGATCCTCCTGAGCCGCACGGAAGCGGAAGTTGGCAAAGTGAGATGTGGCAGTAGGCCTATGCATGCAATTGACTGGAGTATGGAGAGTAAAGCCTTTCGTTTTGTTTAATAAAAGTTGTCCTTGTATTTTCTCATATGCGAGAACATCACAACTGCCACTGCACTTGTTGATGTGTAAGTGTGCCCTATTCAAACAATAAAGAGAAACTACATGCAGCACTGAAAAACTATTCCACGGCCAAAAAAAATGTAAACATTCTTTCTATATCAGAAGCTAGTCTCTGACTGAAATTTCTATAAATCTTTATATAAACTGATAGCAATTAACCTAAGAGTGCATGCTTGGATTTTAGTATCTGCATGTACTGTGGAACTAAAAAGAATCATAATCAACATATATAATTACGTAAATGAAAAACAAATACGTTGCATTTTCCTTAATAGTTTTGCACATTGCCATAATTTATATTTAATTTAAAGTATGAAGCACCCAAGCAAAGTTTATGTTGAAATAATACTCAAGATTCTTAAGTCTTAGCTCTGGCACAGTGGTGGATCTAGAAAATTTTACATGGGGTGGCAAGAGATTTTAACAGAGTGGCATGGAGGTTCAGTGAGAAACCGACTATCATTCAGAATCGTGGAGCTCAGGAGCATACTTACACTGAAAAAGTGACAATTTATCTAAGCATTTGGACTCTCATGGTTAAAACAATGCTGATTGTACTTTTCATTATCACTGACCAGTTGTTTTTCTTTGTTGTGCTGTGCAGCAGAACGTTTCACAAACATATCCAAATTAAGAGCCTTTGCACGCTGATTCTCAATGCTCAGCAGAGTTTCCAGGTCCGCGGTGTTCATGCCCAATTGTGCTATTTTGAAAACATAGTTTCGGGTAAATATTAGGAGGTCATGAGTTGCGGATTTTTGGGCTGATTTCATAATGTTATACAGCAGCAGACTGCAAGGGGAAAAAGAAACTAATTATTATAAGTGCAAGTGGCTCCTAATCCTGAGTAATGCTGGATCTCTAGCCACCTAAAGTAAGAGACAGATGCACACGGAAAGCAGGGCTGCCGACTACCATGCATCTGGCATGACTTTCACGCTCTCAGACACTCACGCAAGGAATCTTCCACTATATTATTCCACTATAAGCCTAAATGTAGCTACATCAGAAGCGTTGGTGTAGTTTGCAAACCCTACATACCATTTAGAACAGGGGTCACCAACATGGTGCCCACTGGCACCAGGATGCCCCCAAGGACCACATGAGTTGTCCACGGACCTGTTCTAAAAATACCACAACTCACCAGTGGGCAGCGACTAAAATTTAATTTTATCTTGTTGCTATTCTTCTTTAATCACATTTGTATTTATATAGATTTGAAAATGACAATATCCAAAAAAGCATTTAAAACGTGTTTATTCTACATGAAGTTTAGATAAGTTTAGGTAAAGTCTGTTCTGGTAGCCTTTGTATGGCTCAGTACCCGTGAAGTAGCTCTCAGTTTCAAAAAGGTTGCTGACCCTTGATATATAGTATACCCCAATCTTGGGTGATATATCCTAATCAGTAAAATAACAGTCGGCTAAATTCCGCATAGTGATCTCATTAACTGCGTGTTGTTGCTGAAATACATCACACAGACGTCGGGGGAATATCGAATCATCAGAATATGTAAGATTTATACATTTGGTTAAGTTGAACGCATTTGCTGTTGAATGCAATTCCTATCACATTAACAATTACTGGTTGAAAAATGAATTGCTGTTAGTGTCTTAAATCATACTGCTGTAAAAGTAAAATTTACAACAGAAATCAATATTGCTTAGAATATGGGTTAAGATGGAAAATAATTTTTCCATCCCAATCCCAATCATGTTGATGCAAATTTACAGCAGTGTGGATTCTCAGAAAAAAAGGTACTCTGACATAAAGATCAGCAATACAGTGCAAATAACATTTAATTTCACATTTATACAAAAAAGGACAGGGCATTTCGATGATAAAATCTGTAGTGAACAATAAGTCGCATCAAAACAAAACCTGGAATTCGGTCATGCTACCTTAAGGTTAAACATTACTTTGTGAGACCACATTATAAAGGCAAAGAATGTCTGCAACAACAATTCTGGGCCCAAATGTTTGAGTGGGCGATCATAGTCAAATAGTCAGTTGTTTTGTGCAAAGTTCCTTGTTCTGAAATAAATACTTTCTGCAATAGCACATCCACACATATTCACACAGTCTTTATCGTTCAATGTCTAGAAGAACTGATCATTCTTCTCGTAGGCGCAGGTAGAGGTCAATTGCCTTATAAGCATCCAGAGGAACATCAAGACCATTCTCTGCCATGACAGAGGTGCACAACGTGAAGACATCATCATCACAAGCAATGTCACGTCGGTGAATGCAGTCATTTTCACAGTGGTTGACTTCTTCCTCTGGAATCTGGCACAAATAGTCCTGTGTGTTCTATAATTCTGGCACCAAGTACATGACATCGGGACGTCTGTGGGGGACATGGTGGTTTCCTGAGGGCCAAATAAGGTGACAACTATGATGCTTATGTGGCGCGGGGTGAAAATGAGTCTGACACCCCTGTTTTAAGAGATCCGTGTTTTTCTTGCTGCCAGCAGCTCATAAAAAGGGTCAGCGCTCACAGCAGCAGTGATGCTCTGTATCCACTTGTCCTTCTCCTCAGGGGTTGGCGCCGAGATGCGGTACACCACATGATTGCCCTCTACCAGGCGCCGTCCGCCTCCGTTTTGCAGGCTTTCATCAGCTGTCTGCTGTTGTTAGGGATGTACAGTTCAAAGCAGTTAGGCTTCCTGAGATCATTCACCTCACGGATGCTCAGATTCTCCAGCGGAATGATCACCCTGGGTTTCTTATCCGTAGTATGTTTAAAGTAGTAAAGGCAGTTGTCCATCAGGATGAACCACCGCCTTTTCCATGTTTTCACCCGTCCTCCTCCCAGTTTGAAGAGCCAACCCTCTCTGTCAGGGTTGAAGAAGGCATTGTTCCCATTGTCTTCAGGAATCTTGAATGGCTCATTTTTTATGCTCTTATAAAGATTTCGGAGGAGATCATCTGGCAGGATGCCTCCATCATTGATTCCTCGATTCATGGAGATGAACCTGTCCACACTGGGCTTGTCTCTCACATTTGGATTATGAAGGCTAGTGTTTAGCATGATTATGGAAAATGAAAGTACATAGCAGGTGTCAATGTTCTGGAAGACTCCAGGATTACATTGACAGTACCTCTGCGCAAAGGCCTTCATCATCCTGTCAATCTTTAGTGCTTCTCCTGGCAGACGGAAACTCCAGAGGAACTGCCTGAGAGCCTGTACCAGGTTGAACCCTGCAAATTCATGAAGCCCAAGAAATGTTTGGAGGACTTGGATATTGAAGTCGTCTCTCTCACCCAGGTAATCCCCAATGGCTGTTTTGTTCAGCCCCTCTCCCTTGTATAGGAGCTGGGCGATGTCCTCAGACGTGTGCCGGAGAAGATTGTTTTGTACCATGAACAGGATACCCTTCTTAGGGTCCATGTTGAATTTCTTTCTTCCCTTGGCGACATGCCTATTCTTTTCTAAGATTTGGCTGCGTTTGGTGCTGGATTCAAGGCCCTCCACTTCCATGAGGGCCTCTCTCAGCGCCTCCCGCAGCCTCTGGATCTCCAGCAGAAGGGCTCCTTTCCTCAGCCGGATGTCCTCAAGTTCAGAGTGCTTCTCCGGACTCAGGTCCATAGAGACTGCAGCAGACAGGAAAAGGAGATCGTCAGCGGGTGTGGAGCTCAGCAGGTTGGCCATCTCTGCCAGTTTGGTTGTTGGTTCAAATCCCATGGCAGACAGAGTCATCGTAACATTGTTAAGCCCTTGAGCAAGTCCCTTAGACCCAAGTGCTCTGACCCCAAACTCTCCTCACTTCAGACAAAAGCATATGCTGAATATATGTAATCCCAAAGGGCAGTTACAGAAGACCCCAGGACCGGAGTAACGTGGGAAGCAATTACTGATGCCTGGAAGCTTTAGGGCATGCAAATAAACTGCATCCAAAGGCAAATGGCTAATAAAGAATGCTCTGAATGCCAGGCATTCGTCCAGCAGTGAGATCGTAGAGATAATGAATAAAGATAGAAAGTGTGAATAAAGATAAAACATTTTGATTGTATTTGCGAAGCGATGCTGGATGTGCTGAGCTCGCCGGGAAGGTCATGTGGTCCGCATTCCCTCCCCATGCACACGTGATCAGCTCAATCACAGCAAATTTGTCGGTTTGCTGCCCTTCAGGGAAACAATCTAAAGGGTGTTACGGGAAAAGTAATCGATGCAAGAGCCAATGATGTTCTCCTGGTGCCTACCCGTGTTTATGTTATCGTTACTGACACAAACAATGATGAACGATAATAAGCATTTATAAGCCATGATGACCGCACCATTAACGTGGAGTTGCACTAACGTCTGTTTTTATAGCTAACCAGCAAGTCAACCTCACACCCTGGTAATGCAACAGCGCCGTTTAAACAATACGTTTACACAGAGTGCTTGTGATCAGTGGCCTGTACTACGAATCAGGGTTACTGGCTTATCGAGGTAACTTGATGGATTTAAGGTACCACAGTTTAAATGAATTTCATATTTGTTCATCGGGATGTCTGAATCGGTGCTAATCAGTACTACGATGCCAGTTATGCAATGTAGTTTTGATAAAAACTTTTCTGTCATTTAACATAAGAGGAAAAAAATAATTATACTGTAGTCAAATTGGCTGATATAAAATGGTTTAAAACTGTGACAAATTTTGCCTTTTTTTTACAGTGTATACTTCCAGTCACAAGGTAGCAGATACGGATTTCTGAAATAGCAAAGATAAAGGTCAATGATTAATATCCCTCATCTCTTTTAAAACGATAGGTAAGATGCTGTTTTGATATCCTGTCTAGGGTTGGAGTGTAACAGTATTCACGGGAAAGGGGAATGGGATAAAGGGACAAACAGGGTGAGGGCAAGAAGGGAACACCAGTGGACAAAGGGATATTTTTTGTATTTTAATTTTTTTTCCATGTATAATACTGACACTGAACAAATAACCCAGTGCAAAAGACTTTGGGACTGACCACAGCCAAAATAACAAACAAAATCCCCAACTATCAAGTGCGACCCACAGCTAATCTCACCTAAGTGCAAAAGAAAAGGAAACCAAAAGACAAACACTCCACCTCACTCCCTGACCAAATAAACAGAGTCCAACACACACTTGCAAAACAAAATAGCAGTCACTGCCTACACAGCAATACAATCACACATACATAACTTACACACAAGTCAAAGCAACGAGGGGGCTAGTGAAGACGTAAACCAAAGAAAACCAAGCGGGGAGACAGCAAGCCAAACTGAGGTCGCGGGGGGGACCGGAGCCTGTCCTTGGAACAAAAGGCGTAGGCAGGAACCAACCCTGAGCAGGAGTCAACACTCTGCAGGGCGCAAACACTCACAACTCAGATTTGCCAATTAACCTACCCTGCGCACTTTTGGACTGTGGGAGGAAACCGGAGCCTCTGCTGGAAGTCTTTCCCCATTCACCAGATTATATTGCCAGAAGACTGAAAATTAGATATCAAATACTAGAGTGACATAAAAACAAAAAACAAGTTTGCTTGTAATGAGACGAAAAACAGAAGATTATCTCTTTTTATATTTTGAGAAAACATTTTAACATTTATCCAACCGGCCAAATGGTTTAATACTTCATACAGCAGCATTTCTAAACTCATTCCTCAGCCCACCAGACAGCTCCATGTTTTTGCTCTGTCCCAGATCCCTGCATGCATGAACCAAACAGTCACCTTTTACTGCTGTGCTGAGAGCTTGGACAGAGCAAAACTGTGGATCTTTGCAGTGGGGTCCAAGGACTGGGTTGAGAAACCCTGGCATAGAGGAGACTGCAGTGAGAGCCAAGAAAAAAAGAGATTAGAGAGGAAGGTAAAATGCTTCCATTAGCATGGCAAATAAGCTGCAAGTACAGACCCTGTGCTTCCATTACAAACAAAAAGCCTGTATGACCCTCCTAAACACACGTCAGATTAACTTAATCAGGGGAAATAAGCATAAAACTTGGCAAAGACTAGACTATGAAAAAGGAAGGTGAACATCATACTTACACGAACTTCTGCTAAAGCAAATGGACAAACCCCTTTTAACTGAATGAAGTTACTTTAAAAAATTAATAATCCAAAAATAAATCAATAAAAATTAAGAAAAACACAATCATGCTTTGAACTAATACTGCAGTCAGTCCTAAATGTTCCCATGACATTCTTTTCGTCACGACGCACACTCGGTACATATTGGTTAAAAACCATTTATATTCCTTCATGTACCAGTCTATGATGGAGCACCCCAACCTGGGCCACCCATCCAACATGGCAGATTTCTGCCCCCTGGCCCCAGAGACTAGCAGACCAACCTCTGGAAACAGGGAACCAGGGGGACATGGGCCGCTGACTGGATGGGCGGCTCCAGAATGAGGTGGAGCAGAAGGTAGACTCCACAGCAGAGGACCGAGGAATGTAGACCAAAACCAGGGAACCTGAAGTGGCAAGAACACAAACCAGGACAGACATATAAAACCAAAGCAAACGCATCAGTGGCACAGCCCACCAGCTTGTGAAAGATGGCTACCTGGCATCATGAATCCCTAAATCAAAAACCTTTGTGATGGCAACTTTGTCACCCAGGACTGATCCCTCCTAAAGACCTCAAGTTTCAATGCAAGGTTTCCGAAATGTTTTGAAACATTAGTCCATGTGACTGCTGTGGTATTGTTCCAGGCAGGGAAAACAACTTAGGAGAAAATTTCCGTGCATGTTGGGTGTTTGTGGTACTGTTGGGCTGAGGGGGTAATTGAGTGACTATTAACCTTTGAAATCCAATTATATTATTTAAACAGGTTAGTAGTTAGACAGTGTGATTTAGATGAGGATAAGGATGTTTTATTGTCATTACAAAACGTGTTCTACATGAAGGGAACAAAATGAGGCACTCAGATCCGGTGTATTAGCAAAAATAAAATAGAAATAAAATCGAAAGAACAATACAATGAATAATATGGTAAAAATTAAAGTAAAATAGAATAAAGACATTAAGATAAATTCCATTAAACCCTCTGGGCCAGGCGCCCTGCCACTCTGCATTGTATTCTTTGCATGTACAACTTTGTACTCCATAATTTTAATATTTTATCACGAAGCCTGAAGAGCAATATGAACTGTATCATGCTTTAAGTAAATTGTCTCATCCTTTATTTGACTAAAGTATATTTAACTTCTACAGAACTTTGCAGGCTCATCTAGGATGGAGAATTTCTGCTGCTGAGCGCATTAGAAGAGATTCTCAGAGGGAGATACGAGTCCTAGGTGCCTGCTGGGTACATATTGAAGACAGAGTTAGGACCGACTTCAATAATTCTGCACTGTCTCCCAGATTAGAGGAAAAAAATGTATTTTACTGAAAATTTCATTTATGAAATTTTACCTTAGACTTGGTCAGCAGCCATGTGGATAAATTTCAGAACTACAGACGGTCTGTGGGTTGGGGGGGACAAGCAGGTTGGCCGGTGGGGGCACGCGGAATGCTCCTGGGGGTGTGGTGGGTGTGCTTATATGATTTACAGGAGCCGAGGCTAACAAAGGCACTAAACTGCACAAACAGCCTCATGTACGAAGTTTTACATGAAAAGGGGCCATGGGCTTGTTGGCACTATGTTTCTTAGCAGACTGACTAATACAGCCAACTGGACCCGTCTACCTCTTCAAAAACATCAAAATGGGGTCAAAATGGCCCCATCTGTGTTAATTTGCATCATTAATTATGGCATAAATCAATACATTCCAGATGAATTTTAAGGTAATTTCAACAAAAGCCTGTAATATCATTTTCGACCACCATGTGACACCACAAGCCATTGGAAAACCACTAAGCTGTCAATATGAGATTTGGCAGAACAGAAAATATGATGTTAAATATATCACAGTGCAATAGTTTTAAAAATAAATCACTAACTTTGCACGACTATTTTATGTGTTTTGTCAAATAAAAAAACCTGAAGTATTTGAGCTTGAACTGATACTGAGCAAAATATTACCTCTTACTTATATGAAGGTTCGCATTATCTATGATGTAGAATAAAAGACACAAGTAAACAACCCATTTCTTTGTTTTAAAGAAACAGATTAGCTAAGAAAACCAATTGCCACCCTGTGGAATCAATGTGCATCACCTCTCTGTTTGTGGCCACTGCCCCGTGTACAATCTGCCACTGAAGATCCACCATGTGCTTCTCAATGGGGGGCTTGTACAGGGACCTCCAACATCCCCGCGGGGAAGATCCAGGCCTCAACAAACCTGACCACCTAGAATCTGCCAGTCCACTCAGTGCCCGAAAATGCAGCACTTTAACACAAGCCTGGTACAGACCTTTCTCAGACAAATCTCTAAGAGCCACCTGCTGAAGAGACACGAAAGAGAGCAGCAAACCCACCTCCTCCCGATGACCCTCTACAGCAGGAGGGAAAAATGGGGACTACTGCCTCCTCCCAACTCAAGCACATTCTTAGTTGCCTCTGGTAGCGTGCAGACAATGTCCTCCAAAGCTCTCTGAAGAAGTCTGGGGGAGGGGGAAACATTTCCGCATGTAGGGGGCCAGTGGCATTTAATTATTTACAGAAAATTCCATAGAGCCAATGTAGGAACCTGAGGCCAGTTTAACACAGGTCACTGTCCGTGGTGCTGAAACCTTTACTTGATGGGCTGGTCCTGAACGAATACAATGGCTGGCCAGCGTGCCTCACTATGTGTTTCCACTGACTGACACCTTCACATGTAATGTGATTGTTAACAATGAGGAACATTTTACAAGTTACTACAGGAAGCAATATTTACATGCCTGTAGCTTTCATTTCTCACCACAGAAAACCCCAAAAAAAAGAAATAAGAAATACATTCATGTTATATCCAATATATCACTTCCTCATTTAAAATCATAAAACATATCTGACTGTTAATCTCTATGTTTTAATAATTTCAATAGCATTGCGTGATTTGCTTATTTTTTTCAAAAGCCACTGTGGAAGCGAAATTTAAAGAAGTTTGGTCCCCTTATAACAGCATTGGGTAAGAGAGCCGAGGGCTGCTGGGATTGTTCTCAATGTCTTGTTGGTGCCATGTGGGTTGTGCTGCACTAACAGCTTCAAGTTATGAGATAACATGAGCAGATGCCATTACGTCATTAGTGCTACACAAGATATTGTCATGACCTGGCTCAAGGCCATAAGAAAAAGTGGACCAGTGTTAAATCACTGTGCCCTCAGACCTCTTCAGATTGCAAGCCCATTTAAATGGCACAGAGGTACACAATGGGTGGCCTGTATCTGCTTCACTTAATGTGCACCAAAGACCTCATATGAGGACCACAAGAGCCACCCCAGATTTACCCACCATCATGAGAAAGACTAAGATCAACATGGATCAAATGGCCTATTTGGGTGTACAATCACCCCCAGACCACTCTGACTGGCTTTGGGTTTTTGAGACAATATGAGAAGGGCAGGTGCCTTTTTGCGTGGAATGTCTCCCATTCCTGTTTTTCCTTCTTCCTCTTTTTGTTTTCTTCAAGTGCCAACAAGAGAAATTAATGACAATGCCAAAGCATCTGTAATTGCAACAATTTTCTAGGAGAAGGGGTGTGTTTTTTGACACAAGTGCAGGGGTGCCAATATTTTTGGCCATGACTGTAATAGTTATTTGTGATTTGTAATAATTATTTAATTTTATCGATCCATCTACTTACCTACACTAAAAAATGTACTGTTGGATGTAATTAATTTTAAGTGGTTACATGAAATTACTTTCTAAGAACATTTTATTTTGTAATTCAAATTTTTCTTATTTTTCAAACCAAAAAGTTACAGCACTCTCATATAATACACTTCAGCCATTCACATTTATAAAACAATATGACCAATCACTAGTTCAACCTCCCAGCCATTTATCCTTCAAAAACATGGCCCTAGAAACATTCCCACATTTTCATTATATCTCGTTTCCCATTTAGTCTGTCCAACATTTTTTCATATGAAGCTGCCTTAATCATCTCATCGGTCCATTCCTTTATATTGGGGATTGTTGAGGATTTCAAATGGCTTAATATTACCCTCATGGCAGTTATGAGTCCCACCATCACAGCCTTAAACTGTTTATTATTCCCCTTTGGCAATTCCACTCTATCTCCTAGCAGACAGAGTCGGGTTTGCGGGGTAAAGTAAAGCCTAGCCATTTGTCCAGGAGACCAAGAACTCTACCCCAAAATGGATATACCTGAGAGCACTGCCACAGCATGTGTAAATAAGCCCCCACCTGCCTTCTAAAATTCCAACACTGATCAGTATTAATTAGTCCAGTTCTATTTAGTCTAACTAGTGTCCAGTACTATCTGTGTATAATTTTATACTGAATAAATTTACCTTTTACTTCCCTATAATATTTCCCCACTCTAGTAAGTATTCTTAACCATTCATCTTCTCTATTTTAACACTCGTGACTCAATGCCTCAGTTGCAAAAATTTCCAAAAACTCCCTCCTCCTCCTACATCATACTTACTCTTTAAGTCTGATGATGACATAAACATCCTATTTACAAATAAATCCCAAAGAGTTTTCACCCCTTTGGATTGCCATTGTTTCCATACTTTTTCCTATTTGTATTTCAGGATTGTGCCAAATTGAGGAATATGGCTGCATGTCATGTGATACTTTAAGCTTCTTATGTATTTTGATCCATATATTAATCGAAAAAGATATTATCGGGTTTGTATTTCTTATATTGTCCCCCCATTGTGACAGAATGTGCAGAGGTTGAAATAGTGAAGCCAAATCGCTCTTGATAGCTATTCAGTCCACATCAGAATTCACATTCTTCCAGTGATAGTAGAGTTTGGCTATTTCAAATGACATGCTATATAATCTAACATCTGGCAATCCTAGACCTCCCTTGTCTCTGGGCGAAGTAATTTTAATCCTAAAGGTTTTTTTCTTTCCCAAACAAAAATCTTTTACTATACTCTCATACTGATTAAATATCATTTCCGGAATATTAAATGGAAGCATCATAGAGAGATAATTAACTTGAGGCACCACAACCATTTTAGTAACATTAACTTTCCCCCCATAAGGATAATTTCAATGCTTTCCATTTGTCCATATTAAGTTTAATTTTGTTCAATGAGGGTTCAAAATTCAGAATTATTATTTTGTCAATATATAAACTCAACAGATTTAAATTTCACGTTTATAGTTCAATTTTGTGTTATATAAACAAAATAATTTTTAATACAGTGCATTTTTTTATTAATTCAACAGCACCCATGTTCAATCCACTTAAGTTTGGAAGGTGTATTGGAAGGTAACGCAGATATTTCTTAAGTGGGCATCCAGAGATATCGTCCCCCCTCCAAGCACCCCTTTTCTCCACCAGTTCTGTATGGAGCTCGACAGGAGGAATGGAGAGGTAGAGAAAGGGGTTAGTCTCACACAAAATGTAATGCAAAATAAAGAGTAAATACAAGTGCCATGAAGCAGAATTGAGCTCCAGCAGGCCTCGACTTACAGTAAAGGAATTGTAAGGCAGACATGCTAACAAAACAGCTTTACATTCCCAATTCCAAACCATTAATGGGCAACCTTAGAGTGACAACGGCTAAAAAAAACCTTAGCTATAAGCAGGAATGAAACATTGTGAAAAGCCAAGACTCCACATGAACATGTTCTCCCCTTGCAGAGTCAGATCACGCATTTGAAGTGTCCCCAAGTGTTTGTGTGTTTTAGGTTCCTGTTAGTGAGGGGTCCTTTGCCGTTCTGTCTGACAACCAACAGAAAGTCCACTGTGTCTCTGCAACTTAAGCTGAGTCAGTGTAAGTGTGTGGCTCAGTAGCTCAAGTATTTGGGCTTGTAATCCAAAGTTTGCTGGTTTAAATCCAGCTTCAGATGGATAACTGTATGTTTATGGGCCATTGAGTTATGAAAAATAATCAATGTAGTGAATCACTATATTCTCAAATTACTTGTTGTACTTTTATGAACAACACCATTTATTAAACAAACAAATCTGCATTGGCAGAATGAAGAATTAAAAATGAAAATAATCATTTAAGAAACTGTGGAAAACTGAATATACAATATTTGTAAATTGAAGGAAGAGTCCATTAACTTAACGGAAAATGTGCTGGTAATTGTCTGCCAGTACATTTTCCGTTTTTTGGTGGATTTTTTTTTTACAGTGTATGACGCGCTTGAATTCACTGAGCTCAAGTGTATGTGAAAATTAATATATTTACATCTAGTATGTTTCATGGCTTCACTGTATTTCCCTCTGGAATGATCAGTTTCATCTAACTGCTGATGTTAAAGGCAAAGCTGAAATTTAGTTTAGTCATGACCTCAAAATTTAATTGAGTAGGTATTCTGTACAACCAGACGGAACTGCTGGTTGGGCTGGTCATCACCTGCGTTTTCTAAGTGAGGTCTAAATGTAAAGTTTCAAATTGCACAATATATATTAATCTGTTTTTAATGTTTTTACAAAATATTTTTTATGTGTTTGCATCTTATATTTTGTATAATGGGCTTGTACATTTGATTCTTCCTTGATTTCGGTGTAATGAAGTGTAACTAGTGAAAAAGAGAGAAACGTTTGGGAAGCATTATTGAGCTGATTGTCCAGAGTCACTTGGGTGATAATTAAGGTCAATATAAATCACCTATTACCCACTGTAACCCTTTGTATTCCCCCCGCACACTCTGTTAACAAAATAAGAGGGTTGAAGTTAAATCAGGTTAAAAAGGTAAATTTGATCCTCCGCCTATCGCGGAAGATGCGGTCCAGACCCATCAGCGATAGGTGAAAATCCACGATACAGAAGGATCATATAATTTTTTTTTGAGGTTTAAGCCTTAAAATACCCCTCCCACATGCTTTAAACATATGTAAACTCATTAAAACACATATATCGGGCTATGTTAAATGTCGGGCTAAGGATATGAGTAACATAATAATAATAATAATAATAATAATAAAATAATAATTTTTAATATATATACACACACACAACTTTCTCTCTATATATGTAATGGAATATATAAAAATAAAAACATATATGGCTCTTACACATTCTTTTCATCCTTCTTCATGTAGCGTACTGTTGATTCATTCAAGCCATAATGCCGAACGCCGTCCGCATAACGCTTTCCTTCCCGAAGCACATCCAGAAGTTTTACCTTCTCCTGAATGGTCAACGTCTTCCATCGTAGGGCTTAGAACAAAACGAAAACAATCGGACCACAAACAATATACCGGATACGCAGAGAATTATGAGGCGTCGGAGGAAAATCCGCGATATAGTGGGGGAATCGCTGTAATGTGAAATCTGCCAATCCTGGTTTTCAGCACCATGGACAGAAACCTGTCGTTTATAGGGACCTATTATGCCCATTTTCACTGTTCATAATTGGATTTTTATGGTCTGCTAGAATAGATTCACCCTTTTAATAGGTGATATCCTAGAATCCAATATATTATTGCAGGGCTGTTTTCATTTGATGTTAACCAAACGTGATATATTTATTTTTACTTTTGATATCTCATCCTTTTCCCCTTATCTGATAAGAGCCGCTGTCCGCTGAGACAAGCTGGTGTGTTTTTACTGCTCACTGAAAAGTGGGTGGTGCGGACATTGTGTATTACATCACACTATGAGACAGTCACTGATTGGTGGGCTCTGAGGGGGCGGTGTGACCTGAAAATCATCCATCAATCAACCCAGGATGGGGGCCCAGCCCATCGCAGGGCACACTCACACACCATTCACTCACACACCATTCACTCACACACCATTCACTCACACACCATTCACTCACACATGCTCTCCTACGGGCAATTTAGCAAGTCCAATTAGCCTCAGCATGTCTTTGGAATGTGGGGGGAAACCAAAGTACCCAGAGGAAACCCCACGACGACATGGGGAGAACATGCAAAATCCGCATACATGTGACCCATGCGGAGACTCGAACCTGGAACCCAGAGGTGTGAGGCAACAGTGCTAACCACTGTACCGCTCCTGAAAATCATGAACCATTTTAAATATTGAAGTATTTTTTAAATATTTATTAATTTTAAATATTTATTAAATCAAAACATTGGGCAGTATACATGTTATAGCTACTTATTAATGAATAAGCAATATAATAAGATTCAATTTTGCTTTCACTACTTAAAGCGCCAGAACATCGTATTTGAAAAATTCAACAGCAATATCTCTTACCAGAAATCAGGAACAGGTTAAGAAAATCCACAGACTTCGTCGCGAGCAGTTCAATATACGAACTATTTCCTTCTACCCGACGCCACACACCAATAATATTACTGCGCAGCAGATATCGCCAGGGAGCTCGCGCTTGTGTCTAATGCGCAGTGATACGAGTAGTGTACTTCGATAAAAGCCCGACATTTCTACGGCTGATATTTCCAAACCTGAACAACTCCCAGCAGAACTTTGATGAATAGATAACATTAAGACCCCTCTAAAATATCTTTTTATAGTTTTGGGGTGAACCTCCCATTTAAACGAAGTACATGGTGGTGCTCATGAATTTGAAAGCCTAGATGCCTCACCTCGCTTTTCCACAACATGTCAGCAGCGCCACCATCTTGGAGCGGTAATTAGACATAAACAAGCAACATGTCAGGGTGTAGATGGAAAGATCTTTTAGCCATAACTTCTTTACTAATTAACGCATTTATATCTTACAATTATGTAGAATAAATAAACAAGCCCACCACTACTGCCCCCCCAAATTTATGTAGTACTACTCATAGTATTCTCAACAAAAACTAATGCTAGTATCCCGTCAGTGTCACAGGCAAGTAAACATGTTATGTATCTTATTTGACCGTACCGCAGATTTTTTTACCTGTGAAATGTGGTTCCCTGTTTTCTAGTTTTAACATTCCTCATGTTGTTGCTGTGATGTCCGCTCCTTCCGCTCCTCGTGTGTGCCACGCCCCCTGATTACCCACGTGTGCTTCCCTGATCGTCTCCAGCTTTGTCCATTTACTTTGCTTGGTCCTGTCTTATTTAAGTCCTGGTCTAACCTGTATGCCTTGTCTGTCATTAATGTTAGTCACGTCAGATGTTACCTGCTACCCGTTCCCCCGATTCCCTTATTAAAACCCCAGTTTGCCCCGTAATTCGCCTGTCTGCCTGCTTCCTGTCTGCTCGCCTGCCTGTTCGCCTTACCGGCTTCCAGCGTCCCGTGACAGTTGCAGTTTTGAAAATAGTCCATTCACTAAGTCATATATATGAATCCTCTATTTCACAATTACCGCGCCAACATCGCGTATCGCCCAACGAGGCTCACAGGGTTTCAAATCTATGGTGGTGCTGCCTACGCTACTACCAGTCACATGACACAGGAGCTACCGAATTCCCGCCAATCGGGAGCCGGCTAGATCAACCACGCCCACCCGTCACATAGAGAAGAGTGAGGCGAAAGAAGCGAATCAGTTTAAAAATGTCACCATTAACGCGGTATTTAGTAGTCTGGAGATATTTTACTTTAAGCAAGGCACAAAATAAAGTTGTAGTATTTGTAATAAAATTTGAAGATTAGCCATCCCCAAGGAGCTGACAGGAAAGCCAGGTACAGGTTTAGTCCTCCTTAATCAGCTTGTCGGTTACTAAATGTCGGCAAATAAGCTTGCCTTTTTCTGTGATTTTTTTTTCAGTTTAATTGACACTTAAAGAAGTAATCTGAGACCTGAGATATAACATTAGCAACAATGGTCATTTTTTACAATCATGAATTTTAACATTGAGGACGTGTGTCTCATGTCATTTTCACATAGAGGGAGTTTAATTGTTTTTATCTATGTCTGTGTGTCAACATATGTCTATTTAGTTATGTCACTCAAATGTATGATTAGTATCGACATTTCGGTAGACTACTATATTGTAATAAAACTGTATGGTCCTCTGGGAGTTGGGCAGTAGAAAGGAAATGTAAAGTATAAATAAGAAATACTATTAATGAAGTAGCCGCCCTATCCTTTTACTTTGTATGGAGTGTGCATACAAGACACAACTAATGCAGTTGTACTGTTATGTATATAATTTAAAAGGTATACTTGCCAGCAAAAGATTGAGTTAATAAAATTAAATGAAAAGTATTAAGACCCCTTGTCATTCATAGTATTATATACTTCTTAATTTTACAAAGACTTTTTTCCTATCATATTTTTAAGTTTTTGAAGTTGATAATCTGGAAAACTGCTGCCTGGGATCAACTATCCATTCTTGACTCTTGGAATAGGAATTGAAGTCGAATAAAACAGCCTTACAGCACCCTCTTGTGACATACAGTAATATGGAAAACAGAACAATTACTAACTGAACGCAACATCCCCCCTTTACTTATGTATTCTTCTTCCTGCAGCAGCACTGTATTCTATAAAAGACACGCCTTACCTGTAACATTTCTTCCTTTAAGGTCACTACACCCCAGACAAAACAATAATGTAAGTTCAACAAAAAACATTGTGCTTGTGCCTTCCTGTAAGTGCACAACCTTTTCACTATGAACTGCCTGTTTTGCTTCCAACAGAAATCAATTACAATTAGAAATGTTCCATTCACTGAGGACCACAGTAAGAGGATCTATGAACAACTGTTATATATTTTACACTGAATCTCTCTTTTCCTTTAAGGTATCTCTTTCTAACCAGAAAATCACGCTCAGAACATGCACTTCATTTCTTTGTTTAATTCTGTGAAGTTCCATAGTCCTTGAGCCGATGATGGTTTGTGTGCCCTGGCTGCACAGCTTCCAGTTCCTTAGGCCATTCCAAGCTCAACTGTTCTTTCAGGACCAGTCTTTGGCAGGGCTGGAAATTTGGGAAGTCCACTGGGTACTGAGGCCAAATGGGCAGCATGCCATGCTTTCCCGTCAGCCAGGATGGGTCTCGATGGGTGCAGAGAATTTCTGATGCCCTTTTTGCACATGCGCTGGTTTCCACAGCCGCACTCTGTGCCCTTCTCTGAATGAGGGAGTGCGAGCTCCCTGTCTTGCATCACAGTACTGTTTCATGTGAGATTGGCAAAGAGACACCCAGCAATGCACTTTATTATCATGTCACTTAATTATCACTTATGCCCCTTCAGTATCAGGCCAAGTACAAACACTACACAAGCTGAGTATACTGTGGGGAAAAATTAATGTCCTCAACTGCTGAGAGCAGCGTGCTGGTGATGCTCTGTGCTCATTACATCTGTGAGCTCATTACTCTCTGTAGTGCTTTTCAATGCTGCATTGAGCAGTTGCCAGGATGTTATGCTGCCTCTGAGGATAACTGTTTGTTTAGAAGTAGAATAATTCAGAATAATTCAGAAGATGGATACAGATTTTCTCTTATTAAAAAAGACACTGGCTCACTCATAATTGTCCAATAAGAGGTGAGGAGCATTCCTATTGAACAATCATGACTTCTAGCTTAACTTCTAAGTTAACTCCGCTAACTGAGAAATCCTGCTTAGTGGAACACCTCCCTGGTCAGAAGAGAACAACTACAACAACCAAGAGTCACTACCTGGCTTCTGCTTATTGTGCATTAGCTCACAGCTCAGACTCGGAGTCATTTCATAATGAATCGACTCCTCAAGTCCAAGCCTTGCAGTGGACTGCAAAGCATCCAGGGACACTGCGCAGCACGTTAAAGGACAGCTCTTATGGAGTGACCACTAAATGTAAAAGTGGAAAAATAAATCATTTAAAAAATGTTAAACGAATAGTTAAGGAAGATGTAGCATTTGATTATGTCCATGCATTTTATAATCTATTCAGTGCAGGATCATAGGGGAGTCACAATAGGACATACTGTAAGGAAGGGGAATATTCTGCCAAGAAGGTCAGTGCATCATAGGACTCACTGACAGACACAGACACACACAGGCACAAGGAAACAAGCAGCAGAACATGCATATCACATGCAGAGCCAACAAGCCTGTAGGACCTAAGAACAAACTTAGATTTGGGTTTAAAGTGTTCTATCTGGGATTTTCTTGCTGTTGGTACTACAGCCAGACACACAACAGTCTGTAGTCATGATCCTCGTTCCCCAGTAAAATACTCTTATTTTCTTTCATGCGTACTTTGACAAAGACATCAGCTTAATACAATGCACAAGGCTCACAAGTTGAAACTTCAAGAATAGGCACAGACCATGACATCACCTTAAAACCAGCTTGGAAGGTGATGAAATTGTAACCTGGCTGTCTTCATCGCCTGATTTAATCCCCATCGTTAACTATGGGGCCTTAATGTAGCATAAGATTAACCACGATCACAAACATTACACTTCTCAGAGCGGCATCTAGGAGGTTGTCCTAGTTGCTTGTGAGTGTGTGTGTGTGTGTGTGTGAACTGATAGCAGGCTCATGATGGTCATTGACAAGAAAGGGCATTAAACTTGGCAAAAGGGACCGCAAAGAATGGCAGATTGTTATTCTTTATATAAATTCAATAACTAACTAAGTCTTCTTTTATTATTGCTTCTCTTAATAGAAAAGAGAGAAAAATCCATCAGTTTCTTTTGTTTTCGTTTGTAACTAATTTTCTCTAAAAAAGAATTTACTTTTAGCAAGACAAAACTTCTGAATTCGTTTTCTCAGTCTGTCAGTTTGCACGCACACACACACACACACACACACACAGTCAAATGCATTCATAAATGTATATATATAGTCAGGAGTGGTACTTTCACCACGATATGTCACCCATGTGCACTGTCTTCGAGTAGTGAACCAGTTTTCAATACAATGGTTAAAAAGGCTGTTACGATCCTCAGTCTAGGGTTGAGGACCGCCAGAAAGGTAAAGGGAAAGGAGAGGGGAAAACGAGACAACCAGGGTATGGGAAAAGGGAACACGGGACACAAAGGGATCTTTTTTTGTATTTTTTTTATGTTTATTCACAAAGACTTTCACACACAATAGGGCAACAGACTTCGGGAGTGACACCGCCAAAACAATAAACAAAACACCACTAACGAACACGTCCCAAACTAAGCTAACTCTAAACGAAAAGAAAATGACACAGACTAATCCTAACTCCCTAACCAAAACACAAAATAAGCAACACGTACGCAAAACAAAACAGCCGTCACTCCCTACGCACTTAACAGAAACCAACATACAGAACACCAAAGCCGAAACACAGTATCCGAGGGGCGAAGCAAGAGAGGAGTCAGGAGGAAGGCAAGAGATCACAAACCAGAAAGCAGTCAAAACCAAAGGCAAAGGTACAGAGGGATAAGGCAAGAGACGAAAACCAGAAAACCAAAACTGTCATACACGATCAATCAAAAGAACACAAGCAAATCAATAACGCAACAACCAACTGTGAGCAGAGCTGCCGCTACTCTCCCGCCACGGCCTTTTAAATCATAAATGCGGAAGTAGCGTATAGCTCGGGGCGTGGCCAGGTCCGGGAGGCGGAGACGAAGGCAGCCGGACAACGATCAGGACAATCCCCCCCCAAACCTTACGGCACGTAACAAGGCTCAGACCTTCAGTGCCTCGTTGTGCCATCTCTACCAGTGTTTTTTTCAACAGGGAAAATACAAGTTGTATGCTGGCCTTAGAAGCACAACTTAAAAGAATAGCTGCCATGCTTCTGTCTAGCATGGCAGAGGGAGTAAAATGGTATGGGACTGCATTGGTGCTGGTAAGGTGGGTGATTTACACAGAGTACAAGGTGCAATGAACCAGCAAGGTTACCGCTCTGTTTTACAACTCATGCCACCCCCTGTGGTCAGCACTTCTATCAAGCAGCAAGGCTGATTCAAAGCACACTGGTGAAAGATGAGGAATCCAGAGAACTGTCCTGCTTGACTGGCCTACAGAATCATCACATCTCCAGCCTATCAAGCTCATGTGAGACCAGCTTCACCGTGAGGTCAGAGAAAATACCAAGCCAGTCCCACCTCTGGGAATAGCAGGATTGACATTTCCCATAATATTGTCATAAACGGACAGCTCTCATGGCAAAGGACTGCAAAGCTGTAATTGCTGCAAATATAGTTTTCATACAGTTTGATTAATTGAAAATGAAGATGAAACTTATTGCAATATTTATTATATCACAAAGCAGAAGGCAGCAGGGAAAAGTAAAAAAGAACCACCCCAGATGGGACTTAAAACCACGATATCCAGCTCCGGGGCACTGAAGGGGCCGTGGGCATTTGGCCAGTGGGGCAACCGGCAGACCTGAGCTTATGACCGGGACACTTGACTCACAATGGAAGCTCAGCAAATTATAAACAAGCCTGCAAAAGTGACATGAATGGATCTGTGTAATCTATGGTAAAATGCATGTTGGGGCCGAGACATTAACACTCACAGTCCAGGAGAAGATGACATCCATCACTGGATCTCAGTCAAATGCGCTCATCGAGTTTCCGCTATGCCTTTGGCATTTAATGTTTGTACTTAGCTATAGAGTGGCAGGAACACAAATGAATGGGAAGTTTAAAAAAAAATGCATTACAGCAATACGTCACACATGACTATGTAAGGGAATAGATGAAACCCTGCATACATCACTATACCTGAGCAATCCAGTACAAAGTGCGCTGACATGATTCATATGATTTCTGGTTTGTTTGGAAAATTTAGGTCCACCATAAGCTATGTGTTTTATTTATGATGCACATTGATGACACTATTTGGCTGACACAATATCAGACTGAACATATTTTATAATTTTAAAGGTCCAACATTCTGGGTGTTGGACATCCTGTTAGCCTTAGAAATCTATAATGCTCACCCTCAAGAGAGAGTAAACGACTGCAGGGCATTACAAAGGTCCAGAATGGATTTTTCATTTACAGATGTCTTCTTTGCCTCTCGTGACCAGTATCTCACTCCGGACCAGTGGTGGATCTCGTACTCAGGCACAGAGAATTGGTCCTTCCGCCCCGTAGATCTCCTCATCTCCTCAGCCACTGATTCCCTCCAAGCTGATGGGGTAACTATGGTTGGCAGAAGTGGGGTTTGCTGTTCACTGTCATCCGCTTGACGTTGATGGACCACTTGCTGAGGCTGAGGATGGTGGTCTTTACGTATCCTCACTGTTAGGCCTCTGCACACCCATTTCTTTTGCTGACCTGTTGCACAGAAACATTTCATAGTAAACTGTAACATAACTACAGCAATTATTTCAATGTTGTTCAGTCAGTGAGAATCATTTACATAGTAGGGACCAGATAAGCAAGAAGGGAGGTGGTGCTGCAGAATATGTAAAAGAAAACTTGCAGGCAAGGGAGCTCACTGATAAAAATATAGCTAGAGAAGCTACAGCGCCCTCCACAATTATTGGCAGCCCTTGTAAATATTTGTGAAAAGGGTTAGAAAAAATGTACATTTTCTGAAGTAGCTTCATCTCACACTGAAAAAGTTAGAAAAAGAATGCAGTCATTGGTATAGAGTGTAAAGAGGAAGGGGCTGAGGACACACCCTTGAGGGGGTCCAGTGTTGTTGATCACAGTTGCTGATCTGGCTGTGCCTATCCATACAATCTGTGGTCTATTGCTGAGGAAATTATGGACCCAACGGATGAGAGATGGGGATATGTTCAATTGAAGAAGCTTCTTGATCATCTGGTGGCGTTGAATGATAATAAAAGCGGAACTGGAGTTAATGAAGAGGACAGTAGCGAAGGTGCCTGGAGATTCAAGGTGTTGGAGAAGGGAGTGGAGGAGACATACTACAGTACCCTCTGTTCTGCTCTTCACCCAGGAGGCAAACTGGTATGAGTCCAGCTGCGGTCTGACAGCTGGCTGGATGATATGGAGTATAATTTTTTTTAGGCATTTCATTATTATCGATGTGAGTGCTACTGGCCGGTAATGATTTAGCTCAGAGGTTTCTTAGCACCCGGGACGATGGTAGAAGTTTTCCAAATTGTAGGAATGATCACCAATCTATATGAGTTTCAGAAGATGGAATGAAGGATGGGAGCTTGTTCTGTGGCGAATAGCTTGAAAACTTTAGCTGGTACACGATCAGGCCCGGCGGCCTGGCCAGCTTTGCATCTGCTTAGCTGCTGCCTCACGTCCTCTACAGTAAAGGGAGGGTTTGCAGGATCATCAGAGGGAAGGTCATTGAGCAGCTCCTCACAGACAGCAGAGTAGTCCTGCTTATCGAACATTGTATAGAAGGAGTTTAAGGAGTCAGCAAAAGTTGTAAGATCAGTGCCTATGGGAAGAAGGTCATGGTAGGGTATTTGACCAGTGAGTAACCAAAAGGCCTGTTTGGTGTTCATTGTACTGAACTCCTGATCCAGCCAACCCTTATATTTGAGTTTGGCATTGATTATCTCATTCTTTACTTGTCTACTGAGTGACTGGACAGAAGACCAGTCCTTGTATAGAAATGCTTTGTGTTTTTCCTTCAAGCTGTGCTTAACATGGGAAGTGATATTGGGTTTGTAGGTAGGATATCTCCAGACAGTTCTGGTGGGAATAGTGGAATAAATACAAAACTTGATGTAGTCTGTAATTACAGAAACTTTATGGTTCTGATCACCCTGGAAAATGTCCCAATCTGTACATGCAAGTGAACCTTATAGTCGTTCAATTGCCTCCTCCGACCAGAGGGTGGCCAGGTGCACATGCGGTTTAATGTGCTTCAGTTCTGGTTTGCAGTGAGGTAGCAGGAAGACAACATTGTGGTCAGAGTGGCCAAGTGGAGGATGTACACGCGCGATGAAGGCGTCAGAGATGTTACTGTAACATAAGTCCAGAGTATTAAGCTTCCTAGTGGGAATATCCACATACTGATAAAAAGATGGCAAAACAGCGTTGAGATTATAGTTGTTAAAATCACTCGCAGTAACTCCGGGGCGTCGGGATATCTTGCCGTCATGGAGCTGGCGTCCTCACACACTAGCTCCGCCGCTGCCTTGGTGTTGGTGCTTGGTGGAATGTAGACACAGCTAATTACTACAGTAGGGAATTCCCACGGAAGGTAGAAGGGGCGTACAGATAGAATCAGCATCTCTGTCAGGTGTACAAACAATGCAGTGTACTTTAATATTCGTGTACCACCGCTCGTTGACAAAGATGCAGACCCTACCACCCCACTTCTTACCTGACTGAGACGTCCTGTCAGTCCGCCAGATCATAAAATTGGAGAGAATAACCTGATTTGATTGGAGAGAATAACCTGAGTCTGAGATGGTGTCATCAAGCCAGGTTTCAGTCAGGGCAATAACATAGGTGATACCGCTCCACCCGACACTTGGCATGCAATAAGTCCATTTTATTCTGGAGTGAACATACATTGGCCAGTATGATGGGCAGTAGCGGTGGTCTGAAGGGTCTCCTCCTCAGCTTGGAGCATACACCTCCTCGCCTACCTCTTTTACTCTGGCGAAACTCCGGAGGAAGAGCAACTGCCGGCCTTGAGGTGATAGACGACCGCAGTTGGAGAAGCTCCCCTCTACTGTAGTGTATCCGCTCACTCTTCCGGGTGGAGTCATGAGGGGATTGTGCTGGATCCATCGGGTTGCCCCAGGAAGGCACGCTGCCCGGCTCCTGGGGCGCTCATCCCTTGCACTGGTGCTCCTGGCCACCACTGTAGGAAGTCGTTGTATAGGAAGTGGTTGTAGTCTTCCACTGATCCCAGGGAGGTTCAGGTCAGGGGACTGAGATGACCATGGCAGAAGCTTCATCCTATAGTCAGCTAACTATTTTTGTGTTGATTTGGACATGTGCTTAGGATCATGGTCCTGTTGGAAGATCCAGTGACGGCCCAGTTTTAGTTCCTAGTGTCAGTATTGTGTATGAATAAAATACAAAAAAATATCCCTTTGTCCACTGGTGTTCCCTTCTTGCCCTCACCCTGTTTGTCCCTTTATCCCATTCCCCTTTCCCGTGAATACTGTTACACTCCAACCCTAGACAGGATATCATAACAGCATCTTACCTATAGTTTTAAAAGAGATGAGGGATATTATTTGTCGACCTTTAATAATTTCATAAATCTGTTTCTGTTTTTGTGGTACCTTCTGATTGGAAGCATGCTAATATAACACCCATATTGAAAAGGATAGAAGTAATCCATCAAACTATAGGCTTCTGGAAAAGTAATGGAAGCTATAATCTAAGACAAAATGGTAGACTACCCTTGGTGTGTATGTTGATGCTGCCATGTCCCACTCTCACAAATGTGGGGAAGCAATTAAAAAGGCCAATAGGATATTGGGTTACATCTCTAGCTGTGTGTAGTTTAGGTCAAGGGAGGTGATATTTAGATTATATAATTCCTTGGTAAGAGCCCACCTAGAATTTTGTGTGCAGGTTTGGTCACCTTACCGTTAAAACCATAACTGCTGATTTGAACTATTTGTGTGTTTTAAATGCACAATAGCGTTAAATTCATAAATCCAGCTTACCTTAAAAAGGACATTGCTGCCTTTGAAAGGGTTCAACGTAGGGCTACAAGAATGATTCCTGGTCTTAGAGGAATGTCTTAGGAGAGGTTAGCTGAGCTGAATCTATTCAGCCTTGAGCAAAGGAGACTAAGGAGGGACATGATCCAGGTATGTAAGATTCTAATAGGATTATTTTTTTCCATTACTGCAATTTGTCACACATGATTATATAACAGAATAGATGAAACCCTGCCTACATCGAACTTTCTCCCAGGGATTCACTATCCCAGTGCAATTCAATACAGTCAGTATCTACTGAGATGCTTTATATATTTTCTTTTTCATTGCATTATTGATGGACATAGAGGACAGAATTTGGCTGAGACAGCATTAGCTTGAAATTTTTATTACATAATAAATATAAATTCTTAAAATTCATAATTTTCACGACAGTGAAAAAGCCATCAGGCCATTGCAGAAGCCCAGGATGATATTTTCATCAATGACTGTCTTTGCTGGCTGTCGCGACCAGTATTTTTCTCTGGGCCAGTGGTGGGTCTCATATCCAGGCACGGAGAATGGGTCCTTATGCCTTTTTGACTCCCTGTGTTCCTGAGTAACAGGTTCCCTCCAAGATGACAGGTTAGACAGAACTGGGGCTTCTTCCTCCCTGTCATTTACGTTCTGCGCCGCTTGTTGTGGCTGAGACTGCACACTGAGATGAATTTGCATCCTCAAAACCAGTTTCTTTTGCTGGCCTGTTGCACAGAAACATTTCTCTTTATTGTACATTGTAATATAATTTCAGCAACTATTCTGCTGTTATTCAATCAGTGAGAATCATTTTCATAGTGCCGACCAATTTTTTAAACTCCAATTATGATCAGACTGTCTCCAATTCATGTTAAAAAAAAGCTCTGAAATACATACGTTTGAATACTGGCTGCTGGTGATGTTCCACCCCAACATCCACGTCTCCAGTGCTGGTGCCAGCCTGGATAGAGGGAGGTGTTGTGGGTGAAGACTTTTCATCTCCCCAATCTATCACCTCATCCCACTTATCCCAGGCTGCCCAGTACTTGTCATCTGTCCAATCCACTGCTTTCTCCATTCTCCTAGTGCTGAGAGGAGAAATAGGTTTCGGTCAGACAGGTTGCTCTACAGCACACCAGACAACAGTAAAAACCTCTTAAAGAGCAAATAAATAAGCCGGTTCAATCTAATAATTGTACTTAATAACAAAACAGTACTATCACCTAAGTTTTATCAATGTAGATGCCCAGAAAGTTTTACTGTCACATATATATGCACTTGTTATAGTAGCAGTACACATATGAACAATAATGCTAATATACTCACTGCAGCTACAGGAAATACAAATACAGAGCATATGGCATACCGAGCATTCTCCTGTATGGTATTAATTCTCGTGGCGCCCCCCCTCCCCCGGTCAATAAAATGTATCACTTGGCAAAAGTTATCCACTTAATACGAACCAGTGTTAATTTTGACAAATTTTTATTTAGTTTTAGTCGTAGTCTTCTGACTAAAATGTAATTTAGTTTCAGTGATAATTTGGTCATCTAAAATATTTTAGTTTTGGTCAACTATATTTCATAAGATTACAGTTGAGTAAAACCAGTTGATTTAGTCGACTAAAATGAAAAGTACAAAGAATAATGTTTAAAGTTTCCCTTCGATTTCTGAAAGTCATTATGTTCACCAAAATGAAATTAAACCAATGTTAAGGAACGGTGTTAAGGTCTGACTGTGCAGTGCACAGTGACAAAGATTTCACTCTTATTTGAAACATAAACATGTTCATTCACCTGGAAACTAAAATCAGTAATGCCATTAGTGCAAAAATAAAGAAAAAGTGCACAGGCTATAGTGCCACCTGGCCTGCTCTCTCTGAATATTAAAATAAAAATATTAAAATAAATATTTGCAATATTTTTATTTGCTATTGTTCGCTGTTAAATGTTTCACCTGAAATTCTCAAATATGTTTAAAGAAAAAGACCAATAAGGGATTTATACCCATTATCAAGAAAAAAAAATCCAAACATAGAAAACATACCTCTCAACGGCTATCAGAAGCAGGAATTGCAACCATTCCATTTGAACATTTTCAACATCAAAATAATTACCCCAAGGCAACAATTTTATGAGTATATAGAGCCAAAAAAACTCTCTTTCAGGTGATTTCATGTTCGTTGAAGTTTCCGCTTTTAAACAACTGTATAAAGTAATGTTATATGTTATATAAATCAGTTGAAACAAAAAAAACGTACGTTTTCATGGTTGCCAGATCTTAAGCGTCTGGCATGATACGCTTTCAGACTCACGCAGGAAATATTACGGCAATCTTACTGTATTATACCATTATAAACCTAAAATTACGTCCAATTTATACGGTTAAATACAAAAGCAGACTATTTACACGGTACAAACTGTTACATATGTGTGCTGACAACTCGAACTGAAAATCTAACTCCAGCCAGCTAGCCGAAGTTGGCAACCCCGCGTTTTATTTGAAAAGAAAAGTAAAATACGCTGTTCTCGTCTGAAACCGCTTGTCATTCCGTTTGCGTTGTTACTCCGACAAATATAAAGCTAATATAAGAAGAACATGTTACGTTTTATACATGTTTCGAAATAATAAGACCGCCCATATCCTACTCTAATTGCGATTGAAGTGATAAGTTCGTATGTATTTATATTAAAACGAGACTTTAATTTAATTACCGGTGTGGAATTACAGTATACAAACCAATACTTAAATCCATGAACAGTAAAATATATGACATAAAAACGATTGTATTAAGGTTTTACGGTTTAAGTTAAGCACTTTATTTTATCTAATTTTGAAATGCAGTCCTGTATACTTTTACAACTTTTGTCCTTTTAAACCTAGTAAATGAGAGAACATTATAAAACATATCGGCACTCATACATGTATGTTCAGCTCTATGTCACGTAACAATAAATATTGTCAAAAAGTCTTTGAATTGTACTGAATTAATTTGATAGTTAGATTTTGATTACATGCAATGTTGATACAACTAATAGGATACTTAATATGTCACACTAAAGAGTTAGACATTATGATCTTCGAGACCTTCGCTTCAAGAAATTCTCCAAATGGACCTCTTTAACTTTTAGCTGAATACCCCTGCCTTATGCGAACTACATTAGTTCTGATTGTATGTCGTCTCTGGCAAACATTTTCCTCTCGTTTTTATTTGTTGACGAAAGTGTCAATACGCTTCGTCATAGTCTTAGGTCTCGCAAAATCATTTTTATTTAGATATCGTCTCGTTTTAGTCTGAAAATAAATGTCGTTGACGATAACGATGATTATGGATGAAAATCTGTAACTGATTTTATTTCGAGAGAAATCGCCAAAAAAGTTTAAAACTGGTTTTTCTTTGCCACTCCCCAAGTACCAAAATTTATAAGTAACAGTGTAGCAGTGCATTGTGGAAGACCACCTTGCCCTCTTGTTCAGCAAATTGTCATTAGCAGTCAATGTTAGCCGGTTGATCAGTGTTAACCCAGGAACGCCCTGCCCCCGTCCCCATCACTGCGCTAATTCTTTTGTGGGGGACCCGCCCCCACCCCCCTGCAAAATGTATTTTGGGGGACTCAAAAATCAAGTGCCAATATTTAATCCTAGTTCAGAACTGTATAGAAGTCTACCACTTACCTAGCCATCTTGATCAAGAATGAGCTCCACTGGTGATAGGTCAAAGTTATATAATACTTGAAAATTCTAGAACTTCTATGACAAGATATGCACATAGCAACATGAATTCAGCCAATCAGCGCCCTTGAGTGAGATGCTGTCGTGGTTTTTTCTCCTTCCCCGCCAAATCAGAAGTCAGAGGTCCGCTTGTGCAGTATCCAGAATTCAGTCTTTATTGCAACAATGAAGTTACAACCAAGGCTGGACACGTAAAAGTGTGTCCAATACTGTTTTACACCAATTTTTATATAAGTTCTTATCATTTAACAATATCTCGCCACTTAAGCATCATCATTCCTTCAGCCATTCACAATTGTTTTTTCCCTTAATCCACACCCCTAGGTGATAAGTTTGTCCATCATTTCTTTTACCGTTTGGTCTCTCGGCTGAACATACTGGTGGCGCGAGCAGCTCCACTTGGTTTTTTAAAAATGCTCAGCCGTGAACTTCTGGTGAACTCAGGCGAATCCCTTCCTTCAGTAGTAAACCTAGGCAGTTTCAGCCTTTTACACATTGTCTAACTAAAAGGTTGATAATATATTTGTCCTTTAACATTGTGATAAAATATACGTTAATAAAAGTGAATATTCATAGATTCAGGACTAACATAAAGTAGATAACAGAATCTCAGACTAACAAAAGGTGCAAATACATACTCAGTTGATTACATTGTGTTGATTACATTATAATGTTTATATTGTAATGATTACATCATGGATATTTGACATACTATTTAATAATATCATAATACTTGTATTCTACGTTATATAGTGCTAAGTAATATTCCATAATACTTAAAAGTAAATAGCATAATCATACAATGATAAGAAAGAGAATAAGGCAAAAACATTTCTTGAAATTTGGCCTGAGGGTGGCGCTAGAGTGATGGATGGATTGAACCCAAATTTGGTATGAATACCAACAAATGCATGGTATGATCTCTATCGATGTGCCAAATTCCAAAAAAGTTGCCAATCAGCTCTATGGGCTGCCATAGACTCCCATGGCAAAAAGCATAATAATAGTGAAAACTACTAAAAACTATAGGTATCCTAATAATAATAGACTGTCATCTCTAAATTGCCCACAGTGTGTGAGTGAGTGCATTCCCTGCAATGGACTGGCATCCCATCCAAAAGTATACCATTGTGTCCTATGCTACCTGGGATAAGCTCCAGGCCCTCGTCTCCAGGATATGCGGTACAAGGATGGATGAATAATAATCATGTTTATTTCAATTTCAATTATTGGCAAATATAAACATGTACCAAGAATAATAGCAATAAATACAGTATGCCAAAATAAATGCTAGAGGAGAATCCTGCAATTTCTGCCCCAGTCCTGGGTCTGGGGAGTTTATTCTCACTGAGATTGCATAGGATTCCTCTGGCTGCTGTTTTTCTCCCGTACACGTGAAGTGCTACTTCTTCATTGCCCACATGTGAGCCAGTATGTGAGCCCTGATCCGGGCTACCATCCCGCCCAAGGCATTTCCTCTGTATGCTGCTTCCTGCAGCCCTGCAGTGGATAAAACTAAAGGACAATGGTTTATTGATTTATAGCACATGTATTGTTATATTTTATATTATTCAAATATACATTACTCAGTAATAACTCAGTAACTACTCAAGTACAAATGATGAACAAATACAGTAACTGTTATGATTAAGAATGAACGAACGTGGGATCAGTATATAACTAATACTTTCTGGTTAATTAATAAATTAAGTAAGAGTGCACTACAGTGGTGCTGTCATGCCTGGCTCGTACGATCCTCGTGTGTGCCACGCCCCCTGATTACCCACGTGTGCTTCCCTGATCTTGCCCAGCTGTGTCCACTTATTTTCGCCCAATCTCATCTATTTCAGTCCATGTCTTGCCTTAATTTCTGGTCTGTCATTGATGTTAGTTAGTCTTAGTGCTGTCTGCTCCGTCCCGATCCCGAATAAATCCTCGTTTTCCCTGTACTCCGCCTGCTTCCTGCCCGCTTGTCAGCCTGTGCGCACTACCCGCTTTAACCAGCGAACGCTGACAGGTGCACTGGTTAGCTCTGTTGCCTCACACCTCTGGGACCCGGGTTCGAGTCTCCGCCTGGGTCACATGTGTGTGGAGTTTGCATGTTCTCCCCATGTCGTCGTGGGGTTTCCCCCCACAGTCCAAAAACATGCTGAGGCTAACTGGAGTTGCTAAATTGCCCGTAGGTGTGCATGTGTGAGTGAATGGTGTGTGAATGGGCTGGCCCCCTATCCTCGGTTGTTCCCTGCCTTGTGCCCATTGCTTCCGGGTTAGGCTCCGGACCCCCCGCGACCCAGTAGGATAAGCGGTTTGGAAAATAGATGGATGGATGTACTACTACATTATTTGTGCCCCCTCAAGTAAAGTGTTGCTCCTAACTCATCTGGTCTTTTTATATGTTGTTAAAACATACTGAATTAATCCCTGCAAGAAATTCTTTGAGGGTGTTAGAGAGAAAATGCAGGAGACTGAATCCAGGACCTCAGCTATATCTTTTTTAAGTGTTTACGTGTAAACAGTCAAGACTTAACTATATGGGCTCATACTAAAATTAAAAATTCATGGCAAAGTGTTACTCCATTTTGAACAATATGAGCAGAGTATGCACAACCTTTTTATGTGAGACACAGCTATATGCACTATATATTTGTGCTTCCCCTAGACTTCCTGAGACCTTAAATAGTGTGACATTTGCAATAGCGAAAGCCTTCGTTTTAAAGATGCCTTTTCATGTTTTCACTTGAAATCATGTGGAAAGATCACATCTCCACCCACAAAGGTCTTTCATATTTCCTGCGAGCCTGCTCCAGTGGGCTCTTGGGCAGGCAATATTGTATGTTACAGACGAATAAAGGAGGATCACTGTTTGAGGGTACTATTATAGCACTTGAATTATATTACTTATTATCCTCAGTCTTGATAGAATGGTACACTTCATTGATAAGGACCTACAGTGGTCTGTCAGTAAACCTACAGCTTGGACCACTACCTTAATTTTAGATCAGGTCAGGTTGGGGAGATTGCACTGGAATAGGGTAGTAGGGACCTTGCGAGCTGGATCACCCTCAGGGAATCATGCCACATGGTCATAGTGCTGTACCTGACACTTACAATGCAGGTAACCTGACTCACGCGGGACTCCCTGAACAACCACTCATTTGACACGAAGTCAAACCACTGGTACCCAAGGATTCTCCGAAGAGACACAGTACCAAAGGAGTTCAGTCTTCATCTCTGGTCACTGGATAACGTCCATGTCTAGCAGCCACACAGCAAAATAAGGAGCACCAGGAGTCTAAAGACCTTCACCGTCTTACAAAAATATCAGGAGTGCCACAGACCCCATTCCAGCGACTACATGACCCCCATGCTCTCCCAATCCATCTACTGACATGATAGGAAGAGGCACGAGAGACATGAATGTCACTGCTGAGGTAAGTGATCCTCTCAAGGTTGACATTCTCTCTTTTTCTGAACTACATTTCACTGTAAACAGTACATCTACTGTAGATTCCCATTCATATTCCATTACTGCTTCTCCAGTACAGGGAACTGCTGTGCTGGGAGCTTACAACAGGACCCAAGGTACCTAGAGTAGTATACACACAGTCACAGTTCACACAGTCTGCTGATGGAAACTAGTGAATACAGAAAACTTGTCAGAACTGAACTCACAGCTCCGTAATTGTGGGGCCATGGTGTTACTCACTGAGCAAAACAAGCTCATGTCTGGATGTCTGCAAAGACCCCTATGAAGAGAAACAGAGAGGACCCTGTAACTTTGCCTGGATTAGGGTTAACAGGGTCCTGCCCAGGGGCGATTTTAGCCCATTTTGAATGAATAAAATGAATAAAAGCACCCCCAAAGATTTCAAAAGATTTCTAATTTTTTTTGACAGTTCATGCTGTTTATGTGAGACAGTATTAAAATATGAAAAAGCATTCAGATGTAATATTTTAATAACTAGTATAGATACCCCCCCCCCAGCCCCGAAAAATGGTTCGTTCCATCTTCACTCTCCGCTACTCTGACTGGCTCCAGCGCTCCTGCCAGAGCAATGGTGGCTGAGACGCATTGCAGCGGTGGTGTGAGTACTTGGCTTAAAACAGGACATGTTAGCTGCATTTAACCTTCAGTAACTCTTTCTTTATATAGTTAGGTAGTAGGAGTCTGACCATGTCTCTTATTAGCTGAAAAACATTACCTTCACAGGTAAACTGCAGTGTTGAAAACACGTTTTCTGACGATGTTTGCTACTCTACAATCCGCCCTACTCTGTAGGAAAATCAGCAACATTTTGACCGTCCTGTTGCTCCCATTGAAATTTATATAGCCTAAATATACAAACTTAAATTGCCAACCATTTTACAAGTCCTCTTTGAAATGGAACGAGAGAAGCTGGTTATTTTTTCATGTTCCGAATATTAAACCTAAGGTAGCTAACTGACTGGATGCCCATTAACTTTATAACTTCTGGTGTGTGTGTGTGTGTGTGTGTGTGTGTGTGTGTGTGTGTGTGTGTGTGTGTGTGTGTGTGTGTGTGTGTGTGTGTGTGTGTATTTTGCACAGAAAGACAGCCAGGTTCATAATGGATATAAGGAAGTTTTTTCAAAAAAAGGACGGGCATTCAGATAAAAGTAGAAGATCATGATCTGTCAATCAAGAATAATGTTGGATCACTGTTTAAACAGTCATATTTTATTAAATGTACACGTGGTTTGGTTATTTGCCTTTTGATTGAAAGTGCACTGAGAGAAGAGTTTTTTTATTAGTGATGTCAATAGCATTTTTTTATATTAATGTAATTTCTTTATCTAATTGAATACAATCTATTTGTGTATGATTGTCAGTTCAAAGAGGGAGAGAGGAAAGAGCAGACAGTGAGGAGAAAGTACAAGGTCAGGAAGAACCAGGTAAGAAAACAAACAGGGAATAGTCAGTGACAGGCAAAACAGAAACTGTTAAACTGACAGAAAAAGATCCAAATTTTACTCATACAATCTGGAAGTTGTGTTCTCTCTGTATTAAAGCTGCTATACAGAATCTGCAAAACAAACTGTGTTGAAGCAGTTTGTGCCTCTTTAACAATATTCCAACATAACATTATTATCATTAATTGGGCAGAATAAAATTAATGATATATTTTTTTGTGGTTCAGCCACAAATCTACAAAACCTCAGCCAATAGTAGGTAGGTCAACTTTTGGACCATCTAGTCTGTATGACTGCCGCAGTACGTGCCCCCCACATTTGCATTAAGTCAGAATGAGCATCCTAAGAACGTGAAAATTTAGCAGGCTGACATTGAAACAAGAAGAAAAGGGACGACAATGCTTAGTATATTCGAAATATGAATTTAGTATACTTTAGGTATTTTAATTCAAAGATTTGTACTTTTTTGATTGAATTGTACATGTTTGAAGTATTTTTATTTTCAAAAGATGCTTATAACTTTCCTCCAAGTACCGCAATGGGGAGCTCACGTACCAGGTACCACAGTTTGAGAATCATGATCTTATATCATTAGACTTCATTCTGAAATGTAATGGGGGGGATGCGGGGCCTGAAAGAGGCAGGGAAAAGTCTCATTGTGACGAGTAAAGTGTATCTTGCCTTGCTGGGCAGCTCCCTGGGTGCTCAGCACCCCCAAAGCTCTGAACCTAGAATCGCCCCTGGACTACAGTTTTGCAGTCTGTTCTGCCAAACAATGTATTAAAAAGTGTAGTGTAATACATGACACTGTAATTAATTCAAGAGATGTACAATCAAGTTATAATAGTGTGATTGTCATAATCACACAAATATATGAATTCCTCCGATGCTGAATTAAACAACCCTTCATGCTGTCCCTTATGTGAATTAGTAAAAATTTCCACACCTTTTTCACCATAGTCAGCCATTCTCTCCATAGTCATATGCAATTCCAATTCCCCCTTTTATTTATTTTATGGCAGACAGACAGCAGTGTTTCCCCTATCATTATATTAGGGTGCCCCCCCCCGCAGAAGGTCAAGTTCATCTTATTTTATTACATTTTCTATATAGCGTCAGATCACAGCAGAAGTCATTTACTGAAAGGTTACCTTTACTATGGAAGAGCTCTATACATTGTCCTTTTAATAAACAGATTAAATAGCCTTTTGTTATTTATCTTCTTTGCACAACAGCTTGTCATTTTTGTCTCTATACCAGAGGTGCCCAATACATCGATAGCGATCTACTGGTCGATCGCAAAGAGTGAGTAGATCGCACGACATAAAAAATAGAGGAAGGATGATGCGATCAACCGCGCCAGCTGCTGCAAAACTCCAGTAAGCAACCGAGTCGCCTCCAATTTATTTCTACTAAACTTAAGAGAGGGTATAAAACTGAATGGGGGAGCAGGACCAAGTACGAAGCCAATAACCTACCACTTCCATACGGAATGAAAGGAGGAGTATTTTTTCCCCACAAGGTCATTTTCGAAGTGTGTTTGTTTCATCTGTCAGTCTACCATTGCTATTCCGAAGAAGGTAAATGTGGAGCGGCATTTTCGGACTGCTCATGAAAACTACGGCATTAACTTCCCTCCGAAAAGCGAGCTAGAAAGAGAAATGTGAAGGAACTAAAATCCCAGTTCAATTAAAAAATGCTTCATTTATGCCAAAGGGAAATTAATAATAATGATAAACAATATTAAATAATAACAATAATAATAACAACAATAAATAATAACGAATATCTATAAATCTATAAATAATAATATGTTTTGCATTTTTATAGTAGATCATTTTGACTTGGTCATTCATAAGTAGCTCGCAAGCTGAAAAAGTGTGGACACCCCTGCACTACACTTTCGTGCATGGTGTAGTTCTGTCCCGATGCGCGCTCACAGACACGTGCGCGCACACACAGGTGAGCACACTCCCACCAGCGGACAGAGAGCGCGCGTCAGAAAATATGTAGCGTCAGCCACCTGAAAAGCAGAGAAAAATATCTGCGTTTTTTAAACGCTCCCAGGGTGATAAAGACGTTTCACAATGGAATTTTCTGCTTTAAACTATCACCATTTTATGCTATCAGCAATCGTTTTTAAAGCCTAACAGTTAATATATTTTCAGCTCGAGCCAAACATCCGCAATAGGCTGCCAGGAGACCATCTTGTAACATGCATGCAGATCTCAACAAATAGGCCTGACGTTTCTGACTTCCCATATCAAGAGGCTCTAGAAATGTTATTTTTCTCCCCTTGTCCTGTCCGGCAGCTTTAGCAAAATCATGGTCTGAATGCACTGCTGTGCCAAACATGTTTGCTTTACCATGAGGGGCTCTATAAACTCTGTATAGGCCCCTCATGTTGATCTATTTCTTTATTTTATTTATTTATTTTTGTTTTAACACATGTAAAGACATTGCAGTGGGTGAGCTGGCCGTAGAGGAGGGACATATTAGGAGGGGGGAAAAAATAATGAAAAGGAGAAAAAAAAGACAGGAAAAAGAAAAAAGGAATGATAGATTCAGAAAGGAATAAACAAAATTATAGCGTGCAGAAAGTAACACCACTATACAAGCATATAAAATCTTAGTGTGTGCTTGGATGTGTGCGTGTGTAGGTGGGGATTATGATGGTGATAAGGGTTAATAGGAAACACCTGTGAGGGGAAAGGAGGAACAACATAAATTGTCAGCGAAGGAGTAAGAAGGGGGGCCCCATATGCTCGGTGGTGCTTGGAGTCCATGCTGCAGCTGCCAGATGCAGAAGCGCGTGCGCTGGGGGAAAATTACTGCATTGTGGGACATACGGCGAGTTATTGGGGTGCGCAGAGTTGGGAAGCTAATGACGCCGGTCAGCGATTGGTGGCAGCGACGTGGATTCCAGGCGCCACAGGAAAGGTTTGTGGTTCCTTCTAGGAGTTGGATTATTGTTTGTGTTGTGGGTTTTGTTTTCGGGGGATTGGGCTGTCTTCCCCCAACTACTTAATTTAAATAAATCAATTCATATCAAACAATATTTTTTTCCTTGTGTATTTATGTGTTATTTAGGAGGAACCACATGTGATTTGGGTGTTCATGGCCCTTGTCTTGATGTGAGCTGCCCAGGCCTTTTTATTGTCCACGCGTGAACTTTAGCTGGGTGTTTTAGCTGAGTGTAAAGTGTTTTCCCAAGTGTTTTAGAGATTGCTGTGCTGAGGTCATTGTGTGGGGGGGGTTGCGGTGTTGCCTGGGTGCTCTATTCACTTATTGGGTCAGGGACACTGAATTGTGGAATCCTGGTAATAAAGGCTTATTGCTAGACTTCTGTTGTGAGCCGTTTCTTATACCTGGTGCCCAGTTTAGCCGAGTCACAAACCTGCATCATTGGGGAAATCCGACTGTTCCATCTATGGATCCTGTTGAATCTGCTGTTGGTAAGGTGTGTTTTTCTATACATGCTCTTCAAGAAATAATAAAAAAAAAATCAGGACATTCTTTACCCAAAACTACACCTCCGTTCCACATGTTTCATACTGGAATGGCATAGTGGATAATATACCTTGGAAAAAGGTGTGGACTTTACCTTTTAAGTTTTTATCAACAAAGTAGAAGTCACCTTTAAATTGACACAAAGTTTATCCGTCCAAATATTTTCAATCTAGCTGTTCTTTCTGTGAATGTGACTGCAAAACTAATGTTCGTTTATTTTGGTCTTGCCCTTTTGTTGAAAAATTATGCTCTGATATGCTTAACATGATACAAACAAATGTATGTTATAATTTTCAGTTTTCTTGTAAATGTGTTTTTTTAGCGGGTTTTTTGTGACTGGAAGAATACATGTCACGATCGCCGTCGGGCGAGCAGGGAGCGGAGAATCAGGAACTCCGGCTTATTAGGTAGAACAAACAGACCAGGCGAAACACGGAGCACGACGTCAATGACGGAACTGGGGATACGTACTCTGACTTGGACTTAAATACACAGGACTGAATGAAACAACAAGAAACAACCTCACGTGGAACCCCGACGTTAACGAGGGGGGCGTGGCACGAGCGTGACAATGCAGATAAATTTAATACTATTTTATATTCGTAAATGTAAATACAATAAATCCAACCTATTTTCCCCTGTTCCCAAATTAGACCTAATAAATTATATTAATCTAATCAGAAAGTCTAAAAAAAAAAAAAAAAACAATCAGAACTGTATCCTGAGTTGATCCCTTTTTTACCTGATGTATAGATATAGTGCTAAAATGTTCTGTCATATTTGGTATTGAGATGGTAATCTTTTACTTTGTAATAACTCTTTATGAATATCTGTTCTTGTTTTGTTTAATCTGTCTAAAATGTTATCTGTACTTGTTGAGCATTGGAAATAAAAAAGTGTGATTCAATTGTTTAGTTTGACTTTTACTTTGCTGCACCAATTAATATATTTTGATGAAATTATAAAATGACAAAGTTGTCTTTGACGGTCCACCACCCCCAAATCGGTTTGATCCCTCCATTTCTAAATTTCTCAAATCGCCACTGTTAAGTGTTACTGCAGTACCGCTTTTTACATGCACGATCCTCCTGAATGTGCGTTATAATCGAATTACGGTTATTGTTACTAATTAAGTCACATAGATAATATCCCCCCAAAACCCTACGATGTGCCGCAGAGTCCGTGTTCATTTTTTGCATGAAACGGAGCTGATCATTTCCTGCCTGTAAACGAAAGTGAAATTAAGTGTCGAGATTTTAAAGGCAGAGTCGAAAGTTTGTCAAGAAATACTTTATCAAGATTCTGGAATAATTTAAAGATATTCTATGTTTCAAGGTAAGACTATAATAATAAAATGCATATGTTTTACACAGCCTACATATATAGCGGGATTTAAAATAAAACGGCAGATTTGGCAAAAAGAGACAATGTCACGGTTTTTCGGTCTGGTGAGAACAGAATACTTAATCCGTGGCTTCTTATTCCAAATGTAATGAGAAATTTGAGTGTTCAATATAATTAAGCATTAAATATACGTCCGTACAGCACAGTAGGTTACTGTACGTGTATCAGAAGAGTTTCCGAATTAACATCAATAATATTTAATTACTTACAGTACGCTCAGCCATGAGTTCGCCTAATATACTGTGCTGCGTAAACATTGTAATATTTTGAAGCTATATTAAGTTTTTCTTTTTTAAAGTGTTGGGGATTAATATGCAACTAAACATAAGGCTTAACATTTTATTAAATCAAAGGTTTTACCACGGATCTGTTCTGTGTTCTCCAATCTGAAATGTTCTGATTAATTGACTGGCTTTGCAGTCGTATTTAAATTGTTTAATGCAAATAGTACGCAAGTCTGATTTTAATAATCGGTAAAGATTAAGTCAAACGCAACCCACAGCGCAGCTGAATGACAGAAGGTGGTGTATGTATGTATTACACACACACGGGGTTAATTGTGTTGTGTGTGTGTGTGTATAAGTGTGAGCTCTTTATCAGTCCCGAAAAGGGCGCAGCAGAGCCATCAAGCAGGAATGAATTACACATCGCGGACACCGAGCGGAGTAAATACGGAGGGGGAGGGGGTCACACATTGTACCGGAAAATAAACACACGGTGTGATTTTAGAGACACAAACTTCACTTTTACACAGACGGCGGGTTTGCGCTTGTGGTAACGAAGCATTTTGAGCAAAGTTTCTCCTTTTCCCCTGGGAGAAGCAAGGTAAGCGTCCCTTTCCCCAGTGAAAGACAAGCCAAGACAGGTTTTCCAACTCTTTCCGTGAGAAGTTATTCGTGAAAAACAAGTTATATACGTGAACAATGAAAAACATGTTTGTGCAGTTCAACCATAGCACAATAATATTATGGGTGAGTCAAGGACGACGTATTTGAATCTCCGGATGATTAGTCCATATACGATCAGAATCAATCCATACCTCAATCACCTCATATTCTACTCGTATGTCTACTGGGGGCGGGGGCACTCTGCCAAGAGTAGTGGAGCCGAACAATCACAACAAATCATTAACAGTAATAAGTTAGAAAGAGATCTCTCAATGGAGGAGATTGATGATTTTATATCGTCCAAGGCGTCTTGGGATTTTTCAATACCATCGATACGAGCCAAAATTCGGTCCAGTACAGAATCGGCACCTCCCGCACTAGAATGGGAGTCATCGTCTTACTGACTAGCGAATACTCGTCAAACCAATTTTCATTTTTTTTTCTTATCAGTGTGAGAACGAGTTGAGGAAAAAAATGGAAAATCTCTGTAACTTCGACAAGGTTAAAGTATATTGTAATAGTGATTTGGGGGGTTAAATGGTGGAGAAATTAAATAGTTGGGAGCTGAGCAAGACTCTAAGCGGTCGTCCTGTACGAGATCACGTGACTTCTTGGCTTCTGATGAGTCACACCTGTTCTCAGGTAAATAGCCAGTAGGATAGAAACACTTACTGGACAGTAGCTCTGCAGGACCGGAGATGGAGACCCCTGCTGTACAGTGTTTGATATGGTTTTCAAATTATGATAAAATTCATTTTTATAAAAACACTTTGTAATGTTACAAACATACACATCCTACTGGAAATAAAGCATTGAATTCTATTCCCGAACTTGTCATACTTTTAGGTCCCTTGGAAATCAGCCTTTGTCAGAATCAGAATCAGGAGTGCAGTTGCAGTGCTGTAGGTGTTTAGCAGTGTGACAGATCAGCTGTTTAGGAGGGAGATGGCGAGGGGAGAGAAGCTGTTCCTGTGTCGGGTGTCCTGGTCTGCAGGCTTCTATATCGTCTGCCAGAGGGCAGCAGGTCAGAAAGTCTGTGTCCAGGGTGTGTGGGATCTGTGATGATTTTCCTGCCATTTCCCTGGATCTTGAGAGAGACAGGTCCTGGACGGAGGGCAGGGGGGCACCGATGATCTTTCTGCTGTCCGTACGGTCCGCTGCAGTCTCTTCCTGTCCTGTTTGGTGGCTGCTCCATACCAGACTGTGATGGAGGGCAGGGGGGCACCGATGATCTTTCTGCTGTCCGTACGGTCCGCTGCAGTCTCTTCCTGTCCTGTTTGGTGGCTGCTCCATACCAGACTGTGATGGAGGGCAGGGGGGCGCCTATGATCTTTTCTGCTGTCCGTACGGTCCGCTGCAGTCTCTTCCTGTCCTGTTTGGTGGCTGCTCCATACCAGACTGTGATGGAGGAGCAGAGGACAGACTCAGTGACTGCAGTGTAGAACTGGATCAGCAGCTCCTGTGGAAGACTGTACTTCCTCAGTTGTCTCAGGAAGTACATCCTCTGCTGGGCCTTTTTGAGGATGGAGGAGATGTTGGTCTCCCACTTCAGGTCCTGGGAGATGGTGGTACCCAGGAACTTGAAGAACTCCACAGTAGACACCGGGCTGTCTGATATGGTGAGGGGGAGCAGTGATGACGGACGTCTCCTGAAGTCCACTGTCATCTCTACAGTCTTGTGCGTGTTCAGCTCCAGGTTGTACTGACTGCACCAGAGTACCAGCCGCTCAACTTCCTGCCGGTATGCAGACTCATCACCATCCTGCATGAGTCCAATGATGGTGTCGTCTGCAAACTTCAGGAGTTTTACAGCTGAGTTCCTGGAGGTGCAGTCATTGGTGTAGAGGGAGAAGAGCAGTGGGGAGAGGACACATCCTTCAGGGGCACCGATACTGAGGGACCGTGTTTCAGAAGTGACCCCCCAGCCTTACCTGCTGCTTCCTCTCTGTCAGGAAGCTGGTGATCCACTGGCAGGTAGCTGGTGACACGTTGAGCTGGGAGAGTTTGGAGGAGAGGAGATTAGGCACAGTGGTGTCGAAAGCCGAACTAAAGTCCACAAACAGGATCCTGGCATAAGTTCCTGGACGGTTGAGATGTTGCAGTATATAATGCAGCCCCATATTCACTGCATCATCCACCAACCTGTTTGCCCGGTAGGCAAACTGCAGGGGGTCCAGCTGGTGTCCTGTAATGTCCTTCAGATGGGCTAAAACCAGACGTTCAAAGGATTTCATGACCACAGACGTCAAGGCGACAAGTCTGTAATCATTCAGTCCTGTGATGGTGGGTTTCTTGGGGACGGGATAATGGTGGAGCGTTTGAAGCAGGAGGGAACTTCACACAGCTCCAGGGATCTATTGAAGATGCGGGTGAAGATGGGAGCCAGCTGATCAGCACAGGTTCTGAGGCAGGAGGGGGAGACACCGTCTGGTCTGGGGGCTTCTTGGATTTCTGGAACAGCCGGCTCACATCTGCTTTGTGTATTCTGAGTTCCAGGGGGGAGGGTAGGGGGTGATAGGTGTGATGGAGGTCGTGGTTTTTGTACTGTACTGTGTAGATGTACTTTGTTTAAGTACATCTGCCCTCCCCAGGTCTGCTGGAATATCACTGCTGTATACATGCACCCACTGCAGTCATCTCTCAATGCGGAGGAGCAGCGGCTCTACTCTGAGTCCCCCCCGAATGACTGAGCTCCTCACCCTGTCTCCAAGGGAGAGCCCAGCCACCCTGCGGAGAAGCAGCAGCTCTACTCTGAGTCCCTCCCGAATGACCGAGCTCCTCACCCTGTCTCCAAGGGAGAGCCCAGTCACCCTGCGGAGAAGCAGCAGCTCTACTCTGAGTCCCTCCCGAATGACCGAGCTCCTCACCCTATCTCTAAGGGAGAGCCCAGCCACCCTGCGGAGGAAACCCATTTCAGCCACTTGTATTCGCGATCTCGTTCTTTCAGTCACTACCCATAGCTCATGACCACAGGTGAGGGTAGGAAAGTAAATTGACTGGTAAATTGAGAGCTTTGCCTTTTGGTTCAACTCCTTCTTCACCATGACGGACCGATGCAGGGCCCACATCACTGCTAACTCTGCACTGATCTGCCTGTCGATCTTCCGCTCCATCCTTCCCACACTCATGAACAAGCCCCCAAGATACTTAATCTCCTCCACTTGGAGAAGTACCTCCTCCCCGACCCAGAGAACACTCCACCCTTTTCCGGCTGAGGACCATGGTCTCGGATTTAGAGGTACTGATCCTCATCCCAGCTGCTTCACACTTGGCTGCGAACTGCTCCAGTGAGAACCGAAGGTCACAGTTCAGTGAAGTCAACTGAACCACATCATCTGCAAAAAGCAGAGACCCAATCCTGAGGTCACCAAACCCTCAGTGTCCTGGCTGTGCCTAGAAATTCCATCCATAAAAGTCTAGTCAGAACCTCACAACCTCACACACCAGCTCAGGCTTCTTCTCCACCAGAGAGGTGATATTCCATCTCCCTAGAGCCAACATCTCCGCCCATGGGTGCAGGCCTGTCTGTGGGGGGGGAAGGGAGGGCCCGGTGACCCACATCCGGGCGAGGGAAAACGTGAATCTATGTTTTTCCTCATCATAAGGGGTCTAATGAGCCGCAGTTCGTCTGGTTCCTCACCCAGGACCTGTTTGCCTTGGGTGACCCTACCAGGGGCATAAAGCCCTGGGCAGCTTAGCTCCTGGGATCACTGGAACACGCAAACCCCTCCACTACGATAAGGTGTCAGCTCCAGGAGAGGATGTTGATACATATAATTATTTATAAAAAATGTGGCATTGAAAGTTTGCATTAAACCTCTTTACTATGTGTAATTCTACACATGGAACATAACAGAATGAAGACACAATTCATCAGTTTGATGTAAAAATGCTGAGTCCTCGATATTGTGTATTTATCTATATATCTACTTACCCCTCATGTTCACAGAGGCCCCAGCAGGAATCATCTGGTCTGGATCAGCATAGAAATGGATGGATCTGCTTCTGAAATGCGCCCCCCTGTGGGGTGTAACAGAAAGAGCCCTGAGAGGTAACAGTGTTACAGCCCACTAGCATGCATGTCTCTCTGGGTCTATAGTCAGGCCATAACATAAAAGTAAACTGGGCTCCTAGCTAGGGCTGGTCAGTGGGCAGCACTTTAATATGTGTAGCTTAATAAAAAGACCTCGCCATCTTCTGTCTTCGCCGTCTTCTTCCACAATCAGCCAGTTCTTTTATACTAGAGGCGAGTCACAGACCATCCCTCCTATACAAAATGGCCACATAACAAAACTAAACAAACAAACAAAAATATATAAACAGGTAAAAAGGAACATAAGTCAAGTGTAGTTATGGAGGTTTTTAACGGTCATACTAAAAGTTTCATATAATATTTAAATTTTAGATGAGATAATTTCCTTAAAAGCTGACTGTAAATAAGTCTGCTTACATCAAGAGCTTCACAGCATATCAAAGTACATGAAGGCAGAGCAGAAGGATAAACAGCAGTGTGATGTCGTCCCCATTGTATGAATTATATTTATACCATGAGGGTTTGTTTCCTCTCGCTGCCCACAGTGTCCTGATGAAGAGAGCAGACTCCCCTGTACCCAGCTGTGTTTCCCTGAAGAGTGACTGGTCAATGGAGCCCCCACTCGCCTTCAGAGAGGGACCTTTTCCTACAGATCAAAGGTAAATGTGCATTTAAACAAACACTGTTAATGACATTCAGACTCTCAGTCAAATGGCACAGAGACACATACAAGCTATGAGGAAATAACATATTTATTATGAATGCACCAATTTTTACCTTTAACAGATTCCATCACCTTGAGAATTTAAACAAAAGTTTTGTCTGTATTCTATATAAATAACATCTGAGGTAAATGGATGAGGATTACTGTAAAACCTGACTTTCTGCGAGCCGGAATTGGAAGTTATTTAATCGCAAAGTGGATTTTAAATTTCAGTCCTCAGCACAGAGCTGGAAAAAACTGGTTTGCCTGTTACCCCCCTGCATGTCCATTAAAGAATGACTCGACAATAGATTGTCGTCTCGTGAGATGGATGTTTCTGTTTTGATAACAAATAATTTCACTCTCATGAACTCATTAGATCATATTCAGATGAAGGCTTTAGTTTAACATGTTTAGTCAAACTGTGTGGCTTAAACAATAAACTATTATCATCAGACAAAAAAAGAGGAAGACTATTGGTTTCTTTGCCAAAGGTGACATTTAAATACTTGCTGATTCAGATCATAATTAATGTGACACTATAGTGGTTCTCATCCCCTGAGTATAAAATAAGATTATTTGTTGATCCAAGAGGGGAAATTTTCTTGTGTTCAGCAGCAAAGTGTTATGTTATTTATATGATTAAAAACAGAGAGCAGCTTTTACCACATTAAAAATGGGACGTTAAGGCTGGCTGTGGGGGCTGCACATCGACAGCAGGCATTGTGGGGTCTAACGGCAGCAGGCAGGAAAGATCCCCAGTAGCGCTTCTTAGCTCACAGTGGGGGAATGAGCCGGTGGCTGAAGGTGCCCCAAGATAGCGCCCCCTGGAGCCTCGGCTGGGTTATGGACCGGGCCAGTGGGGCCAGTGCCCTGGGGCCTCAGGACTTTAGAAGCTGTGAGTCACAACATTTATAGTGCAAGCCATGAAATGCGCCCCCCTGTGGGGTGTAAGAGAAAGAGCCCTGAGAGGTAACAGTGTTACAGCCCACTAGCATGCATGTCTCTCTGGGTCTATAGTCAGGCCATAGGGCACTTGGCACACGCCAGCCGCCTGGGGCACTTGGCACGGTTTTTCGAAAGTCTTGCTGGATGTGTTGTCATAGCAGCACATCCAAATCCTCAAACCTGCTCGGATGCAGGTTTGTTCTGCATAAACAGGGATTAGCTCACAGACTTAATAGTGTCCGTGCATGGAAATGGGTTCAATCATGGCCTCACCATTCATATACGTAAAATCAACAAACACATACATACATACACAAACTCATACATACAAACATGTATGAAATGTCATGTTTGTACTTTAACTTGATTGTATTTTATCTGTAATTATGACAATAAAAGAATGATGAAACACTGGAACCGTAGTAATACATTCAAGCGATAAATACAATAACTAAAAACTACTTACACATTTAACTTGTCGGACACTTTTTGCCAGCCGTCTTTTCTGTTTTGGGTCGCTTTTGATGTGTTTCCTTTAGTAGATACTAAATCTTTGAATTCATCATACTCCTCTGTAGCATTCCCCTCGGATTGATGGCCGAAAGACTTGACTGATGGTTCACGATTTATTTAAAATAAATTAATTACCAAAAAAAAACGTAGCCAACGTAAGAGCTTGTGCATTTACCAGTGGGGGGTTTAAACCATTTACAAAATATCATAAAGCAAAGACAAACACGTTCTCCGCTTAGCTTAGCTTAACGATGTTCTGGTAGCCGAAAAAAACGGAAGTCCCTCAAAAAAAGGGGTCCCACTAAATAAAACTACATAAGCATAAATGAATGTATACAAATGAATACAGAATACAAACGTATATTAAAAAATATGCAATACGCAACTCAATATGTTTTGTAACATTAATTAGTCTCATGTCAAACCTTGGGGTTATTTACACTCCCACCAAAATTATGTGTGTTCCAAGCAATACCCACAAACACAAATAATTTTCAAATCTGTATCATTTGGAAAATAAAGCATAAACATCAGTGAAATGTACTTAAGTAGCTTCTCATAACAAGACTAACCTCTGCACTGGACGTTCTAGCACTGACAGCTTACCAAGGCGTTCCCCTTTCTCCTTAAGTCTCTTATCTCCTATACATATTTTACCCTTTCTTACCAGTCCATCTTCATCAGTGACAGTCTCTGAAATCCGTCCCAGTTTCCTTTCACATCTGGGTAACAAGTCATCCACAAGCATCACTGTATCTCCCGCTTGTACATTTCTCTTCGGTGTGTGCCAACGCTGTCTTGCAATAATAATGTGGAGATACTCCCTTTCCAGTGACTCAAAAATTGTTCCGTCAGATACTGTACTCTGCGCCATCTCCTTTGTCCATGAAGGTCCTCCCTAACACACTTCCCTGGTGGAGGTGGAGCCATGTTGGACTTCATTGTAAGTAGATGATTGGCTGTGAGTGGTTCCATACTATCAGGGTTGTACAGGTTGTCCACAGTAAGTGGGCGACTGTTGACTATAGCCATGACTTCATAAAACAACGTTCACAGAGAAGTACCGTTGAGTCTGCAAGAGGCCAATGATAATGTGGAGTCCAACACACTCCTTATGGTCCTTATCTGGCTCTCCCACACACCTCCGGCGTGACAGGAGTGAGGTGCGTTGAAAACAAAATCACAATGTTTTTCGGATAGAAAGGTGGTGAGTCTGGGAGTGTCAAGTTCTTGTAAAGCTTTGTTCAATTCGTTCTTTGCCCCCACAAAGTTGGTGCCTTGATCACATTGGATTTGTCTAACAGCACCACGAACTGCAATGAAACATCTCAGACCATTTATAAAGGCATCAGTGGACATATCCTCTAACATTTCACTATGGATCGCTCATGAGCAGAAACAAGTGAAAAGCAAACCATATCTTTTATGCTGCTTTCTTCCCTCTCTAGTGGTAAAGGGACCAAACAGTCCATGCCACACTATGAGAAAGGTGGGGAGGGCTCTACACCTTCCTTTGGAAGGTCACTCATCCTTTGACCTTCTGGAGGTCTTCTGAGTCTCTGGCAAGTGACACACTGCCGGATAAAAGATGCAACTGCTCTGCTTATTCCAGGAGTCCAATAGCCATTGGATCTGATTTCATTGATGGTAAAGCCCTCGCCTTGATGTTTTACTCTTTCATAATAATGACTAATTATCAGCTTAGTCACATGATGGTTTTTTGATAAGATCACTGGGTGTCTGAGTAAGTTGTAGAAGGATGATCGACTTGGGATGATCTGGCAACCGACTTCCCTTCTTCAGTAACTGTATTTCTTGCTTGTACACCTGCTTTCGGAGGTGTTTGACGATGACACGCCCTGCACTTTCCAATGCACTTACATTAGCGAGTCCATTTATTTTTCCTTTAACTCCTCACAAAAGGCATGAAATGGCCTTAGTAGCCTGCAACCATGATGAGAACTCGGACAAGCGGTCAGCAGCACTACACCCCTGTATGCAGTGTTCCAGTTCTTCACACCTCTGGATCACCTATGAGAGGTTCCAATACTACATCTGTTATTATCGATATTTCCTGTTTCCAGAGGAACACAGAAGCACTAAACCAATTTGAGGAAAACAACTCATTTATGGTTTTCCCTCTAGAGGCAGTGTCTAATGGATTCTCTTCTGTTGAGACATAAAGCCATTGTTGAGGATTTGTACTGTGGCGAATTGTCTGAACCCTATTGGCTACAAACGTGTGAAAGAGTCATGCATCATTATTTATATTGCCCAGAACTACTTTTGAGTAGTTTGGAGTCTGCCACATTCGAATAGCTAAGCTCTTCTCTAAGCATATTGCTGACTGTAACTGAGACTACTGCCGCTGATAATGCTAGCCTTGGTATGGTGGTCGCCTTTGTGGGAGCTACATATGAATTTGGCAAAGTCTTGGAAAGATGGGAATTCGCCACCTTCCATGAGGGCTACCGTAACCCGACGATTCCAGCGCAATGCTACCCAGTCAGGTAGCTTCTAAATTAATGTTTGACTTTCCCCACAGTCACTCAGTATGTCTAGGCCCTTTGCATGAGGCATAGTTTGCAAACAGGCATTTAAAAATCAGAAAATGTCTGTAACCCTTCGGCATCTTTGGACCGTATTTGTGGCCATTTTGAGAGCCTCTCCGGAAATGTCCTTTGGATGATGAATGGCTGACCGTATGGCTGACCGTATGGCTGACCGTATGGCTGACCGTGTGGCTGACCGTATGGCTGACCATATCGCTGACCGTATCACTGACCGTATGGCTGACCGTATCGCTGACCATATGGCTGACCGTATCGCTGACCGTATGGCTGACCGTATGGCTGACCATATCGCTGACCGTATGGCTGACCGCATGGCTGACTGTATCGCTGACCGTATCACTGACCGTATCACTGACCATATCGCTGACCGTATCGCTGACCGTATGGCTGACCGTATCGCTGACCTTATCGCTGACTGTATGGCTGACCGTATGGCTGACCGTATCACTGATCGTATCGCTGACCGTATGGCTGACCGTATGGCTGACCGTATGGCTGACTGTATCACTGACCGTATCGCTGACCGTATGGCTGACCGTATGGCTGACCGCGTGGCTGACCATATGGCTGACCGCATTGCTGACCGTATCGCTGACCGTATATCTGACCACGTGGCTGACCGTATGGTTGACCGTATCACTGATCGTATCGCTGACCGTATCGCTGACCATATGGCTGACTGTATCACTGACCGTATCGCTGACCGTATGGCTGACCGTATGGCTGACCGCGTGGCTGACCGTATGGCTGACCGCATTGCTGACCTTATCGCTGACTGTATGGCTGACCGCATGGCTGACCGTATGGCTGACCGCATTGCTGACCGTATCGCTGACCGTATGTCTGACCGCGTGGCTGACCGTATGGCTGACCGCATTGCTGACCGTATCGCTGACCGTATGTCTGACCGCGTGGCTGACCGTATGGCTGACCGTATCGCTGACTGTATGGCTGACCGTATCGCTGACCGTATGTCTGACCGCGTGGCTGACTGTATGGCTGACCGTATCGCTGACCTTATCGCTGACTGTATGGCTGACCGTATCGCTGACCGTATGGCTGACCGTATGGCTGACCTTATCGCTGACTGTATGGCTGACCGTATCGCTGACCGTATCGCTGACCGCATGGCTGACCGTATGGCTGACCGTATGGCTGACCGTATCACTGACCGTATCGCTGACCGCATCGCTGACCGTATCGCTGACCGTATCACTGACCATATCGTTGACCGTATCGCTGACCGTATGGCTGACCGTATCGCTGACCTTATCGCTGACTGTATGGCTGACCGTATGGCTGACCGTATGGCTGACCGTATCGCTGACCGCATCGCTGACCGTATGGCTGACCGTATCGCTGACCGTATGGCTGACCGTATGGCTGACCGCATCGCTGACCGTATGGCTGACCGTATCGCTGACCGTATCGCTGACCGTATGGCTGACCACATCGCTGACCGTATGGCTGACCGTATCGCTGACCGCATCGCTGACCGTATGGCTGACCGTATCGCTGACCATATCGCTGACCGTATTGCTGACCGTATCACTGACCGTATCGCTGACCGTATCGCTGACCGTATGGCTGACCGTATGGCTGACCGTATCGCTGACCATATCGCTGACCGTATCGCTGACCGTATCACTGACCATATCGCTGACCGTATCACTGACCGTATGGCTGACCGTATCGCTGACCTTATCGCTGACCGTATGGCTGACCGTATCACTGACCGTATGGATGACCGTATGGCTGACCGTATGGGTAACCGTATGGCTGACCATATCGCTGACCGTATGGCTGACCGTAACGCTGACCATATCGCTGACCGTATCGCTGACCGTATCACTGACCATATCGCTGACCGTATCGCTGACCGTATCACTGACCATATCACTGACCGTATCATTGACCGTATCGCTGACCGTATCACTGACCGTATCACTGACCGTATCGCTGATTAAGCTTATTCCAAGCATCTTTTTATGCCTCATCATCACTTTGGTAGAACGTGCCCTCAAGACATTTATGAGCAGGACCACTGATATATTTCTTAAGGTAATACAGCTTATCTGCTGAAGAGATACCTGTTCTCTGAATGAGTACATAAAGGATGCCTTACATTCAATAAAATGAATTGGATCCCCATTAAACATCGCAGGCTCTGGCATTGAGAGCCTGTTAATGGCTTTGCTGTTCTGAATAGCTTGAGCCAGGTAACCGTAAAATCCGTCAGCAGCGCACTGTGGCGGGCGAAGGTAAAGCTCTTACTGCAGCATTCCCCTCCGGATTTATGGCCAAAAGACATGACTGATGGTTCACGATGTATTTAAAATAAATTAATTACCAAAAAAAAACGTAGCCAACGTAAGAGCTTGTGCCTTTACCAGGGGGGGGTGGGGCTTAAACCATTTATAAAATATCATAAAGCAAAAGACAAACACGTTCTCCGCTTAGCTTAGCGATGTTCTGGTAACTGAAAAAAACGGAAGTCCCTCAAAAAAAGGGGTCCCACTAAATAAAACTACATAAGCATAAATGAATGTATACAAATGAATACAGAATACAAATGTATATTAAAAATATGCAATACGCAACTCAATATGTTTTGTAACATTAATTAGTCTCGTGTCAAACCTTGGGGTTATTTACATCCTCTAATAAAAGGTCCTCCTTGTCATGACCCGGCTCGTCGGCTCCTCGTGTGTGCCACGCCCCCTGATTACCCGCGTGTGCGTCCCTGATTGTTTCCAGCCTTGTCTGATGTCAGTCAGTGTCCGATGTTCCCTGTTCCCCGAAAACCTTTAATTAAACTCCCTTTCGTCCCTAATCCTGCCTGCCTGCTTCCTGATTCCTCCTTACCCGCACGATTGCCCGTCTGCTGCACCCCGATCGTGACAGAATGACAGACCAAAAGAAGCGGAGGAGACGGAGAGTCCCGCAGGGGACGATCCGTCTCGGCGCCTGCTCGCTCTCCAGGATTTGGCTCCCGACGGAGGACGAGAGGGAGGTACCCGCCCTACCTCCAGCCCGGGGGCCGACCACACGCGACCCCGATCCCGCGTGGAAGTACTGGCTCTCCAGTGAGGACGAGGACGAGGAGCCCTTCCTCTACCCTTACCCGGAGCCGGAGGCCTTTCTTCCGCCGTCCGTTTTTACGGACGTCGCGCCGCCTCCCGCCACCGCCAGGCGCCAGCGAGGGAGACGGAGGAGACCGGCGATCGCCAGTACGGAGGACCTCCCTCCGTTGCTGCCGGCGGACCCCGCTCCCGTGTGGCCGCCGCTGCCTGCGCAGCCGCCTTCGCTGCCGCCGCTGCCTGCGCAGCCGCCTTCGCTGCCGCCTCTGCCTGCGGACCCCGCTCCCGTGCGGACGCCGCTGCCTGTGCAGCCGCCTTCGCTGCATGCGCAGCCCCCTTCGCCTGCTGCAGCTCCCGGGCAGGCGCCCCCACTGCAGTCACCTGCAGCTCCCGGGCAGGCGCCCCCCCAGACTTCAGCTCCTGTTCCTGACCGCGCTCCAAGTCCTGACCGCGCTCCAAGTCCTGACCGCGCTCCAAGTCCTGACCGCGCTCCAGCAGCTCCCGGGCCGGCGCCCCCACACCCTGCTGACCCTGTTCCGGTCCCTGACCGTGCCCCAGTTCCTGTCACCCTAGTCCCCGAGGTGGTCCCGGAGGACTCCATCGTGGCTCCTCCCTCTTCGGAGGTGGTGGAGCTGGAATGGGACCCCTCGGGGATCGCACTTGTGACTGTTTCTCCCTCGCCCCGGCGAACTCGACCCCGACCTGGGGTCATCGTGTCTGTGTCCCGTAAAGCGAGGGGACACAGACGCAGGGCTGGGGTCCCGTCCGCCCTGCCCCCTGGCTCGCCCTGCCTCGCCTGCGCCTATTTTTTTTATAGGCTTTATTATATTTGTTACACAACATTAGTAGTGAGATCGCGGAATTTCGCCCGACGGTACAATGTTTTTGGAATCTGTTCCTACACGTTGGACATTCTTTGAGACAACGCTTAACTAAGCAGTCAGTTAACCTGGTCTGGATCAACCTTGTTCACTCACCTACTATAAGTTGCCATGGTAGCTCAGCAGGGATTAATTTAAGACACGTTGATGGAAAGGAATTCCCACTTAAATGAGCCAGACTTGTCGAAATAAGTCAGATTTTCCCTTAATCCTGCTTCATGTAACACCCCCCAGAAGGCTTGGCCCACAGCGTTATGGCCAGGGAGAGTGACCCAGAGTGTTCCGACTTTGGCTGTGCTGACGTTCACTAGCATCCGGTCTGATTAAGCAGATGGAGGGGGCTGCATGAGTCGGAACTCCTAAAGCGCGTAGCCCCACCAGGCCCTGTCAGCTCTCAAGCTGCCTGCCCTGCATGCACAGCTGGGCCAGTTAAGGTTTGAGGCAGCATCACCAGCACTTGAGTTCATGGTCAGCTGGGTGGTGTAAGCTGAGAGGCCTGCCTCCGCTCATACTGCTCGCTCCCCTTCCCACCCGCTCTCACGCTTCCCCCTGTCCCTGGTCAGCACATCCCCATCACATCCTAATGGGATAAGAACGTTCTGAAGGTTTGAGGCAGAATCACCAGCACTTCATGGACAGCTGTGTGTATGTTTTCCCTCACTGCTGCTGGCTGACAGACAAATGATGATCCCTGAAGTGGTTAGTATTCTGTAATACAGTAGAATATTCTAGAGGGAGTGGCGCATGCTGATGACATCATGCACATTATGTCCACTGGGATAGAGAACAGGTGCAGGATGATGATGTTTAATTTTTCATCATATTTAGGCAACAATATCGCCGCGGCTAGTGGGGGCCTGGGGAGCAGCTGGTACAGAAGCGGGAGGGGGGGCAGTGATGCAGGCAACAAGCTGATAGGCGCCCCCCCCCCCCCCGTCTGACGCTCCCTGCTCACTCGCGAGTGCCAGGTCGGCGCGGCCGTGGGCCAGTCGCTCACAGAGCAGGCGGTTCCATTGATAAGCAAAGCAGAGCCTTATCGAGGGGTAGGGTAGCGTGGGGGATTCACTGTTTGCCGGTTGCATAGGCAGCTGTTTGCTCACTCTGGGGGGGGGGGGGGGCGCTTAACATGGCAGATACATCTTTCCAAACTACAACCCCAATTCCAAAAAAGTTGGGACATTCTGCTAATTGTAAATAAAAACAGAAGGCAGTGATATGGAAATTTCATAAACCTATATTTTATTCATAACAAAACTCAAATATCAAATGTTTAAACTGAGAAAATGCATAATTTTAAGGAAAAAAACAAGGTAATTTTAAATTTCGCAGCAAAAACACACATCTCACAAAAGTTGGGACAAGGCCATGTTTACCACTGTGTGGCATCTCCTCTTCTTTTAACAACAGTCTGTAAATATCTGGGGACTGAGGAGGTCAGTTGCTTGAGTTTTGGGAGAGGAATGTTGTCCCATTCTTGTCTGATACAGGATTCTAGTTGCTCAACTGTCCTAGATCTTCTGTGTCATATTTTTAGTTTTATGAAGCACCAAATGTTCTCAGTGCTTGAAAGATCTGGACCGCTGGCAGGCCAGTTCAGTACCCGGACCCTTCTTCTACGAATCCATCATGTTGTAATTGATGCAGTGTGTGGTTTGGCATTGTCATGTGGGAAAATGCAAGGTCTTCACTGAAAGAGACATCGTCTGGATGGGAGCATCTGTTGCTCTAGAACCTGGACATACCTTTCAGCATCGATGGTGCCTTTCCAGATATGCAGGCTGCCCCTGCCATATATACTAATGCACCCCCACACCATCAGAGATGCTGTCTTTTGAACTGAGTGCTGATAACACGCTGGGTGGTCCTTCTCCTCTTTAGTCCGGATGACACGGTATCCCTGGTTTCCAAAAAGAATCTCAAATTTAGATTCGACTGACCACAGAACAGTTTTCCACTCAGCCGCAGTCCATTTTAAATGAGCTTTGGCCCAGAGACGACGTCGGTGATTCTGGATCATCTTCATATTCGGCTTCTTCTTTGGATGATAGAGTTTTAACTGGCATCTGTGCATGGCAGCGCGAATTGTGTTCACTGACAATGTTTTTGGGAAATATTCCTGAGCCTATTTAGTGATTCCATTACAGAATCATGCCTGTTTGTGATGCAGTGCTGCCTAAGGGCCAAAATATCACAGGCATCTAGTCTGGTTTTTCACAGAGATTTCTCCAGATTCTCAGAATCATTTGATTACATTATGTGCTGTAGATGATGAAATATTCAACCTCTTTGCAGTTTTATACTGAGGAACTTCTTTCTGAAATTGCTCCACTATTTGTCAGTGCAGTATTAGGGGGATTATGACCCTCTGCCCATCTTTACTTCAGAGAGACACTGCAACTCTAAGATGCTCTTTTTATACCCAGTCATGTTACTCACCTGTTGCCAATTGACATAATTATTTGCAAATTGTTCCTCCAGCTTTTGGGTTTTTGTACCACTAACTTTTCCAGCCACCTATTGCCTCCGTCCCAACATTTTTGAGACGTGTTGCTGTCATGAAATTCAAAATGAGCCAATATTTTTCATGAAATAGCAAAATGTCTCAGTTTAAACATCTGATGTGTTTTCTATACTTTGTTATGAATATAATACAGGTTTATGAGATTTCCATATCATTACATTCTGTTTTTATTTACAATTTGCACAATGTCCCAACTTTTTGGAATTGGTGTTGTAATATATTACAATGTTATTCTTTATCCGCAGTAACAGCAATTTTAATGGGGAACTTTTCAGTCTTTCAGTTACATTTGTGTAGATGAATTGAGGTCTTTATGTTTCTGCCTAATTCACAGAGACCAAATGAAAGATTGCAGTACAGATCTACATGATAAATCGGGTTTATCATCCATATTGAAGGTTTGTATTTATTGCTGATATATATTTTCTTGGCTGTTATGTCAATTAGCTTATATTTTATACAGCTGTATAATAAGAAATTCATCGTGTTAAAGAAAATATGTTTTAAACTATGATTCACAAGTGAAACTCTGAAAAGGTTTGGTGTAAGTAGGAATAATTAACTGAGACTGTTTATTTTAGTCACTAGAGGAGAAAGCCATGAAGTTCCTAAAGGACGAGCTGAAGACGTTTGTGAGGTACCTAGATCAGAATTACCCAGAATGCTCTGAGCCTCAGCTGGAGGAGGACAATGACCTGGACTGTGATGGTCAGATGCAGAAGACCAGTGTTAGAGAAGTAGCTCTGAAGATCACACTGTACATCCTGAGGACCATGAAGCAAAATGATCTTGCTGACCTGCTGGACAAGAGTAAGAACTTTATAATATTATATACATGTACAATATTGTCTAAACGTCTTAGGCAGCCAAAGAAAAGGATGTTTAAATGGTCTTTATGTTGGTGTAGAAGTACTATAATATGTATGTCAAAGTGTGTTTGCCATTTCAGAACCTCTCCCAACATCACCTTAATATATCGTGCAGTATATCCCTGTATTTTTTCACTTGACCACTAACACACCTCATGTAGCTGATCAATATCTCACTGAGTTTTAAACTAATTTAATTAATTCATGAAGTGAGCTGGTGGTGAAATTTAACAAATACATGGACTGGCTGTGGTGCCCCTGAGGAGAGGTTTGGGAAATGAAAAGGGGTTTTGTATGTTTTTTGGTTTTGAGCAGATATACACTTACTACCCAGATAAATGGCTTTAAACATTTCCTTCGGCTGCCTAAGGCTTATTCACGGTCCTGTATGCGGTGTTCCAGTAAAATACGCATGATAAAACTTTCAGTTTCACATTCACAGTCACAGGGAAATATCTGGATATGTATGTGTAAAAAAGTGTGTTTTTGGTAAATATTCTTCCTCTCATACTGGTCAGGATCACAGTGAGAATTAGTGCATTTTCCTCTCATTTCTTTTCAGGACAGCTCATGCTACAGGAATTCAAAGGTAAACTTAAGAAGCAATTTGTGTGTGTATTTGAAGGGAAAGCTAAGGAAGGACAGCCAACACTTCTCAGTGAGATTTACACAGAACTCTACATAACTGAAGGTGGGACTGGAGCAGTCAATGATGAACATGAAGTGAGACAGATTGAAACAGCATCCAAGAAAAGGCGAACAGAAGATACTACAGTCAAGTGCAATGATATATTTAAACCCTTATGTGGGCGTGAGACACCTATCAGAACTGTACTCACTAAAGGGGTGGCAGGTATCGGGAAAACAGTCTCTGTGCAGAAATTTATTCTCGACTGGGCGGAAGGAAAAGCGAACCAGGATGTTCACTTCATATTTGCTCTTCCTTTCCGGGACCTGAATTTGATTAAGGATGAATACAGTCTGATTGAACTGCTTCTCCACTTTGTCCCAGAACTGAAATCACTTGAATCCACTGAGCTGTTTATGTACAAAATCTTGTTCATCTTTGATGGTCTGGATGAGTGTCGCCTTCCTCTCGATTTTCAGAACAATGAGAGCTGGTTTGATGTAACAAAGAAAACGTCACTGGATGTGCTGTTGACTAACCTCATTAAGGGGAATCTGCTCCCATCCGCTCTCCTCTGGATAACCTCCCGGCCAGCAGCAGCCAATCAGATACCTGCTAAGTGTGTCCACCAGGTGACAGAGATACGAGGGTTCAGTGATGCCCAGAAGGAGGAGTATTTCAGGAGGAGATTTAGGGATCAGAGCCTGGCCAGCAGGATTATCACACATGTGAAATCATCAAGGAGCCTCTTCATCATGTGCCACATACCTGTGTTCTGCTGGATTTCAGCCACTGTGCTTAAGAGGCTTTTTAGTGAGACTGACAGGGGAGAAATTCCAAGGACTTTGACTGAAATGTACACACACTTCCTGATCTTTCAGACAAGTTTAAAAAATGACAAGTATATGAAAAACCAAGAAACTAAGCTTAAGGAATACAGCAAGGAATTCCTTTTAAAACTTGGTAAACTGGCTTTTGACAACCTTGAGAAAGGAAATCTCATATTTTATGAGCAAGATCTGTCAGAGAATGGCATTGATGTCACTGAAACTTCAGTTTACTCTGGAGTGTGCACAGAAGTCTTTAAAGAGGAGTATGGGTTGTACCAGGAGAAGGTGTACTGCTTTGTGCATCTGAGCATCCAGGAGTATCTCGCTGCTTTATATGTGTTTCTGTCAAACTCATCAGCTGACCTGCTGAAGACTGCAGTGGATCAGGCATTAGAGAGCAAGAATGGACACTTGGACCTCTACCTCCGCTTCCTCCTGGGCCTCTCAACAGACTCCAGTAAGACTCTGTTACAAAAGCTACTGGGACAGAGAAGAAAGAGATCACATGACATTAACAAAATAACCAAATACATCAAGGAGAAAATAAAGGAGAATTTATCTCCAGAAAGGACCATCAACCTGTTCCATTGTCTGACTGAACTTGGTGACAATTCTCTAGTAGAGGAAGTACAAAGATACCTGAATTCAGGAAACATTTCAGCAGATGACCTCTCACCTGCACAGTACTCAGCTCTGGCCTTTGTGATGCTGATGTCAGATGAGGAGCTGGATGTGTTTGATCTGAAGAAATACATCAGACGAGATAAAGAGCACTGCAGGCTGCTGCCTGTGGTCAAGAACTCCAGGACGGCTCTGTAAGTGACGTGGGGATGGGAAATCATGTCTGGTCTGGCAGTAATACATGAATATTGTATGAAATGTGTAATATATATTATATATTTCTCCTCATTGATTAATAAGTGGGCGGTACGGTGGTGCAGTGGTTAGCACTGTTGCCTCACACCTTTGGGACCCGGGTTCGAGTCTCCGCCTGGGTTACATGTGTGTGGAGTTTGCATGTGCTCCCCATGTCATTGTGGGGTTTCCTCCAGGTACTCCAGTTTCCCCCCACAGTCCAAAAACATGCTGAGGCTAATTGGAGTTACTAAATTGCCCGTAGGTGTGCATGTGTGAGAGAATGGTGTGTGAGTGTGCCCTGCAATGGGCTGGCCCCCCATCCTGGGTTGTTCCCTGCCTCGTGCCCGTTGCTTCCAGGATAGGCTCCAGATCCCCGCGACCCAGTAGGATAAGTGGTTTGGAAAATGGATGGATTAATAAGTGGGTTTTATTCTGATAATCACAGCTATAGCTGTTTGTACAGCAGTAGCTAATCCTGACCACAGACTTTATAATGACTGAAGGTAGTGATGTCACTTTTTGTTTGTTACTACGTTTCCATTCCCATCTAGTCTGCCTTCTGATCACAGGCACAGCATCCTAACCTGCTATAGAAACAGTGAGGGCTCTTTATCCACAGGGTGTATCAGTGGTATGTGAGTGTTATTGTCTGCAGGCGTGTTCATGTGATGGAGCCCAGAGTTGGGAGCTTCTGTATGACTGCTGTCTCTGGCTGCTCACTGGCGCCCTCTGCTGGCCTCAGCTGCACCTGGCTGAGGATGTGATGACACATCTAGTCCGGCAGACATAGATAAACATTGTTTAAAATATAAAATGAATATGTATATATGTAATTTATTTCCCCTCTTTTATCAACAAGGTTCCTTTTTAAACTTGTTTATATTAACTGAAGGTAGTGATGTAGTAAAAACAAAAAAGACAAGATTTCCACGATCATCCTTTGTGTAACAAATAACCAAAGATACAGCATCATACAGAATGGTCCAGTTTTCATTAATAGTGGGAAAACCACTCATATTCGTTTCAGTTCTGGATGCTGTAGGAAGCATTTCTGTAAATACTGGGTGTGGTGTGTGACTCTTTGGGTTCGGACTCTGTGTCAATGAGCGGAAGGTTGCTGGTTCAGATCTCATTTTGAGTCCCCCCCCCCCCCCCACCAAACACTGAATGCAATTTCAGTTCAGTTCAGTTTTATTTGTATAGTGTGTTTTCACAACATTACATCATCTCAAAGCACTTTACAGCATCCCTGCCCAAAGCCCCCAGTGAGCAAGTCAGGGGGGACAGTGGCAAGGAATAGCTCCCTAGAAAGAAGAATCCTTGGGAGGAACCAGAGTCAAAGGGGGAGCCCATCCTCCAGGGGGCAGCAGGGGAAGCCCTAACCCTAACCAGACTCAAAGGGGGAGCCCATCCTCCAGGGAGCAGCAGAGAGAAGCCCTAACCCTAACCAGACTGAAAGGGGGAGCCCATCCTCCAGGGGGCAGCAGAGGAAGCCCTAACCCTAACCAGACTGAAAGGGGGAGCCCATCCTCCAGGGGGCAGCAGAGGAAGCCCTAACCCTAACCAGACTGAAAGGGGGAGCCCATCCTCCAGGGGGCAGCAGAGGAAGCCCTAACCCTAACCAGACACAAAGGGGGAGCCCATCCTCCAGGGGGCAGCAGAGGAAGTCAAATGATCAAGATGGCAAAGTCCTAATTCACATTATCCCAATCTTAACATTTCAGTCACAAAGCGGGGGGCAGGGAGGTGATGACAGGCAAGTGCTGGAGCTGCTTCAGATGGCAGGGAGAACAGTAGTACGGCAGCAGGGTAAACAGGGAAGATGTCACAGGCAGAAGGGTGAGCAGGCCGGAAGGACTCACAGGTAGTGGAGACGTCGCAGGCAGCAGGGTAGGTTGGGGTCTCCAGGCAGCACAGCCCAGGGTGAGTAGGGGAAATAAAATGTGCAGTTAGCCAAAGTAGGGGAGAGTAGAGGCAGTGCAAACAGTTAGGTGAGTGCAGTATGTAAGCTCTGGCAGATATGGCTATGGCAGCATAAGTAGGAGGGAGAGGCAGGTGGGAACGCAGACATGGGGAGTCCCTGAATGTCAGCACTCCAATTCCACAAGGGGGTGTGAAGCTAAAGTGACAGACTGACAGTTCAGTTTATCCAAAGCCAATGGCACCGATCCCCACCCAGCTCTACACCTCACACTATAGGTCTGACTGGGAGTGAGCAGTTAGCTAGAGCTAGAACTAGTGTCTCTGTAAGCTAAACTAAACAGGAGTGTTTTTAGTCTAGACTTGAATATTGAGAGTCAGCCTGAATCCCGCAGATCCGCTGGAAGACCATTCCACAGCTGAAGAGCTCTATAAGAGAAAGCTCTGCAGCCTGCTGTAGCTCTTTCTACCCTGGGTACTAACAGATATCCTGCTCTTTATAATGTAAGAAAGCGAGGAGGGTTGTATAAGGCCAGCAGGTTACTAAGGTATTCTGGTGCAAGGCCATTCAGTGTTTTATAAATCAATAGCAGTATTTTGTAGTTAATCTGAGACTTAACTGGAAGCCAATGAAGGGAGCATAGAACAGGGCTAATATAATCACATTTATTAGTGTTTGTAAGAACTCTGGCTGCTGCCTTTTGTACCAGCTGAAGTTTATGTAAGGATCCAGATGGACACCCAGAAAGGAAGGCATTACAGTATCCAGCCTGGAAGTTATAAAGGTGTTAGTGTTTCCGCTTCATGAAAGGAGAGCATCTTCCGAAGCTTGGCGAGGTTCCGTACATGATAGAACACAGCTTTAGTGATGCTTTTTATGTGAGCATCGAAACATAAATCTGAATCAACCAGAACAACAAGATCTCTGACCACTGTGTCAGGTTGGGTAGGAAGGCCACCAAGGTTGAGGTTGTCAAGCTTATTTTGAGCCGCCTTCGGACCAGTTAACAGTACTTCTGTTTTTCTGTCTTTAACATAAATAAATTATTTGACACCCGGGTTCGAGTCTCCGCCTGGGTGACATGTGTGTGGAGTTTGCATGTTCTCCCCATGTCGTCGTGGGGTTTCCTCTGGGTACTCCGGTTTCCCCCCACAGTCCAAAAACATGCTGAGGCTAATTGGAGTTACTAAATTGCCCATAGGAGTGCATGTGTGAGTAAATGGTGTGTGCATGTGCCCTGCGATGGGCTGGCCCCCCATCCTGGGTTGTTCCCTGCCTCGTGCCCATTGCTTCCGGGATAGGCTCCGGACCCCCCGCGACCCAGTAGGATAAGCGGTTTGGAAAATGGATGGATGGAAATTATTTGCCATCCAGCACCGGATATGTAGTCGACAGTCTTCTAACCGAGAGCTGTGATGCATCATCCGGATTAACAGATATATATATAACTGTGTATCATCAGCAAAACAATGAAACCCAACACCATGATTTCTGATAATGTGACCAATATATACAGTGTACAGTAGTGGGCCAGCACTGATCCCTCTGGGACACCATTGTAGGAATATTTAGCTCAAGAAAATTTTAATATCTCCACCAATCTGTTTTGAAATTAATTACATTTGAATTAATCATTATTTAATGATGTTTATTACCTAATTGTTATGCCGAATGGTTGGTTCCTCCAAACTCAATTGCGAATCCCTGTGAGTCGGTTAATGTGAGACTTACTTGGGATTCACTAATAACCAGTATCGCTTAGTAACCTGGGTTAGAAGGCTCGTCCAGCGAGCTGCATCACCAGGTAATGTAAACGATCGGTAGCAAATCTCCCCTCACAGCCGATGAGAGAGAGTCTCGCGATATTTCAGGCGAGTTTGAGGTTTTAGAGCTTAGTAGCCAAATCGCAGGGACTATTGTGAGCACTCAATGACGGTGGCTGAAGTGGTGTAAAACTGGAGTGATATACAAACTCTGAAACTCTCTCCCAGAAAACCTGAGAGCTACTGAATGTCTCAGTAGTTTCAAAACTAGGCTGAAAACGCATATTTTCACCACCGCATATAATAATCTATGATAATCAGTTTTATTATTTTATGCTTTTATTAATATCAGTAATTGTGGGGGGGCGGGGGGGGCGGTCGCTTCCCCCAGAAGACATAGGGGCTAGAGGCCCCTTTGAGGAGGTGCCTTTAAAGAGGACATGGGTATTTAAAGTCCTTTATGATGGTTTTTAATTCTATTTTTTTAAAACATTTTTACTCTATTATTATTTCTTTTGCGCTTATTGTCATTTATTCTGAACTTATTTGAATTTCATTCTTTTTCTTCTTTTTAAATGTTTGCAAAACACTCGACCTGGAACCCATTGTAAATATTCCTGAAAGGTTGGGGGGAAAAAACCTTCAAGTGCATGTAAAGGTTCCCAAGCAGCCCCACAGACCGGAACCCCACTTGGGTAGCAAGTGAGTCAGGTGACAAAAAGTGTCCAGGCTCAGCATGTAAAATATGTTTTACCCTTGTGACCCCCAACTCCACAAGTATCTTATGCACTGAGTTAGTAAGTTCCAGCCGCGAGGAAACAAAGGAATCATTAAACAATGGTTCCTCGAGGCCATAGTGGTCATTCTCCATCTGTGCCACCCGGAACAAGCGCCAAGCATTCAGCACCGCAGCATAAAAACCACTCACTCCAATAAGCTGAAGTGCATCTCCAGAAAGTAAAAACATTTGTTTATCATATGCAAGGCCTCCGCAGCTGCGGAGCAGGGCGAGGGCCACATGCATCCACGGCAGGTGTTCGGTGCTGTAAAGCAGTGTCTGTGCACACTGGAGCCTCATCCCCCTGACCTCGCTCAGCAGATGAACCAGGCCCTGCCCTCCCTCAGACACTGGCAAATGAAGAATCCCCGAAGGGAGCCAGTGCTGCCCATTCCAGAAGAAATCAATGAACCCCTTCTAGACCTGATGCAGCAGGTCCATCGGAGGATCTGGCACCATGATTCGGTGCCACATCATGGAGGCAGCCAAACTGTTAATCACCAGCACTCTCCCCCAATATGAGAGCTGGGGCGGAATCCACCTCCAACGCTGAAGTCGTCCAGTAATCCTGTCAACCAATCCGCTCCAATTCTTTTCCATGAAGCGCTCAGTTCCCAGGTAAAGACCCAGTATTCTGATGCCATCCTTGCTCCATACGCACTGCTGTGGCAGCTGAGGAGGGCCCCGCCCGGACCACTGGCCCAGCAGGTACGTGGCGCTTTTGCTCCAGTTGACGCGAGCAGAAGAGGCACGCTGGAAATCGCCAAGAAGTGCTGTAGGCACCTCCATATCCGTGTTGGACCTGATGTCCAAACAGTGACGTCATCTGCATAAGCAGTAAGTGTAACAGTCACTCCTCCCCCAAGGCTGATGCCAGGTACCGGTGCTCCCTGGAGACGCCTTCGAAAAGCCTGAAGCAGCGGCTCCACCGCCAGTGAGTACAGCAGCCCAGACAACCCACAGCCCTGCCGTATCCCTCTGGTGACAGGAAAAGGCCTGGTGAGAGAGCCATTAATGTTCAGGAGGCTCCACACATTGCTGTACAAGAGTCTAATGTAAGAAACAATCTTTGGACCAAAACCAAAGGCTTGAAGGGTCTTAAACAGAAAGGTGTGGTCCACTCTGTCAAATGCCTTTTCCTGATCTAAAGAGACCAGACCTGCGTCCAAACCTCGTTCTGACACAAAGGACAAAAGATCTCTAGCTAAAAAAAGGTTATCAAAAATTGAATGCCCTGATACACAGTAAGGCTGATCCCAGTGAATGATCGTCGAAACACATGTTTTCAGCCGGTTAGTCAGAGCTTTGGACAAGATCTTATAATCCACACCGAGAAGCGAGACCGGCCGCCAGTTCTTCAGAAGTCCCAGATCCCCCTTCTTGGGCAGCAGCGTTAGAACAGCCCTCCGGCAGCTGGATGGAAGAAGGCCCATATCAACACTTTCTTGAAAAACACAGAACAAGTCTTCACCAATCAGGGGCCAGAAACATTTATAAAATTCCGCGGTCAGTCCGTCCAGGCCTGGTGCTTTCCTGACTGACTGCTCATGGACAGCAGCAGTAAGTTCTGTCAGAGTCAAAGGCTCTTCCAGCTCATGTCACTGAAAGACTTGGTAAGTCCCAAAGAAACTGATCAGCCACTGACTGATCACAGGCCTCAGCACAAAACATGGTCTCATAAAAGGCTATTGAGTGTTAAAATCTCATGCTTGTTCAAACGTACTACGCCCATCAGGGAGGATCAAGTGGCGAAACGTCTTTCTCTCTACCCTGTGCTTCTCCAATCCAAAGAAATACGCGGTGGGGGCGTCCATATCAGTCTCCTTCGTATAGCGGCCCGGGCCAACGCTCCAGCCCCTCTCTCCACCAGAAGGTCTTTCAACAGGAGTCGGTTCCTCTGCAGGGCTTCAGCATCTCCCACCCTGCCAGGCTCTGCTCCTGTGCACAGCCGCAAGATCTCATCCTCCAGTCTTTTAATAATAATAATAATCGATACTTTTATTGTCCCCGTAGGGAAATTGTCTTTACAACTTGCCCACAACTTGCTCTTTTTTCATAGAGGAAGTTGTCTGCGAAGGGCTGCCACCCGTAGCGGCGCCCAGGGAGCTGGGAGTTAAGGGCCTTACTCAAGGACCCACAGTCTGAGGCAGGGTTTGAACCTGCAACCTTCTGATTACAGGCACACAGGCTTAGCCCACAGAGCCACACGCTGCTCCCAAACCGGTTCTGTAGTTCAGTCCGGAAATATGCAGCATAGTTCTAGCAGAAGAGCTTAATTTGCACTTTTCCGACATCCCACCATTGACTGAGGGACTTGAATTGTGATTTTTTTCTCCCTCCACACCTCCCAGAAGGAGAAAGATCGTACAAAGTGGTGGTCCTGAACTAATTTATTACTAAAACACCAGTAACAATGTTGTGAGGAGAAATCAGTGCAAGAGAAAGTGACAGAAACAAAATGATGATCGGCGAGTACAAAGTACATTTCCTCATCGCCATCGTACATTTTTTTTTGTGACCAAATTTTTATTAGAGATTTTTTATAACAAAGAACAAGATGGAACAAAACAGAACATACTCCACCCCACCCCCAATACACCCTGAGACAGCAGTTCAATTTAAAGAAACAGAAAACCAACAAAGGTCACCGGCACACTCAGCCACGGAGAGCACAGCTAAAAACTGAGGATAAAAAAAAAATAACACACTTATACCACTGAAAAATGTCAGAATTAGGAAAGTAAAAATCAAAACAAAAAACAAGGAATATGGCCTCAGGACATGACCTGCAACCAATCCTTGACCAGCTGCACGTCATGGACCCAGCTCTGGATTGTAGAACCAGACGAGTTGTTAATCCGGGCTGCAGAGAGTTCCAGCAGAAGCAGATCAAGAAAGGTGGACTTCCAGACAGAAGGAATGGCACGATCAGGAGACTTCCAACGAGAGGCTAATAACAACTTGGCCGCTAAGGAGGCAGACATCAGAAGCCTCTGCTGGAAGTGAGAGAGAGAGAGAGAAGAGAAGTCCAGGAGAAGAAGGACCACGGGAGACAGGGGGATGGGAGAGGAAAGAACTGAAGAGAGAGATCTGGCCACGTAATCCCAAAGAGCAGCCACTGGAGGACAGTCCCAGAACATATGGAGAAAGGTACCAGGGACCTGGAGGGGACAAAGATGACACAAGTGGTCAGGCTCTAAGCCCATGAGATGGCGTTTCCTGGGAGTGGGTTATAATCTGTGAACAAACTTAAATTGTGTTTGCTGGTGATTGGGATTTTTAGAACAGTTTTTAATATTATGAAAAATAACGCTCCAAGATAAGACGGGGGTGGGAGAGAGCTCCCCCTGCCAGACAGCAATTATGGGGAGAGGTTTATGAGAGGATTTGCGGAGGAGGGAATAGAGACTGGACACGGGCTTAGAAACAGGAGAAAAGGACAGAGCAAATCTGCACAGTAGGTGAAGCCGAAGAGGTGAGGAAAAGGAGATATTACAGGCCCTAAGCATGGACCTCAGCTGGAGGTAGAAAAAATATGAAGAAGAGGGAAGATTAAACGTGACCTTAAGAGACTGGAACGATTTGAGACCTGAGTTATCAAAAATGTCACCCAGGGTGGAGATACCTGACTGAGACCACGGCGAGGAAGAGATGGGGCGGCCTCCAATGTTCAGGACAGGATTATGGAGCAACGGAACACTGGGGTGCCATTTTGGGAAGGGGCCCAACAATTTCTCAACCCTTCTCCATGTGCGAAGGGCCTGACAGATAATCAGACCGACGGAGGCAGAGATGGATTTGAATTTAACAGGGAGGAAAGGAAGCGAGGCTAGATGATGGGGGAAGAACATATTCTGCTTCGATAGGAAGCCAGGCAGGGGGATGCTGGGGAGGACTGATCCAGCTCCAAACCGGCCTTAGAGTAAAAGCAAGGTGGTAAATTTGGAAGTCCGGTAGAGAGACGCCTCCATCCAACCGGTCACGGATTAGGGTAGAGTGTCTGACGGAGGGTCTCTTGCCATCCCAAAGAAAAGTAGAAATAGTAGACTTAACTGAGGCCCAGTACCCAGGTGGAGGGGAGAGGGGAAGCATGGAACTCATAAAATTAATTCTAGGGAGCACGTTCATCTTAATAACAGCCAGCCTAGCCCGAAATGAGAGGGGAAGAGAAGACCACGAGGAGATCGAGGCTTTAATGCCCTCGAGAGTGCAGCGGAAGCCAGCAGCTGTGAGCTCTGCAACTGATGGGTAAATGTCCAACCCCAGGTATCTGAAAGACCCTGCCTGAGGAATAGAAGGAGGAAGTGAAGAGGAGCGGCAGGCAGGATTCAACGGAAGGAGAGAGGATTTTGCCCAGTTAATCCTATAGCCAGACAGGGATTCGTATGACTGAAACAGGTTAAGGACATGAGGGAGATCCACAGGAGCATTGCCGAGGTAAAGAAGCAGATCATCAGCATATAAAGAAACTGACTGAGGGACACCTTTCACTAGGATGGGGGAAATAACATCTGAGTGACGGAGAGCGACAGCCAGAGGCTTCAACGACAGATTAAAGAGTAGGGGGGAGAGGGGACAGCCCTGCCTGGCCCCCTGAAGAAGCCGAAAAGGAGGAGAAATGTTGGCATTAGTCAAAAGGACAGAAGAGGGGGAGGAGTAAAGGGTCTGGACTAGGTTGATAAAATAAGAGCCAAAACCCATTCTATGCAGGACCCTCCACAAAAATGACCAATTCATCCTATCGAAAGCCTTCTCTGCGTCTAAAGAGAGAAGGGCGGCAGGGAAGGGAAAGGAAGGAGCAGTGTGAAGTACATGGAGGAGGCGACGGATGTTGTCGGCCGCATGACGGGATTTAATAAAACCAGTTTGGTCTGGGTGAATCGATTTGGAAATCACCGCCTGCAGTCGACGGGCAAGCACCTTGGCAAGCAGTTTGATGTCTGAATTCATAAGGGACAACGGGCGATAGCTGGAGCAATCTGTAGGGTCCTTACCTTGTTTGAGCAACAAAGTCATCAAGGACTGATTAAGAGAAGGATGGAGATGGGAGGCAGAAATGGCAGAATCAGCATGTGGAAGAGCGGAATAGAGAGCTGCTTCCAGAAGGCAGAAAGGAGTTCCGGAGGGAGGCCATCGGGCCCTGGAGACTTCCCAGGGCTCATGGAGTCCAGAGCCTCTTTAAGTTCTGACATTGAAAGGGGAGCCTCGAGCATAGAGGCTTCTGGGCCTGAGAGACAAGAAAGTGGTACAGAGTCAAGAATCGAATCAGGGTCAGAGGGTGGAAAGACAGTGGGAGGGGAGAATACATCTGAGCAAAATTGAAAAAAGCTACTGTTCCTGTGGGTCAGTGGTGAGAGCTCCGTCCTTGGTTCTAACAGAAATTGTGGAGAAAGAGTCACATTGCTGAAGTCTGAGAGCCAACAACTTACTGGGCCTAGCACCCGAGACATAATATCGTGACCTAGTGCGATGAACCATAAACTCAGCGCGGTGTGACAGAAGGACATTTAGCTCCGCCCTGATGTTTAAAATGAGGGTCTCATGATCCAGATCAACCACTACAGGACGAGCACTCTCTAAGTGAGCTAGCCGCCTTTCGTGATCACAGATCTTCCGGTGACGTTCGCTAAGTAGGCTACTGGCAAAAGCAACCGTGGCATCGCGGAGAAAGCCCTTTATTGCCATCCAGCAGTAGACTGGGTCATCAGTTGAGCCTGTATTAATTGAAATAAATTCTTCAAGTCTAGGAGTCAGATAGGCTATATATTTAGAGTTTTGAAGCAAAGAAGTATTGAGCTTCCATCGTGGGGCCTGAGGAGAGACAGAAAGTACAGCTAAGTGGAGGAGAGCACACTTGTGGTCAGACACAGAGGAAGAAATCAGAGAAGCATTAGAAACAGCAGAGGCAAGAGAGCGAGAAACAAAGATGTAGTCTATGCGAGACTGGGATTTGAAGCGAGGTGAGAAGAAGGAAAATCCTCTGGCGGAGGGGTTAATTAGGCGGAATGAATCGACCAAATTCAAGTCCTCCACGAATTTACACAGGGAACGTGTGGAGGGAGGCACCCGGCTACCCACGAGAGAGGGAGATTTATCAAGGACAGGGTTGTGGACAGCGTTAGCATCAGTCCCAATAACAAGGTCAAATTCCTGAAATTTAAGAAGGTGGTCAGAAAGATCCCGAAAGAATGAGGCGCGTGGGGGAGTGGGAGCGTATGCGGCAACAAAGCAGACCTTCCTACCCCCCAGGTCAGAGAGGGCGTAACAGTACCTGCCGTCAGCATCCCCCCCAGAGTTAAGAATATGAATCTGAAGGGACCGCTTGACTAATATGGCCACTCCACATCTACGTGAGGAAGCTGATGAAGTGGAGATAACCCTGTAGAACCTGGAGGCCGCCCGCAGTGCATCTCGCTGGAGAAGGTGGGTCTCAATTAAAAAAGCAAGGTCGACGTGCTGCCTCTTCAAAAAATCAGTCACACTGGACCGTTTTTTGGGAGTATTCAGAGCCCTAACATTCCAGGAAGCTATATTTATATTGGCCATGATCAAAACAAAACAGACAGTAAGGTGTAAACAAGGGAAAAAAACAAAGTCTCAATATACCAGACATGAACCAGAAGCTGAATGTGCCGGTCGGTGAACCGTGACTTCAGGAAGTAAGTCTCAGGGAAAAACCCCTTCCCACCCCCCCAAACAGACACAAAAATCCCCCAGACCCATGCTCCGGACAGGCAACGCAGCAGTAACATAGAAGACATTAAAAAAGTAATCGGGACTGCGGCCAGGTCCAGAACAACCACCCTCCCGCTCCCTCCGACCGAAGTCAGAAACTGCGCGCATGTGGCGCCCGAAGCTAAGCCACAAAACACACTAACTCCGCGCACACGTCCCCCAGCCCATTCTGAGTAACAGAGACACAGATAAAACAGACCCCGTGCCACTGCTGCTGCCCCGTGTACAGAGCAGGAAAAACGGCAAATGGGAGTAGTCAGGCAATAGCACTAAAGCAGACATCCAATTAATAAACTAATAGAAGCAGGCGAAAAGTGCAAAGTAAACAAAAACAAAAGCATCCCATAACAGTACATTACAATACACAGGACCCACAGCGATCGCAGAAAAATTAAAATAAATGAAAAAATAAAAATAAATGAATAATAATAATAATAATACATATATTAAAAAAAGAAACCGGCAAACCCAAAGGGGAGCGAAATAATTATACGGGAAGAGTCCCAAGAGACTGGAAATGATCCATGGCAGTATTCGCGTCCTCCGGAGTAGCGGACATGACCTGCTGGCTTCCAAAAGACAGCTTCAGGCGCGCAGGGAAAATCAGGAAAGGAGAAAGACCCGACTCCTTCGCTCTCCGGATCGGCGCGTTCATCGCCTTCCTGGCTGCAGCCGTCTTGGCGCTAAAGTCTTGAAAGAAGAAAATTCTCCCACCTTCAAAACTGAGGTCCTGGACTTTGCGGGCTTCACGTACCACAGCCTGCCGGTCACGGAAGTCCATGAAGTGCATGAGGATGGGAGGCGGACGAGAAGAGGTATCGGACCGGCCATGCAGCCTGTGGGCATGGTCAATGGCTGGCTGGAAATTAGGGAGATGGGGGAAAATAGCTGGCCAGAGGCTGTTAAGAAAAGACCGCATATCGCCCCCTTCGCGCCCTAGTTTAATCCCAACTACTTTAAGATTAAGGCGACGGCTGCGGTCCTCAATCTCTGTGATTTTATCATCCAGGGAAAGTAGGCCCTTATAAAAATCAGCCAGCTCCCTGGAGTGTCGATCGGTCACAGACTTCACGGAGGCGACTTCTTTTTGAATAGATTTAAAATCCGCCCTCAGCGAGTTCAGGTCAGCGCGGAGCTCCGAATGGTGTTGCTGGAGCGTGCCATTTAAGGAGTTCACCTGTTCGGAAACGAAGTTCTTCATTTCCTCAAGAAAAGGTGCCAGGAGAGGGGAAAGGGCCTCTTCAGAAGCGCCGCCATCAGAGCGGGGAACTTTCTGCTCCGGACTGGAAAGAACTGGGCGAGGTCTGCGCTGATTAGCAGCCATCAGGAAGCATAAAAGAATGAGTGCCGAATTCGTATAGAATTGCGAACGGGTAAGTGGCAAGGGGACTGACTAAAGGGCAAATAGGTGGATGGGACGCGCGGACGAGCAGAGTTAGGCAGCCATTAGCGACGAGCGTCACGTGACCAGACCTTCGCCCAGTTGTGTCTGATTATTTTCGCCCAGTCTTGTCTATTTCAGTCCGTGTCTTGCCCTGGTTTTTGCCGTCATTGATGTTGGTTAGCGTCAGTAGATGTCTGTACCGTCCTCCCAGCCCGCCTGCGTATCCTGCACTCTGACATATACTGTATGTGTGCTTTTTTTATCTAAAGATAGATATAGATCTAACAGTTTTTGTGTGTCTATAAAATTATTAAAACAATTATAATAGTGTTATTTTTATCAGAAAAGTTCATTTTTAAACTGCCATAGAATTAATATGTATATATTATGTATGTATATCATTGTGCTCAGAACTTAACATTTAACTCTTGCATCAGAGACAGTTCTTTTCAATATGAAGCAGAAAGCATGATGATGTCGCCCAACTATCTACCTTGGGTCAGATATGCTAAGAATTTCAGCGTGTACCTAAAAAATTACATGAATTTTCCTTGTTTGTATTGTTTATATTGATACTTCTTTGTATTGTTTGCCTTAAAATGCGGAAAATAAGATGTAAAATGGTCGAGACTTAACAGTAATGGCAAATGAAATAAAGGAAGAACAAATATCCATGTGAAATGTGACTAGCAAGCAGAAAAGGATAATACTTATAAATAAAAGCCTCTGATATGTAAATAGGAAAGGCTGGGCTTGCATGTCTATAGTAACCTCTGAGTTAATGGGAAAGCTGTTCAGTAAGCAGGGTCTATAAAAACATACTTTCTACTGAACGCTCAGTAAGGAAGCAGTTTTAGAGTAAAGGCATAACTGAACCTTGGGACTGATACTTCCAATATCTACAATATCTACATTTTTGAGTGACTTTGGAGTCACATGCTGATGTGAATTAAATAATGGAGTCATGCATTGTAGCCATAAAGTTAAAACACATAAAACACATATTGGCTGTGCCTATTATCTTCCTTAGACACACAGAATAGTTTCAGAATCATTTAAAAACTTTTTTATTTATTCATCCACATGTCTACAAAACAATGCATTCAATTCAGCAAAGTGGAGGAGCTGAAATGGCATATTTTACAACAAATAAGTCCTCATGTCTATTATTTATTCATTTGAAATTATTTTAAATGTTTATATAAAATCAAATTTTATTGAAGAATACTGACATGGAAAAATCATATTTGAGTACATGGATCTTATACAGTATTTATGGATTTATCAAATCTGGCATATGATCCGGTTTAAAAATCAGTATATCATTATAGAGGTTGATTTAGTTCTTGTTAAGATTATTGTGTTTTTCTTTGTTGTACTGTAACTTCCTAAATTAAAATAAGAAAGACAAACAAGTAAAAAAATAATGCAGTACCCAAAAGCATTCCTATTACATAATCATATTTGCTGTTGATTCGAGCCCATGTAAAATATAACATGCCTAGCCAACAAAATACATCTCATCCATAGAATCAACACACTACTTGTTAGCAGGTGGAAGTGGAATGATGGAAGGGGGGTTAGGATTGTCATTAAGTACCATGTCACGGCAGAAGAGGAGATCTTCCTTGCCAAGGCCAAGCTTGTACTGCCACACGTACATTTTAGAGTGGGGCTGCAGAGTCAGGGTCATGGTCTCTGCCACCTCACTTGCTTCTTCCCAGTTTTCACTTTCTGTGTTGACACTGACTCCCCCATATTCTGCTGACAGAGAGAACTGGTATTTGGCAATCGCTGCTGTCAGAGCACCTGACTCATATGTGCTGCTTATATTCACTTTCCAGTTGTGCTCGATACTCGATGACTTGGATTTGGTAAAGCCCACTTTCCGGGTTATCTTCTTTTCCCAGGTTACGGGAATTTCTGAATCATTGGAAATCATCTTAATGAGATCCCATTTTCCAAAGACTGGGCCATGTGTCTGACCAAGCCCTCCAGGAAGGAAGTTAAGAACATCTGGATGAACTGAGAATGTGTCTGCATGGGTATCTTTGTTAAGATTATCAGTTTTGTGATACTGGATTCCCCACTCATCTTTTGACTTGAGAAAGTAGGAGTAGCTCTTTGTGCCCCAGTAGTACAGGCCATCCTTGCAGTTGGGAGGCAGTTGGTATTCAGCTGCATCACTATCCTTGTTCATATTGGATGTTTTGTGATACACACCTTTGCTCTTAAATATTATGTAGAAATAACCATTAGCAGACAGATAGTGATCACCCCCTTGACAGTTTGGGTGCAGGTTATACACCACAGCATTAAGATCTTTGCTCATATCGGACACACATCGGTAAGTGTTGCCTTTGATCATGTAGAATGTGTTATTGTGAGTGGCCAGATAGTGGTCTCCACCCTGACAGCAGGGGTGCAAGCTGTAAATCGTGAGGTCAGAGCCTCCGTGGAAATCTGTTGAGTACATGAAACAGCCAAGATCAGAGCGAATTATATAATAATTCTTATCTACAGCACAGAAATCAACCCCTTTGGCTTTGGTCTTTGGGAGGATATCGGCCATCTTTTTTCTGAAAAATGAGTTAACAGGATGGTTGTCATCAAAAGCATCAGTATTTTCATGCATTCTACAGCACCGGGCGGGAGGAAATTGGAACAAACTACAGAGAGTTATACATAAGGAAACAAATAAAAATGAAACATTGGTTAACCCTCTGGGGTCTTGGAGTAGGAAACACACTTTCACTGACTGAGGCATAGTCACACAGTTAAGCAGCATGAAGGTGAGCCATTCTGAGAAAGTAATATTCATCATATGTCAAAGTGAAATTAAATGACATAGAATTAAGTGGATTTAACAGAAAACAAGGCAATAAAATTCACAAGGATACTTACAGTTAAGCTGGACTGCAAAATACAGTGAAGCACAGTGTTCTACAAGAATAAGCAGTGATAGATGATTAGAAGAGCCTCTATATATACTGTATAGGGAAATGATTTCACAATTGTGATACCATTGCGAAATTCTTTTGAAAAATGTTTCCTCATGGCCTTTGCATGAGGGAGGGTATGGGTTGGGCTGACTGGACCTTTATCTGTAGAGTTATTTCTTATTCAGCAAAATATTCATCCATCCATCCATCCATTTTCTAAACCGCTTATCCTACTGGGTCACGGGGGGTCTGGAGCCTATCCCGGAAGCAATGGGCACGAGCCAGGGAACAACCCAGGATGGGGGGCCAGCCCATCGCATTACACACTCACACACCATTCACTCACACATGCACACCTACGGGCAATTTAGCAAGTACAATTAGCCTCAGCATGTATTTGGACTGTGGGGTATAGGGAGCCGCCCACTGGCCCAATGGCGGAATCCAATGGCGCAGCCGAAGGCTGTGAATGCGTGTTGTTTCTTCCAAGCGCTCCTGGGAATTACTTACCCTTTTTAATATATAAGATATTCTATTAGACACATATCTGACTCCATTTTATTAAAGACCTTATTTCAGTATATTGTAGTCATGATGTTTATGTTGTTCGGATTACTTAGGGACTCTCCTTTATATTACCAACTCTAATTTACCCCTGACGGAGGAGTCCGCCAGATTCGCCTCGGCCGACAGGGCGATCCGCGGACCTGTTCCACAGGGTTTGTCTTAGAGGTATGGAAATCGCCACCATTTAAGACAATGTCAGCCTCTGATTATTCGGGTCCCTCGATCTATATAATTACCCAAAGGCTCAGTATCCGCCAATCACTGAGCTTGTGGGCGCCTTGGAGATTAAGCCGATGTTTACCCAAACCACACGTACGTCCACCTCAGGGGCTCAGCCGGGGGCAACCCATATCATAACTTGTGTCAACCTTAGCGGCAGTGAAGGCGCACGTTTCGAATAGGTAGTTTGTACGAGGCTTACTTTGGGCCTGTCTCAGGGACTCCACCGATGCTACCCGGTATCTACCTTGTGAACGTCTCAGGGACTATGCCCAGTGCCTAGGAACATAGTTTGTATGCCCCTCAGAGGGTAGACCGGTACCTTTCATCAGCTTGTGTTGACCTCAGAGGTTAAGTCGGCCCATAACTGAGCGTGTGCGAACTCCAGAGGTGCGGTTTTGGTATCCACCTAACTTAACCTGGGCAGTCGAGTTTGGGACCCGGATAAAGGGAATTTAACCCAGAGGCTGCAAGATAGTATTTACCACTTTAGTCCTAATCAGGATAGAAATCCAATCTGTAAAGTTTATAAAGAAGTTAGCAAATCAGACAGTCGTAAAGTAATCAGAACATTTATTAAACATACTACAATATACAATTATTGACATGTGGCCACATACTTGTAAATACATTAGGACACATACAATATTAAACAATCACATATCTCAGCTGAGAGTGCACAAAGTTCTGCAGAAAGTATCTGACTACAGATGGACTTTCACGCAGTTCTCTGTGGGAGCTCTGATTACAGAGTGACTCCCTGACTTCTTCTGAGGCCCTTCCTTAAGTATCCAAACCAGGTGATGGCATGTCTCTGAAGACTGACCAATTTCGGTCAATGGTTAATTTTAGGGGCATTGCTGGCCTTGGTTCTCAAGTCCCCAGCCAATCAGATCACTTTAGGGGGCGGTTATAATTCCCTTGTTCTACCATGTGAGAGGTTCTCTCATTTTGGTGGGTTTAGCCGAATTTGTCTATATTCCTTAACTTTGAGAGTATAATACTCGCCGCCTCATGCCCATTCAGGTGTCTGTGTCTTGAGGCTGACGGCTGTTGTTGCTGTGAGTTGACTGTAGGGCTCCGGCCACTCCAGGGGTGAAAGGTCTTGCTTTTCCTGTGTTGCTCCAGTTATTCCTGTCCAGTCTCTCAGGAGCCGGCAGGCCTTTGCCTTCCTTAAAAGGGGAGGTCTGATGAGTGGAGTCCAGTCTGGTCAGGGTCATGGATCCTTTTCTTAGATGCAGGCTGATCAGAGTTGGCGCCTGCGGGGACTATAAGTTTTATGTCCTTACAGTTTCATGTAATTTTAGACAACATTTAGACAACAAACACAAAATATCAAAATCATCACCAAAAACACTATCATTTCAATTAATCATTCAAAACAATCTTTTTTTACAAATGCTTTATAGCTTCTCATATTGTCTTTGTGTTTGTGTGGGAGTGTAGGATGGTGAAAATATATTCTGAATTAGTTATACATCTTTAATTTCACAAAAAAAAGATTGCTTTGCATTTGTTCTTTTTGCGGATGCTGTCACGATAGGTCGCGGAGGCAAGCGGCTGGCAGGTGTGGAAAAAGCAAGCGGACAGGCAAAAACGGGGCAAAACGGGAGTTTAATTAGGAAGCGCGGACGGGGAAACATCTCACGCATACAAACATCAATGACGGACACTGGACTCGGGTAAGACACTGACTGAAATACACAGGACTGATTGAAAATAAACGGAACCAGCTGGGTACGATTCGGGAAACACACGTGGGTAAGCAGGGGGCGTGGCACACAGGAGGACCGGACGAGCAGGGCATGACAGAACTCCCCCCCAAAGGCGCGCTTCACCGGGCGCGCCCGGGAGGAGGCGAAGGACGGGACGAGACCGGGGAACCAAAACCTGAAAAACAAGAACCAAAACCATCAAGGGACAGGGAACAAGACAGACAGGCAAAACTGACACAGAGGCAGAAGCCAGGACAAGACACGACACAGGACAGGAAAGGCAGAGAGACAGATCAGGAAGGGAGAAACAGAGGGAACAGGAGGAACAAAAGGAGCGGGAGTGACGGGAGGGAACGACAGGAAACCAGGAGCGGAGCGGGGCAGAACAAAGGGACCAAGAACAGAGGACAGCGGGACAGAGGCAGGAGGAGGAACAAACACAGGCAGGACCGGGGCAGGAAAGAAGGGAGAGAAGGAGGGGGAACTAAGGGGAGCCCGAGGGAGCCCCAGCGGGCGACGGGAGGCAGCCGGAGGGGCCGCAGGCGGCCGGGAGGCCGGAGCCGGAGGGGACCTCGGAGGGGCAGAGGAGACAGGGCGAGGGACCCGCGGAGGGGCCAGGGAGGGAGCAGGAGGGAGCACCGGGGAAGGGGACGAGGGAGCTGGAAGGGGCCAGGGCGAAGGCAAGGCGAGGGGGGGAGCCGGCGCAGGCGGCGACGTCCTCCGACGGGCTGAAGGTAGGGGCCCCGCAGGCGACCGAGGAGCCGCCGTCGGGGAACCCCCAGGCGACCGACCAGGCACCGGAGGGGGGAGCGAGGCAGGGCGACGAGGCATCGGAGGGGGACCCGCAGGCGACAGCCGACCAGGAGGGCCAGGAACCGCAGGCGCCCCCCGAGCCCCAGCGCAGGCGACGGAGGGCGAGCCAGGGGGCAGGGCGGGTGGGACCCCCGTCCTGCGTCTGTGTCCCCTCCCCTTACGGGACACAGACATTATGACCCTCGGTCGGGGTCGAGTTCGCCGGAGCGAGGGATAAGGGGTCACAGGAGCGGGGCCACGGACAGTAGCGGGGCCAGGGACAGTAGTGGGGCCAGGGACAGGGACCCGAATAGGGTCAACAGGCGGAGGGGGCGCCTCTGGAGCTGCAGCAGGGAGAGGGGGCGCCTCTGGAGCTGCAGCAGAGAGAGGGGGCGCCACTGGAGCTGCAGCAGGGAGAGGGGGCGCCACTGGAGCTGCAGCAGAGAGAGGGGGCGCCACTGGAGCTGCAGCAGGGAGAGGGGGCGCCACTGGAGCTGCAGCAGGGAGAGGGGGCGCCACTGGAGCTGCAGCAGGGAGAGGGGGCGCCACTGGAGCTGCAGCAGGGAGAGGGGGCGCCGGGACAGGAACACGGTCAGGCTGCGGGGGCGCCGGCCCGGGAGCTGCAAGCCGCTGTCGTGGGGGCGCTCGCCCGGGAACTGCAGGTGACTGCAGTGGGGGCGCCTCGGGAGCGGCTGCAGCAGGCGAAGACGGGAGCGCCTCAGGAGCGGCTGCAGCAGGCGAAGACGGGAGCGCCTCAGGAGCGGCTGCAGCAAGAGGAGAGGGGAGCGGCTGCGAAGGCGGCTGCGCGAGCGGCGTAGGTGGCTGCGCAGGCGGCCGCGCGAGCGGCGTAGGCGGCTGCTCGGGAGCAAAGTCCGAGGGCGGCAGCGGCCGCACGGGAGCGGGGTCCGCAGCTCTCCGGAGCTGGATCAGCCTCCGGAGATCCTCTGTTAGTTTCTCAAGGTCAGCTGGAGGGGAAGCGGGAGTGAACGCGGCGAACTCCTCCCCAAGCTGCCTGGCGAGCTGGTCCACCTCAGGCGACCCCTGCCCGGCCAGTTCATCCATCACTCTCCAGTATAACCCCTGGAGGGTGAAGAACTGGGTGGCGAGGTTAAGGGGCGTAGCGATCACCTCCTGCGGGAGCGCCGCTGCCGCAGGCGGCGGGACGGGCAGGTCCCGCGCAGGCGAGACAGGCTTGGCCCCTTTAAGGCGCCGGGGTACTCGCGGAATAGCGTCTCTTCCCGTCCGGATTCCTCCCCAATTGTCCAGGCGTTCCGGCCGGTAGGTGCACCGCTCTAGGGGCGGTAGGAGGACTGGACTTCTCCGCTCGGAGTCCGCGAGTAGGAGGGGTTCCTCCTCCTCATCTTCAGACGGGAGCCATAGCCTGGCTAGCGCGCAGGCTCCCAGGCAGATCTCCGGCTCCTTCGGGATCCGTCTTGCCCGCTTGCTTTTCTTTTTGAGGTCCGTCATTCTGTCACGATAGGTCGCGGAGGCAAGCGGCGATCGTGCTGGCAGGTGTGGAAAAAGCAAGCGGACAGGCAAAAACGGGGCAAAACGGGAGTTTAATTAGGAAGCGCGGACGGGGAAACATCTCACGCATACAAACATCAATGACGGACACTGGACTCGGGTAAGACACTGACTGAAATACACAGGACTGATTGAAAATAAACGGAACCAGCTGGGTACGATTCGGGAAACACACGTGGGTAAGCAGGGGGCGTGGCACACAGGAGGAGCGGACGAGCTAGGCGTGACAGATGCCGTGAGTGTATGTGTTTTCTGTGCGAGATTCGTTAGTATTGTCCTAAGGAGGCACCTGTATGCAGTGAGACCGGACTCTCTCCTCAAGTGCAAAATGTGAATTTGCACTTTTACAGGGTTGTTCTGGAACCATCATTAATATTCATGAGAGAATATTACTGATTAGTCACTGAATGCCTTAAACCAGGGGAGCCCAAATCCAATCCTGGGGGGCCAGAGTCCTGCACATTTTTGGGTTTCCCCTCATTTATCACACCTGATTCATCTGCTTGTGCTAATAACCACACAGCTCTTGAACTGAATCATTTATGGTGGATCAGGGAAAGAACTAAGCTGCACAGGGCTCCGACCCCCCAGGACTGGATTTGGACACTCCTGCCTTAGGCAGAAGAAACAGGCAGCACATGTTGATGTTAACTGGCCAATCAGGTAGTGCCTCTCTCATAAATATTAATCAGCCAGCCAATCATGTAGGGCTTCACTCATGAATATTAAAAGATTCTCCTGATCCACCTTGTTAAATTTGCACCCTGGACGCACTGGAAGTGAGGCGGAAAATATAAAATTTCATTTCGGTGCCCATGTTAACAGATTAGAGCGGCCGCGTGCGTGCGCGAGATGCGGGGCTCAAGCTCGCGGCAGCGGCGCCGCATCTACAGTCACGCGCGCGGTAAGCGATTCTCTATGGAAGCGTATTGCATTCATCTGAGAAGAAATCAGTTCTGTTTTTCCGAGTTAATGAGATAATAATCCCGTTTTTCTGAGCAATATTTTTCTGAGTTAATGAATCCTTTCTGTTTTTCATGATGCACGATCTGTGTAGTTTAATCCGCTTTTATTGATGGTTTGTAGATGGTATTATCATTAGTTTGCCGGCTTTGCGCGGCACCTATTCCGCCCCGCTTGACACTGCAGTGTTTCTCCCGGATCAGTAGATACAGTATGACGTGCAGTATGAAATGCATTCAGACCGGTGTTCTATAAATTCATCCTACCTGTGAATCCGTCCTACTTACGCTCACCGCGCATGCGCTTCTGAATATTTTTCCATTTTTCCGGAACGCCCATAAATCCGTGCTGCTCTTGTGGTTAACGTTACCTGCGGTGAGTATATATATATATTTTTCTTGTTTGTCAGATTTTATGGTAACGTTTTCTTGTTTGAGTGATTTTATGTTAACTTTGCATGTACATATAATGTAACTGTAACAGTTTATGAATATACTATTAGTATATTTTATGACAGAACACATGTATAACGTTATTTTTTATGCTAACCTGTAGTAGCTTGTCCTAGTCGTACACGTTGTACACATTTTTACCGTTTGTGTGGATTTATTTTATATTGTTTTTGCTATACAAATAATTACTAACAATTTAACTAGCTACCTAACTAGTTTTCATGGCAGCGAAAAAACCTAGACTCTAAAAATCAATGCACCAAAGACAATCAAATGATCCTTAAGTGTTCATATGATTCTGTAGATAATAGGAAGGTTAAGTAATGGTAAGAATGGTCACATTCACACACTATTATCAGTTTGGCCACCAGTCAGGCTACAATGCATGTGACTATAGGAGAAAACCATAGCACTTTGAGTAAACCCACCAAACACAGGGACAACATGCAAACTCCGCACACAGAGCCCCAGGTGGGGAATTGAACCTGCAGTCGTGAACCCCTTGCCCCCGTTTTAACCATGTCCCTATAAACAATGTTACTGTGCAAACCTAGATGGAGAACTTCAATATGGAACAAGGAGAGTGATCAAAACTAAGGAGGAGGCCAGGTCAATGTTCAGTGAGTTCCATTCATCACCTTTGGGAGGGCATACCGGGATCAACAAGACACGGAATGCCATATGTTCCAGATTCTACTGGTATGGCATGTCAGTGGACATTGAAAACTGGGTATGTATGAGTTGATGTATTTTCTTCAAATGAATGTGAAGACTCTACAGGCATGAAATGTTTTTATATCCTTTAGATCTTGGAATGTGATGAGTGCCAAAAGGTAGGGAGGCCTTTGACAGCTGTACAGACACTGGAGTGTATTAAGGTAATCCGTAAAATTTTTTTAGAGACATTAAGACGCTAAATGGCTATAAATAAATGCATGCAGTATGTATATACAGTTCATACTCCAATCTCTACATGTACTTTTACAAATTTCAAATTGTATTTACTAGTATTTACCCCAAGAGTAAATACACACAAACATAGTGTGTTTTGTTATAGGTATCTGCTGTGTGGGAGCTGGTTGGAATAGATTTGACTGGACCATTGCCCAAAACCACTGATGGCTACCAGTATATCCTTACAGCGACAGATTACTTCTCTAAATGGGTTGAAGCATTTCCTTTGAAAGGAAAGTCTGCAACTGAAGTTGGAAAGCATCTCTGTTCCATGATTTACAGACACGGATGTCTGAAAAGAATTCTGTCAGATCAAGGAAGAGAATTTGTCAATGAAGTAATGAAGTGTCCTTTTAAAGTGCAGGCAGTCAGATATTGGGTTTGGAGTAGACCAGTAGCTTTAAGATGTTTATGAACAAAAAGTAGTATTATCACTGTAACTAAGCTTTATTCAGTACCATTGAGAACACATTTCTTTCTTTGTTTATTTACAAATGTATTTATTTAGTATTTAATAACTTTGTTTTTCTTTTAAAGCTCAACCGCAGCCTGTGTGAGATGTTGCACATTGAGAGAAGTGTAACTGCAGCCTACCATCCACAAACAGATGGACTGGATGAAAAAACAAACGACAATATAAAACGGTTGGTGTTTTATTTTTTTTGGATGTTTTATTTCTTGTGTGTTGTGACCAAATTTGTTATATTTACTAATTTTATTATTTTTTTATTTTAAATGATCTGTTAAGAGCTCTGAAGAAACTGGTTAACAACCAGCAGAATGACTGGGACATCTATCTGGATGCAACATTATTTTCTTTAAGGTCAAAGGTCCATACAACCACTAAACATTCACCATTTCTGCTTGTGTACGGAAGAGAGGCAGTGTTTCCTTCACAGGTTCCCATTAAATTGCCAGTAAGTACAATTACTCATATCTTGACATAGTTTAGCATAGTTTCTTGTGACAAGGTGATTGCAAGCTAATGAATTGGGGCTTGAACAGCCATGGCAATTGCTTCTGAAAACAGCTACGACATGTTCCGTTTTTTATATATCTATTTTATAATCACATATAAGGTCTTGTAGTTTCAATGCAGGTGTTTGTGCTGTTTTTGCAAACTGTCCTGTGGTAGAACTATGTCTTGAAAGTTTTCCACAGCTTTCTATGTACATACAGGGGGTGTAGATGTTTTCACCTTTTTATTTCTTAAATTGTTCACATTTAGGGGCAGCACGATGGGTTAGCGGTTGGCACTGTTGCCTCACAGCAATAAGGTCCTGGTTTCAAATCCGTTTGAATGGGACCTTTCTTTGGGGAGTTTGTTCTCCCTGTGCACAATTGTTATAATTTGTATGACTTTTCAACCTGTTTTATTTCACTTCATGTTAAGGCCATGCAGGACAGGGAAAATGTTAATCATAAATTGTGATTTCTGTCTTTCCATTGTGGTCTTACTTGTTAGCTTTCCACAATCATCCTCCCTGATGAAGCAAGTTACGGTGAGTTCAAACAGTTGAAAAACAAAACAATGGAGGGCATTAAAGCTACCACAGAAGAAAATATAAAGAAATCACAGGAAAAGCAACAGGCAGCTTATGTGAAAAGGGTGCAAAAGAAATACAAAAATGTTGTGTACAAAGTTGGAGATGAAGTTCTTTTGGCCAACATAAGAAAATATGGAAGGAAGGGTGGCAGAATGGAACCTGATTTCTCTGGACCATACACTATAGAGACAATCAGTGGGAAAATTGTAACACTAAAAAATCGCGAAGGAGCAATATTGAGAAACAAATATAACATCAGCCACCTGAAGCCATACAGAAGGAGCTCACAACCCACTACACAACCCACTGATCCATCCAACGACCCTCCTTGTGTGGAACGAGTCAAGCCCACGCTAAGACCTCAGCAGTCTTTGGACAAGAACAATGACCCAGAGGTAATCAAGCACAACTTGAAGAGACCCTCTGTTATTGTTTTTGCCAAAAACATGCAAAAACATATTGATGGCTCAGATGACAGCACCCCTCCCCCTGACAAAAAGAACACAGGCACCACAGGCAAAATACCAACACAGGACAAAAACCCTATATCAAAGAGAACACCCCAAGAAGAAGGTCTTGTCTTGTAACTACAAAGCTCCCAGTTGGCCAGTTTGGCCCTGTCCAGTTGGCCAGTATAGCCCTGTCCATCGTTTTGTGTGTTACATTTACTTTTTGCCTGTTTGACCGGTTGGTCACAAGTTTGTTGCTTGAATTACAGATCGGTGAACAAAATAACAGCATGATCAGATAACTATACACAAAATAGTTAATCTCTAAACAATGCCAAAAATATGTTTATGTATAAACAGTTTTAAAAATTAGGAAAGGGTGAGCAGCCCAACTGACTATTTAGTCCACCCTCCGTATATTCCATGTTTTATGTTTGCATGAGTTCAGTTTGTCTGCTTCATTACAAATTCTTTAGATATTTCTTGCTTTTGACTGTTGGTCTGATGGACCTCTTTATTGTAACACTAACTGTTTTACATTTGCTTTTTAGTGATGATGCTTTGGGCTGCAAAGGACACTGGGAGAGTTGAAGCAGTTGTTGGCCCAAACAAACTGTATGATCATTCTTTTCGCACCCTGCAGGGGAATGAGTGGCTTTTGGATGAAGTAAGAGAAGGAAAATAAGTTGTCCAACATATTAATACTGTAGTTTTGCATGTTGCTTATAAGCCTGTTGTCTACAGGTTATTGATGCATATGTGCACTACATTTTGGAGAAACAACAGGCAAGTATCAATTATGACAACAGTTAACATTTGTCCATTTTTAAACTACATATTCAATCTATAAAAGACAAGATTATTTCTTTTTTACAGAAACCAATACACCAGATGTGTGCAGTTGTGGCAACATCTTTGTTTACTGGCAAATTCCGAACTCTCATGAAGGTTACTAAATCATAACATAGTGTAACATTTTATATCTTGCATGATTAAGTATTACTAACTTACTCTTACCACTTACCACAGATGAAATTTCCTGTGGTGGAGAAGTGGGCATGCCCCGTGAATGTTGGAGCCCATTGGATACTTGTGGTGAGTGGGAATTAGGAACACTATATCATTCTGAAACAATAAATATTACAATTACATATTTTTTATATTATTAAAAATATCATAACTAATATTATGTATGTTTGATTGCATCCAAATATTTCTAGGTTGTCGACATTCCCCTCAAAAAAATCATTCTGATGGACCCATTTGGAAATGAAGCCTCCTATGAGAGGAGATATTTGCGCAACTGGAGGTATCACAGTTCAAGTATATTGAATATTTTCTTGTGGAAAAATTATAATGTCTTTACCTTGTTATATGTGAATGTAATGACCTTTATGTTTTAGGAATTTTATGAAACAGAGAGGGGATGATGAGAACAGAGCAACATGGACAGTAGCAACCCTGCAACACAACAAGCAGAGAGATGGTAGCAGTTGTGGCGTTTTCATTTTGAAGGTAAATGTTTTAAAAACTTTTCATTGATGCTTTTAAACCTATTCCAGTTTTTACGCAATTTGTTGTATACAGGTGTTGGTTTTGCAGAAGGAATAATAATGAGACAGCTATCACTGCTGTGTGTTATTTATTTGTTGTTGTGTACAGTGACCTTGCAATACCCAAAAAGCACATTTAAATAAATATTTGTAGTTGTTCTATTGATTTCTTCAGCTTTAGTTCTATGCCACCAGCATTGCATTTCATGGTGTATTGCATATGCTGACATGAAAAGATTTATGCTGAACCTCAGTTTAGAGTTGAGGATATGTACTCATATTGTGACAAATTTATAGTGATATTGATATACTTGTTTATTCTTTTTTGCAGTTTGCTGAACATCTCCTTTCAGAGGGAGACATCAGTCGAGTTCAGACGACTTCAGATTTCGTGACAAATGCCCGATTGGAAATAGCCTGTTCCCTCCTGGAATATCAGGGTGGGTTCTAGAGTAATTAAATATCCACAATAATCATCTAACTGTGTTGCTTCAGTCATACACATTTCATAATAAAAGCACAAAAAGCTTATGGGAACTTCTGTGTGTGTAGGCAAGGCATTGGACTACTGTGTCATTTGCTCCATGTTGGAAGGCGATGCTGACAAAAGCTAATTGACTAATTGAAATGGTACATTTTTGCAGGTCATTAAATATATATATATATATATATATATATATATATATATATATATATATATATTGTCATGCCCGGCTCGTCCACTCCTCGTGTGTGCCACGCCCCCTGATTACCCACGTGTATTTCCCTGATCGTCTCCAGCTTTGTCTAGTTACTTTGATTAGTTCTGTGTATTTAAGTCCTGGTCTCCCCGGTTTCCCTTGTCCGTCATTGATGTCAGTCAGCGTGAGATGTTTCCTGTTCTTGTCTCGTTGAATAAATCCCCGTGCACCCTGCTTACACCTGCTCGCCTGCTTACTGCCCGCTCACCTGCCAGCGCATTCGCCTACTTCCCGGACTATCGTGACAGAATGATGGACCTAAACAAGGAGGCGCGGCAGCAGACCGAGGAGCAGCATCTCGGTCTGCTGCAAGAAACCTATTACTGGTTGAACCATCCAGGAGGACCCTGTGGCATTGGAGTTCGCCAGTCGCAGCGCTGATCTCCTGATGGAGAGGCCTCCACCGGAAAGCGAGCACCTCCTGGAGGAGGTACGTGCTTGCCTCCAGCAGCTAGCCCAGCGTCTCATGGAACGGAGACTTGGGCTAGCTGTACCGCAAGGCACAGAAGCTGTGTCCCCGTCGTCCGTCCCAACGGAGACGCCGCAGCCTCCCGCCGCCACCAGAACTCGGCGGAAGAAAAGACGGACGAAGTCGCCGGCGGTCGCCCCGACGATAACCCTGGGAGCGTGCGCGCTCGTCCCCGCTTCCCTCGCAGCCATTCCCTTACCGTCACCGGCGCTGCTAAGCTGCTTACCGTCCCCCGCCGCTACGGACCTACCACCGCCTCTAGAGCGGTATTTCTTCCGGCCCGAACGGCTGGCCAATAAGGGGGCCAGCGTGGTGCGGGATGTCATCCCGTGGGTGCCCCGGCGACTTAAAGGGGCCACGCTCGTCTTGCCTGCGCAGGACTTGCCAGTCCCGCCGCTGCCTCTGCCGGCGGACCCCGCTCCCGAGCAGCCGCCTGCGCAGCCGCCTTCGCTGCTGCCGCTGCCTGCGCAGCCGCCTACGCAGACACCGCAGGTCCCTCTTCCTCCTGCAGCTCCCGGGCAGGCGCCCCCACTGCAGCAGCCTGCAGTTCCTGGGCCGGCGTCCCCACTCCAGCTGCCACCACCTGCAGCGGTCCCAGAGGCGCCCCCTCCGCCTGCAGCAGCCCCAGTTCTTTTCGCCCTAGTCCCCGAGGTGGTCCCGGAAGACTCCATCTTGGCTCCTCCCTCTTCGGAGGTGGAGGAGCTTGAATGGGACCCCTCGGGAACCTCACTTGTGACTCCTGTGCCCTCGCCCAGACACGTGAAACCCCGGACTAAAGCCCGTATGTCGGTGTCCCACAAAGGGAGAGGACACCGACGCAGGGCTGGGGTCCCGCCCGCCCTGCCCTCTGGCTCACCCTGCCTCGCCTGCGCTGGGGCTCGGGTGGCGGCTGCAGGTCCTGGTCCCCCGGGTCGGCCGCCGCCAGCGGCCCTTTCTCCAGTGCCTCGTTGCCCTGACTCGCCCCCCCCGTCCGTGCCTGGTCGGTCGCCTGTGGGTTCCCCGATGGCGGTTCCTCCGTTGGGTCCGCCCGCTCGTCCGCGCCGGATGACGCCACCGCCTACGGCGGCTCCCCCCCTCGCCTTGTCCTCGCCAGGGTCCCCTTTTGCTCCTTTGTCCCCTTCCCCGGTGCTCCCTCCCTGGCCCCTCCGGGTGCCGCCCGTCGCCCGCAGGGTCTCCCTCGGGCTCCCCTTTGTTCGCCCGCCTTCTCTCCCTTCTCTCCTGCCCAGGTCCCTCCTTCGTTTGTTTCCCCTTTCTTTGTCCCGCCTGTCTCTGCTCCCCCTCGCTTTGTTCCTCCCGTCTCTGCTCCTCGTCCTCCTGTGTTCCCTCCGTTCACTCCTGGCCCTTGTGTCCCGCCTGTGCCCTCTGTTTCGCCCTTTCTCGTCTGTCTGTCTGCTTTCCCGGCCCTCTGTCAGGTTTTGTCCTTTGTCTTGTCCCTCGCTGTGTTCTGTGCCTCTGTCTTGTTCCCGGTCCCGCGTTGTTGATTCTGTTTTTGTTTTTCAGGTCCTGTTTGGCCTCGTCCCGTCCGTCGGCCCCTTCCTCGGCGCGCCCAGAGAAGCGCGCCTTTGGGGGGGGGGTTCTGTCATGCCCGGCTCGTCCGCTCCTCGTGTGTGCCACGCCCCCTGATTACCCACGTGTATTTCCCTGATCATCTCCAGCTTTGTCTACTTACTTTGATTTGTCTTTGTGTATTTAAGTCCTGGTCTCCCCGGTTTCCCTTGTCTGTCATTGATGTCAGTCAGCGTGAGATGTTTCCTGTTGTATAATAAACTTGAAAATTGAGTTTTATACATTTTCTCTCAGACTAAAATATAACTAAATGTAATCCTGATTGGGGGGGTGCTTTCTCTCTCCCCTGTATATGTACATTTTATATATTTATGTCTGTTTACTGTATTCCCTCCCTGTACAGTGACAATAAAGGCTTTCTGTTCTGTCCTATTAATGTCCTGCTTCAGCGTCACCCAAAGCATAACTGACTGACATAATGAAACCACAGTCTGCTGGATTAAGTTAAATTCACTGTATTACTGCAGCTGAACATAACTGACACAATGACACTCATTGTGTATAATAATCATTTAACTGGAGACATAATAGACACAAAAAACAATGGAAAATATAATTATGTCCTGTTACTGTCCTGCTTCAGTGGATTAAAGTAAATTAAATTATTATTACTATATTTGATTATATAATGAAATTTGTTTTACATACATTAAACTCCACCCCCACCCCACTATAAAAGGTCTGATTACACCCCCGCCAGACAGAAGGGGGAGGTGCCCATGCACCCTTACCCCCTCCCTGCCACACTATAAATGGCCTTTTTACGCCCCCGTCGGACAGAACGGGCAGGTGCCCAGGCACCCTTACCCCCCATCCCACTGTAAAAGGTCTGGTTACGCCGACAGAAGTGGCTATATATAAGATAATCTAATGATCTAATAGTTATCATTCTATACAGTTACTGTAGTCAGTTATAATGTCTCTCTATGAAGCTGCTGCCATATTTCTTACATCCACTGGACTCGTCAATTCACAGAAGAAGTGATCCTTCCGGAAACAATGTGTACTTTTCAGGGACGCCACTAGGGGGAGACAAAACACAGATTACTAAATAAAAGAGGTTCAGAATTAAATTATAAGAAAGCGGATCGATGCGCGATATAAAATACCATGATTCCTTCATTTTAACGGGACAGTTCTTTTTATTCAAGTTTGTCATTAGCAGTCATTTGCTTTCTTCCATAATAAAAAAATTATAATATTATGATCCATAAATAATCCATATATAAGGAGGAACAGACATTGCGCTGCTGAAGTTCAGCACTTTCCTGTTTGAGATGAACGTGATGTTGCCGTTTCCTGCCGGCGACCTTTAAAAATCCACGACAGCAGTGGTTAGATGCAGCGTGTGCAGCGGCCATATTTACGGACTAAATCAAGCTGCTGACTAAGACTTAATTTGTGGTTAATTAATACATAAGTAACAGCATAATACTACATTATTTGTGCTTATAAAGTGTTACCGATGAGAGAACACTTTGAAAATCAGTAAATAACATCTTCTCTTGCCTTGACTCTAAATCAGACCTAGACGTGTTTGAGTAGATTACCAGGTTTCCTTTGGTTATTGTACTTACCGCACACAATATGAAGAAAATGTAAGTGAACTGAAATCTCCATGCAATGAATTAGCATCCTGTGAGTATCAAGTGCTGCACGCCATACATTAGCAATGGGCATCAGATCACTGTATTCAACAGGGTGAGGGGTTATTCAGGAAGGACGAGTGTATTATTATAAAACAGATTGATAAATCAGCTGTTCAGTGGGGCCCAGGGGAACTGCAAAGGCTCAGTGAGACTAGATGGGCCTGCTGCCGTGCTGCGTGTAGAAACCTTACGGAGAGGCTGAGTGCTGTACTAAGGCTGCCGGGTGAGATTTTAGATGATGCCGATCCCCAGAGAGCTGCAGAAGCCAGAGGACTGCAGTCTCAGATTGACTTGAGTTTTGTAGGGCTCCTTGTAGTGTTCAGAAAGGTGCTCGGTCAAGCAAAGTTTCTGCCAGACATGCTGCAGTCACCTAAGGCTGATCTTAGCAAAGCAGCCGACCTCACTGACACCCTCAGACAGACCTTTGAAGAACATCGCAAAGAGGACAGCTTTACTGAGCTGTGGGGTACAGTGACTGAAACATGCAGTGATCGCCGCATTTCTGCCACTGTCAAACCAAAAAGAACCAAACACACCTCAAGCAGACCACATGATAGTCAGTCACATCTACACCTGGACAGCAAAGACATGTTAACAGCAAAGACGCCCTCAGAAAAGGAGCATTTATCCCCACCATGGAGTCCATGATGAGGGAGATGGACAGGTGCTTCTCAAACTCCAGCTGTAACATAATGAGCGGCATACAAGCACTAAGCCATCAGACAGCGACTCTTAAAGGAGCAGCTGCTTTTGTTAGTGGCTCAGGCAGGTGGGTCTGATTTGCAAGTGTGAAAAAGGCGAGGGCTGGGCAGGCCCCGCCTCGTTAAGGGGATTTATACTACGGGACCGTTGAATGCTTGAATCTGATTGGCTGACGAACGTTCTGAGGTGTGCAATTATTTTCAGAGAAACGCATGGAGAAAGTAGTTCCAGGCAGCTCTCTTGACCGCATTACAGTTCCATATCACTTCGCATAGTTAACTGTAATAACGGAAATTAGCATACAGTACCTATACAGCACACAGGACTAACAAAAACAACATGACAGACGATTTTCCGAAAGTAAATTTTAATATTTACGGTGAATATGAAACTTTCAACAACTGGGCTGCAGCAGTATTAGTTAGCCTAGTGTAGCAACTAGCCTAGTGTAGCAACTTATTTCTCACTAGCGAGGTAATAACAGCGCTGCATCTTAAAGCAGACTTACAGTTTAGAGACGGTGCTTCAGAACACTGTTGAGGGACACACAGAGGTAGCCTAATTCATACAAGCTCTCTCTCTCTCTGTTTCTCTTTCTCTGTGTCTCTGTCTCTCTCGCTCTCTTTCTAATAACTTCATTATTAACTGCATTAGTCTGCTATCAACGGCTGAAGCCTCCATTGCCAGCTTTAAAATGACGTTTTGGAACTAGCAAAAGAGTCGTTGGATGAGATGCGGAAGAAATAATCCTACTCACAATAGCGATTTAAGTAGAAAAACCAGACGAATCCCTTGAAATATATCATCTGATCGATGTATTGAGGTGTGGCAACCGTAGTATAAGCGGAATAATTGACTCCGGACCGTTGAATTATTAGAAAAATAATGCACACCCGAGGTGTAACGGCCACTCCAGTGGGTACCTCACAGTTCAAAGATGTTGCCATAAATAAATGAATGAGCTGAGCAGTAAACTGAGGTGTGGAACTTTTACTGTTCTGTGAGCAAGGGATGATGGGAAATGTAGTCTGTGCCAATTTAATGCGCTACCATGCGTATGCCACCATTCCTCCCCCAAACAGAGTACCGGACACATTTACACCCAAACACTAATACCAACCAAAATTCAAAAAGTGACCCCTTCACTTTTTACATTTCCTTCCTCCTCCGAAGACTCGTCACTGGGGTGACGAGACAGAAAGTCGGCGATGGGGTTCTGCTTCCCGGCCCGGTACTTCACCTGAAAACGGAACGGCTGCATGGACAAAAACCACCGGGTCACACGGGCATTAGAATCCTTCATTCTCCCCAACCACTGTAGGGCTCTATGGTCGGTTTCTAATACAAATTCTCTACCCAGAAGGTAATACCTAAAGCTGTCCAAAGCCCATTTTACTGCCAAGCACTCCAGCTCTACCACTGAGTACCTGGTCTCACGAGGAAAGAGCTTACGGCTTATGTAAGCCACTGGCTTCTGCTCCTCTGCCTCTCCTTGGAGTAAGACTGCCCCAGCCCAACTCCAGAGGCATCAGTCTGCACTACGAACGGTTTCTCAAAGTCCGGGCTCTGCAGCACTGGTTCACAGAGCAAAGCTGCTTTCAGGTCTTGAAAAGCCTCCTCCCATTGAATCTGTGTAGAAGCAGACTTCCGCGTCAGGTCGGTAGGAGGGGCAGCTCGGGTGGCAAAGTTTGGAATGAATTGCCGGTACCATCCAGCCAACCCCAGGAAAGACCGGACTTCTTTCTTTGTCTTGGGCCTGGTACAGACTCGGATGGCCACCACTTTGCCCTTTTGGGGCCGAATCACCCCACACCCCAACATATGGCCTAAATAGCAGACTTCCTGTTGGGCCAGGGCACATTTCATTGACTGGATGGTCAGCCCAGCCCTATATAAACGTTGCAGCACCTCCCTCAGATGCTCCAGGTGCTCCTCCCAGGTGGTGCTGTATACAACAATATCATCCTGGTAGGCAGCAGCAAAAGCGCTAGTGCCATCCAGTACCTGGTCCATCAGTCTCTGGAACGTGGCTGGTGCCCCCTGCAGGCCAAAGGGCATCACCGTAAACTGGAACAGACCCTGAGGGGTTCGGAAGGCAGTATACGGCCTTGCTCCTGGGGCCATTGGCACCTGCCAATACCCCTTGCAAAGGTCCAGGGTGGTGATATAATGTGCCTTCCCCAGGCGCTCAATAAGGGCCTCCAGTTGGGGCATGGGGTAGGCGTAAAATTGTGACTGTGCATTCACCTCCTGAAAGTCAATGCAGAAACGTAGGCTCCCATCCCTCTTGCGAACCAGGACCACTGCACTGCTCCACTCACTGTGAGATCTCTCAATAACCCCAGGCTGCTGCATCACCTCCAACTCCTCCTGAAGTGCAGACAACGTGCTTTCAGGAATACGGTACATCCTTTGTCTCACTGGCTTAGTTTCTTTCAGCCGGATGTCGTGCTTCACCAGCGAGGTACGCCCTGGTCAATCTTGAAACAGGCCCTCAGGTATGAGGCCTTGCAGCTCACGCTGCTGCTGTGAAATCAGGTGGCTAAGGTCCAACTCCTGGGCTGTACCCCTACATGGGAAAAACGGCCCTGTATAGTCCTCCTCCATCACTGTTCGCACCATCAACTGCTCACTAAGTGGCGATTCCCGCTCCTGCCACTCTTTAAGCAGGTTCACGTGAAACACCTGCTTAGGCTTCCGCCTGTCTGGCATCTCCAGTTCATAGGTCACCGGCCCCAGCTGCCGACTCACCCGATAGGGCCCCTGCCATCTGGCCAGCAGCTTGTTCTTTGTCGTTGGCAAGAGCAGGAGGACCTTTTGGTCAGGTTTGAAAGTCTTTAACGTAGATCGCTGTAATATCATGATAATGAAACGCTTTTTAATATCAAATATACGGACAAAGGGGCGGCATGGGGGTGCAGTGGTTAACACTGTTGCCTCACACCTCTGGGACCCAGGTTCGAGTCTCTGCCTGGGTCACATGTGTGTGGAGTTTGCATGTTCTCCCCATGTCACCGTGGGGTTTCCTCCAGGTACTCCGGTTTCCCCCCACAGTCCAAAAACATGCTGAGGCTAATTGGAGTTGGTAAATTGCCCATAGGTGTGCATGTGTGAGTGAATGGTGTGTGAGTGTGCCCTGCGATGGGCTGGCCCCCCATCCTGGGTTGTTCCCTGCCTCGTGCCCATTGCTTCCGGGATAGGCTCCGGACCCCCCCCCACGACCCAGTAGGAAAAGCGGTTTAGAAAATGGATGGATGGATGAATTACACTAAATACCAATTTGGTGACTCGTACATTCCCCATATTATCTAATTTTTAATTATTTTTTGTAATGTTTGTAACCTTAACTCTACACAAACTATTTAATATATATACAACAACACAGTACAATTGTGGTGGATATATGTTTAAGAATGAAATGTGCAACAGGTTTTAGAACGGTTAACCAATGTAGATTTTATATACATTGAATGCAAAATTAAAGTTAATGAAAGAAAATTCACAAAAAAGTGCTGTTGCGATTTAATAAACCAACAGCGCATGTTGGTACAGTAAAAACATTTAAATTTTACAGATAAAGCATGTAACCATAAGTCTAATTTCTGTAAAAATACAGAAAAGAAATTGTCCAGTTTCACTGAAGGGATTTCTCTGTTATTTTACAAACTGTGCGTAAATATATGTTTATGCAATGTAGTTTTAATGATTTTTTTCTGTCATTTAACATAACAGGAAAAAAAACGTGAATTACAGTCAAATTGACTGATATAAAACTTATTATTGTCTTTTTTTACAGTGTACTTTTTAAAGTCCTGTTATACCTCTCCACTAACCCATCTGTCTGAGGGTGATAGGAAGTGGTCCTTACCCCCTTAATCCCCAACAGCCTATAGACTTGCTTAAGGGTCTTGGATAGAAAAGCAGTGCCCTGGTCTGTAAGCACCTCCTGAGGTAACCCCACCCGGGAGAATAACTGCAAAAGTGTACGGGCAATAGCTCCTGCTGTGACTCTGCGTAAGGGGAAAGCCTCAGGGTAATGGGTGACGTAATCACACACTACCAGAATAAATCTGTGACCCAAACGGGTTCTCTCTAGGGGTCCAACTATGTCCATACCTATGCGGTGAAATGGAACCTCCATAACAGGAAGCGGCTGCAGAGGGTAAGGTCGAACTCTATGACTGATAGACAGCTGACATGTGGGGCAAGTCCTGCAATAGTTCTGCACCTCAGTGTATAACCCCGGCCAGTGAAACCGAGCGGCTAAGTGCTCAAGTGTCTTCACAGTGCCCAAATGACCTGCCCAAGGAATGTCATGGCCTAAGGCTAGCACTTTGGCCCTGAGACACTTAGGGACAACCAATTGTTCTGACCTGCTTCCCTCTGGTTGATGGTACAACAGACCGTCCTGAACAAAGTAAAGTGGCAGCGGCTCCTGTCTTCTTCCCCTCAATCTCCACAACCTTACTGAAAGCCTCTCTGAGTCTCATCTGTCTTTTGCAGGGCACTCAAATTACTAGGAACCTCCCAAAGTCCCCCTACAGGTTCCTCAGGGCTTAACACCTGTTCAGACATCTTCCATACAGTCTCCCGCAATTTCTCCCTTTGCCTCTGTTGGCGGTTTTCTGTGGTTTGACTACTTTAGGGGGGCATTTCCATGTGACTCGCCTTACATTTTTTTGGTCTGTTTTCAGGTTATTGTTTTGTGTACCGCCCACACATACATATTTATACACCATTTCTTGCATGCATGTGCCAATTGGCAATGGGTGTGAAATGACATAAACAAAAAGTAAGACAAGTCTTTAATTAGTCTTTTAATTACTTCTAATTACAGTGTGACTCGCGTTACACGAAAAGGAAAGAGCAAAAAACTAAGCCATCATTTTAAAAAAAGTCTCCTTCAATGGTAAATGACTGGAACAAAGGAATACTTGTAATGCATTAGAAACACATTAGGCTCTTATATTAAGATGGAATAGAAAATACTTCTCTCTAAATATTCTTGGGGACTTGCAGAATTGGTGTGACTCGTGTTACCGTGACTCACGTTACATTTTTCCTATAACTGGAAAAGTTCACTTGAGTCACCAGATGAAAAGCATTTTTTATTTTACACTAATCTCTGACCTAGCAAATTTCCAGGTGACTCTGTATTTGATCAAAATAAGCATTAACCCTTTGTTTCCTGAATCTAGTGTACATGATTTACCTACTAAATAGATCAAGTCATACATGAACTGCTGATTTCTAAATATAATACTTGTATAAACATTTATGCAATGCTGAAGTCTACTCTTTTTCTTCAGACATCTTGCAAGAGACCACTACGAATTAAAATCAGGAAAACCAAGCATATTTTCCTTCTGCACGGAGCTTCTCACGTTGGCGACGTTGTCTCTCAGCAGCAGAAAGAGGCATGATGGAAGTAAGATAGCTGGAAAAACAATAAGCTGAGCTTTACTTTGAATATGTATTTCAAAAACAAAATTACATTCTGTTTTTTTTTTTTTAAATCAACCCAAGTTCACAATTATGATAATTGTGTCGTCTTTGCTAGATTTGTGCATATCAACTGCAGTGGCCAGGTTTCAATTTTCATCATCTGTTCCAATGTTTTTTAAACAAATTTATCTGTGTTTAAGATAAGTTTAAGATAAGATAAAAACACACAGCCTTATTCTGCAGGCAGTAACAAGATGCATCACTCTGTATTCATGTTCATGTACATAATGGATGTGTAGTCATACTTAGAGACCTCAATAACAGGCCTTTGTTTACCTTAATTTTCTTTTCTTTAGTATTAAGTAAGTCTATATAGTTTTTCAGTATTTAAAACTTAAAAGTATAATGTAAAAAAATTCCTTAAACTTACCTGAAATTCAAGATGAAGTCGGATATAATTTCTTTTGTTTTTGTTAATGAGGTGTGGCTTCAGAACTAACAGGAAGTGATATGAATTGTGGGTAAAAGAAAGTGCTTCCATCTGTAGTTTATCTTAGAAACTACTATAAAGCTATTATGATTGAAACAATTAAAGAAATCAGTATGAAGTGCAGTTGAAACATTGTGACTCGCGTTACATGTGACTCGCGTTACAGATATTCAATGCCCAATAACTTATCTAAGAGGGGACACCAGGCCTGCTGTTGGTTTTCCCATAACACTGGGCAACAAATTTTGACAAAAGTCATGTAACTGAAATGAAATTAGCCAATTCTTATCAATTTCTATGTGCTGAACACGAATATGACAGTTAAAATGCAAAATTGGCTCTAGTTTTTTTGTTATTTGCAATATATTGTTTACGTCTATTACTGAATGCCAATAGTAATAGGATTACGGCTAATACCCGTAAAAATCAAGTTATAGACTACATCTTTGGTTTCTTTGCCTTTCTCTTATACACCTGTTCGGGAGCATCTCTTTGTAGTGTCCAGCAGTAGTCAGCGAGCATGGTGCTAGACCACTTTCCCTGGTATCTTTGTTCCATCGTTGAGATATCTTGATGAAAACGTTCGCCATGTTCATCACTAACTATACCACAGTTGTCAGGAAAGAAATCCAGATGGGAATGAAGGAAGTGGATCTTTAAAGACGCGTTGCAGCCAAGTTTCTGATACTGCAGCAGCATGTCTGCTATTAGTTCCCTGTAGTTTTCTGCCATAACATTCCCGAGAAAGTTTGTAGACACTGTAGGATCACCCATGCACATATCACAAAGCTTAAATTCCAGGTGGCCTGAGACAAGGCCTACCCTGGTACGAGAGGCACACATCGACCTAGGCCCCAAAGGGGGGTTTGTGACCCCACACACATAGATAACCAGGGAGGCCAGCACTCCAACTTCTATTGCTCAAAGTTTTAACGACCTACAGACAGCAGAGTGGACCCCAAGGACAGGGGCCCCTCGACTTGGCACACAACCCCCTCCCCAGACATCCTGCCTTACATACCACTCACCGAACGGACGAACACCCCAAAGAAAGTTTCTTTTAAGTTTGGCTTTTGTATATCTGTATATGTATTTACTCTTGACTACTAGTCTTAATATACAGATATGTACAGGTTATGTTCGAATGTGTCTTAACTTTTGGAGATTCTTTTTCTTTGTTTGACAAACCTTCTCCCCCCCTTTTCTTTGCCACATTCCTCGGCAACCCTTATCTGATCTTTGTATTCTACCATGCCTATCTAAGGGTAAGATGTGCTTATGACATGAGAATATGTCATATAATGTCTGTATAAAGGGTAATATCTGTTGAGGTACAACCTAAACCACCTGTACCATATACTGGTATGAGTAATAGAACATAACATAATAGCATAATATAAGTCATTAATTAATCATCACAGATGGTATTTGGTGTGAACCGCTGGGCTGGTACGGCATGTTTGGTATCAAACCGAAGGAAAATCACTCCAGTTTCCAAATCTGGTCAATGGTTACCACAAAAGTGGATATATCAAAAGTTACACCAGCCTAATGAAAATCACCATTACCAGAGAAGTCAGTCTGGTCATAAATCCCAAAAGGACTGATACCGACCCCCTTCCGAAGCCCGCCAAATGGATGGTCAGCCATTGGTCCAGGACTCAAATTCCTGGTCACTCCTAATCACGAACCTTATGCTATAAAACCTGGCACCTCAGAACAAAGAGTGGAGAAAATCGGGAGAAGAAGAAAAGAAAAAGAGAAGAAAACGGAGAAACAAGCAGCGTTCTTAAAGCCCGTCGGTGAAGACCCAAAGAACTGCAACTCAGCCCAAGCTTCACCAGAAGAAAGAACCGGAGGGACTCCACTCCAACAACCGCTGCAAACACCGCGCCTCCCTGAGAGCCATCACCCATCAGCTCATCAGCCACTGCAACCAACTGCAAAGACCTCCCTCTTTCCTGCATCCAAGTAAACCAACTTCCTTTCCTTTCTAACAACCTAAACTGTCCTATTCACCTGCTATATTCCTTTAGGTTTATATTCCTACAAACTGCTTGCTTTGCAGAACAGTTTTCCCTTTTCAGGTTAATCATTTTAAATCTGGTCATTACATTTTCATGATTACATCGTTTGTGTCTTTTCCGTTACTTCATGTTTATTGTTTGTTAGGTATAATGTCTGTTTTATGTTAGTTGTAGGAATAAATGCATGTCTTTTTACACAACTTCAGCCTCCGTCATTGAGTGCTCACAATAGTCCCTGCCTCTGTGCGATCTGGCTACTACGCTCTGAAACCTCTAAACTCGCCTGAAATATCGCGAGACTCTCTCTCATTGGCCGTGAGGGGAGCTTCGCTACCGATCGTTTACATTACCTGGTGACGCAGCTCGCTGGACGAGCCTACTAACCCAGGTTATTAAGCGATACTGGTTATTAATGAATCCCATTTAAGTCTCACATTAACAGATATCGGGGATTCGCAATTGAGTTTGGAGGAGCCGACCATTCGGCATAACAATTGGTTAATAATCAGCATTAAATAATAATTAATTAAAAGTTAATTAATTTCAAAACATATTGGTGGAGATATTAAAATTTACCTGAGCTAATAATTCCTACAACACCCTGCAGCAAGTTGTTGAACCGGTCATCTTTGAAGAGCTCTCGAATCTAAGGACCCACAAAAACTCCTTCTTTAATCTTTGCTTCTCTGAGTTGAGGGAATTTTTCTTGCAAGTATCGGAATCCTGGCGAAGTCCAGTCCATGGCTTTCACGAAGTTCTTCATCAAACCTAGTTTAATGTGAAGCGGTGGTAGCAGGATATTGTGAGCCTCGACCAGGGCTGGGTGCTGGATATTCTTCTATCATACTACTACATTTTGTCTGGGAGTCCATTCCTTCTGCAAGTAGCACAGTGCTCTTGCTCTGCTATCCCACTCACATAAGAAACACATGTATTTTGTATATCCTTGCTGCAGTCCCATTAAAAGGGCAACTACCTTCAAATCACCACAGAGGTGCCATCTGTCCTTGCAGTACTCAATGGAATTCAGTACCTGCTTTAAGGTATCGTACGTCTCTTTCATGTGGACAGCATGTGCAACTGGAATAGATGGAAGACGGTTCCCATTGTGCAAGAGCACAGCCTTAAGACTTAGTTTCGAAGAGTCTACAAATAGTCTCCATGCTTTTGGGTCATGAGTGATTCCCAAGGCATTCATGAGGCCCTCAACATCGGAACAGAATACCAGATCATTACCTTCCTTTATGAAGAAAGGCTCCAAATGCTGATGGCGCTTTCGATAAGAAGTAGTTGTGACATCTTCTTCTAGAAGATTCCATTGCTGGAGTCTTGAACCTAGCAGTTCTGCTTTGTTCTTGGATAACTCCAAATCACGAACCAAGTCATTTAGTTCTTCCTGTGTTATTCTGTGCGGGGTTAACGATGGACCACGGTGAAAATCTGGATCACAGCATGCTGACGGACCAGGAGAAGAACAAGTCGGCTCACCCACGTCCTCATCAGCGGAATCAAGAGACTATTCTGCTGGAGGTTCTGTAATAGGAAGTCCCTCACCATGTGGAACTGGTCCCAATGCAGAGGTTATGTTGGGGTACACAATTCTCGACTTTTTCTGCTTCGTAATCCCGCCGGAAAGAGGAGGAACTAAGCAGCAGTAACAGTCATTTGTGTGGTTACTTGGCTCTCTCCACACCATGGGAACTGCAAACGGCATTGATGGTCTTTTCCCATTCAGCCACAGTGAAAGCTGTGCTGTACATGTAACACAGCATATATGTGGGGCCCAAGGTTTGTCTTGATCGCCAAGCTTGCAACCGAAGTAAAGCTGATATGCCTTCTTCACTTGAGAAGTGATACTTTTCTTCTGGTTAGCAAAAGTCACTTCTCCACAAATATAACAAAAGTTGTCAATGTTATTAACGCACTTTCGAGGCATTACTGTTATGACTAAATTTATGAAATAAATAATATATAATTAGTTTAATCTAGCAATAGCTTCATCTGTATCCCACGAAGTCTTGCATAATATTACATGCTGACGTTGCTCATGCTAGTACACTGCTGACGTTAGCTTACTTCAGCAGCCGCCTAGCAGGTTCATTATTATTCAGAAAATGATGCAATAAAAAACCCTGGATTATAATTATTGTGCCATTTGGTGCAATATTACATCATTCTAGGCTTATTTAAGATGTTGTTACAGTCCATCCATCCATCCATCCATTTTCCAAACCGCTTATCCTATTGGGTCGCGGGGGGTCCGGAGCCTATCCCGGAAGCAATGGGCACGAGGCTGGGAACAACCCAGGATGGGGGGCCAGCCCATCACAGGGCACACTCACACACCATTCACTCACACATACACACCTATGGACAATTTTTAGCGACTCCAATTAGCCTCAGCATGTTTTTTTGGACTGTGGGGGGAAACCGGAGTACCCGGAGGAAACCCCACGACGACACGGGGAGAACATGCAAACTCCACACACGTGTGACCCAGGTGGAGACTTGAACCCGGGTCCCAGAGGTGTGAGGCAACAGTGCTAACCACTGCACCACCATGCCGCCCCCTGTTACAGTCCTACTAGATAAATTTGTGAAACGTAGAAAATGCGCTATATGAATTATCTTCCAAACGAGAGTCAATAAAAATATTTCATGGTCATTTTCATGTTCAGCACATCAGAATACTGTAGAATATGACACTTTTAAGTCAGTTACAAATTCAGTGTTGCCCAGTGTTACCTTTAAGTGGTTCAAATTAATTGGCTTAATTCTAGTTTTTACTCAAAACATTTAAGGAATTTTGTTGACAAATGATTTATGATTTTAAAACTTTAAATTATTAAACCTATGTTAAGTTGTTGAAACTTATTTTTATAGGTGGGATGAAATACAATGTCCCTGAATGAATGTTCAGTTCACTTACACTTATTATTTTCAGGAGCCAGTTAATGCCTTTAATTAATTTCCACGTATTTCTGCAGTAAAATATTATACACATTTAAGTTAATATCCAGGCAAAGCATATTAATTTAACATTAATAATTTTGCCTCATATGTTTTGAATTTACTTAAGCACAACAAAAAAATCCCCAAAATGTTCACTTATAGTAACAAATTTAATTGTCCAACAATGTATGACAAAGCACATGTAATAAGCAGATGGCTTTTACTCCCGGTGGCTCTCATTTTCAATTTTCATTTATTGCACTTAGTGAATTTTTCCAATAGCATCATTAAGCCACAAACACACACTGTTCATTACATACAATCCATAAGTGAAAGGGGAGCAGGAAGAAGAAAATTCTTGTATGTCCTGCCCCTTTCTCAGTGATTATGAAGTAAATTACATATGGCTTTAGATACAGCTGAAGAACAGCTTTGACCTCCTGGGGAACAGCTGAGGTTCACCCAAGGGAAGGAGCCATGCCTGTGATACAGGAAAAGCAGGTTTGTGCTTCCTGTGCTAAACAGGGATCTTCTTTCACCTCGTGGCCAAGGCCGCTCACACAGAGCAGATCAAGACTGGCTCATATTTATTCAGATGCATCACAGCCATTGAAAAGACTCCTTTGGCACTACTAACCTATAAGGGCCACTACAGAACTGGAGGTAAAGAGACAATTAATATGCACCAGTTTTCTCAGGCAATCCACAGAATTCGGAAAAACAACTAACAATAAATTCCTGTAGAATAAAATCGGTGGGCTACCATCCTGCATCTCTGTAGGTTTCTGAAGGTTAAGCCTGGGTCTCTAAAAAGCACAGAAACACAGAAGTTTGATGTTGACAGCAGCCATAGAATTAGACTCTGGTTAGTTTTCCTGTGATGCTCAGTGGGAGGCTGTGGCCTGTCTGGGAGTCTGCAGTGTGAGTCACTTAGAGACTCCTGAAGGGTAGGATGTCGGCCAGCCAACTGCAAAATGAAACCACACTGCTTATTTTTCACTACAAGTAGCACACTAGGACTTCTTTAGAGAATACATACTTTCAAATACAGCATCAAAAACATTGAATCAATTTGAATATATCAGTGAAAACCAAAAGAAAGAATGACCAGCAACTAAATTTGGTGGAGACTAATATCTGTGACCTACCATCCTCAATAACAGGGGGCTTCTAAAAACTAAGCCTAGTGAAAAGCTGAATAATAAATGAGCAAAACACTTTCATTACTCGCCCAGTCATAAGCTCATATGGACTAATGCCTGTTGCTTTTGTAAGGGCTGCTCACAGCACAGTCAGCACTGTGGGAAGCACATCAGCCCAGCGGTTATGGCACTGTGCTGTCTGCCTTGGGATGCCTTCCTTGATTGTGTGGTTTACCGTCTGCTATCCCAGAGCTCTGGGGTCTGTATGGGATGTGGAACTTTTACTGGATGTTCAGCATCCAGCACACATCTCACATTACCTGTCCTGTGAAATGGGTGCTCAGATAGCATCCAGTTTCCCTTGGTCTCCCCTGTAATGGGATGATTTGCTTCACTAGCACTTGTATCACTGTGTTTACAGTGTTATTGCACGTAGGAATGGCTTCAACCCACTTTGAGAATTTATCACTTATTATGAGGCAATACCGATACCCCTCCTATGGCACTGGGTAGCGGACCAATGAAATCCCTTCGCAAATCCACCCATGGGCCTTTCGGGGGATTTGCTCTGTGCAATTTAGTGCGACCTGCTTTGCCCTGATTGATGGTGGCACATGCATGACATGCTCTGCACCTGCCTCTACATCTGATGCCATTGCTGGCCAGCAGAAGTAGCTGTGTATAATTTGTAAGGTTTTCCTTGCTGAGACATGCGCAAACTCACGGTATAGTGTGAGTATGGGCTTCTGTAAGGCCTCTGACACGACATATTTGCCTTTTCCGATTATTATACCTGCTTTAATGGTGACCAGGCACCACTTTGTCTAGTGGAGGTGCCAGCTTTCCATCAGAGACCCACAAGTCTCGCTGATACTGTTTCCAGTTTATGGGCTGATCTGAATGGCGTTAATGCTGTGAAGCTGTTGATTCTCAGCTTGCCATTCTTCCCCGCTAATTTCACTAGCTGAGCTACAATGTTGTTATTTTGCTGATGCTCGTCTGGGTGTTTAGTTATGTTTGTTCGCACCTTAACTACTGAGATAGGGTTTCTGATAACGTCATGGTGTTTGTTTGATGTCCCAGTGGATGTTAAGAATTTTCGCAACCCCACTGGATGATGAAATCATGCACTACTCCGAATGCGTAATGGCTATCGGTATATATACACGGTGGTTCTGTGCGCTTTCATAGTGTAACCGGTGATCGCTAGGGATGACGTCATCCGCGGATCCCGTATCCGGCTGTATGTATGAGACGCTGATTAGGTAAATGGGGGCGGTTCATGATGGAGTCTTAATTGGGTCGAAACAGCGGTACACGCAATGAACTGGGATCGGCGTGGATAAAAGCGGTGGGAAGCCGCTAGTGGGGGAGGTTCGATTGCTGCCGCGATACTTCTGCGAGCGACGGAAATGGTGGTGAGCGGTTGGTTCCGTGTCCCGGCTGCGGCGTAAGGTAATGAGTAATAGGGGTTGGACGGGGTGGCTGAGTGCATTTCTGTTCTCTTCCGGGTATGTAAGGGCTGTTGATCTTCTTCCTAGGCTGGGTTCGGGGTGACAAGTGTGTCCGGGTCTATGCTGATGCTCAGGAGCTGGTCACTGCTGTTTTGCCTGTTTTGATTTCGTTTTGTTTTGTAAGATTATGTGCGTTGTACTGGCATTGTTGTGAATAAGGGGGGGGTGTGGTTACCGGGGCTAACTGGGTGCTGGCTGGTATAGTAGGAGGTCTGGAGGGTAGTTTAGTCTCTTCCCCATTTACAGCGGAGAGCCAGTGAATGTGGTGCTGGAGTTTGGGGGTTGGAGGCTGTTTTCTTGCACTGCATGGAGTGAGTGTGGGGTGGGTGAGAAGTATTAACTCCAGGATGTGGTTTGCTGTGATTTTGATATTAACTCCCACTTGGATATGTGTGCCCTTGGGGTGTATGTGTGTGGTGTCTCCCCTTCCTCCTTTTTCTTCCAGGTAAGCACCTTCCCTGGCTGACTAAGGGGTTAAGGCGTGATTATAGTATTGGACCACCAGCACCTGGGTTTTGCTCTCAACCCCATTTGTCTGTTTTTGGTGTCATATGCTGGTAATTGTTTACTGGCTGGGAGGGTTCATTTTTAAATTATTGTTAATAAATTGTTTTAATTCTGGGATATGCGTCTCTGTGTGTTCATGCACATGTAACTGCAAAGGGAAGTCGTGGGGTTAATTTGAAGTCCTGAGGGGCAGGGCCTCTGGTGGCGTAGTCGGGGTTACGTAACCTTGCAGCCCAAGGTTACAATAGCTTCTAGCAGTGCTACTAATTCTGCTTCCTCAGCTGATATATTGGATGGTAAATTGAATAATAAAGGTCGACTAGCTTCTGCTTGGTCTGAAGTGTATTTACTATGTGTGGTCCAGGTAATTCAGCGATACGCTTCCTTCTGTCCTCTGTGTAACTCTGCCTTGTTTACAGCGGAGGTAGTCAGTGTCACTCCCAATGAATTTAACCCTCTGGGGTTTAAGGGTAGGGAACACACTTTCACTGACTGGGGCATGGTCACACATTCCATTCAATATCATAAACTTACATGGCAAATAAATGATCAATCCATTCATCCATTATCTTCCTCTTATCTGAGGTCGGGTTGCGAGGGCAACAGGGAAACCCAGACTTCCCTCTCCCCAGCCACTCTACTCTGAGTCCCTCCCGAATGACCAAGCTCCTAACCCTATCTTTAAGGGAGAGCCCAGCCACCCTGCGGAAGAGCAGCGGCTCTACTCCGAGTTCCTCCGGAAAGGCTGAGGAGCTCGGTCAATCTCTAAGGGAGATCCCAGCCACCCATTTCAGGAAACCTATTTCAGCCGCTTGTACTCATGACGTTGTTCTTTCAGTCACTACCCACAGCTCATGACCATAGGTGAGGGTAGGAACGTAGATCGACTGGTAAATTGAGAGCCTTGCCTTTTGGCTCAGCTCTTTCTTTACCATGACAGACCGATGCAGTGCCCACATCACTGCTAACGCTGCACTGATCCGCCTGTCAATCTCAAACTCCATCCTTCCCTCACCCATGAACAAGACCCAGAGATACTTAAACTCCTCCACTTGGGTAAGGAACTCCTCCCCGACCCGGAGAGAACACTCCACCGTTTTCCGGCTGAGAACCATGGTCTCGGATTTGGAGGTGCTGATTTTCATCCCAGCCATTTCACACTCGGCTGCGAACTGCTCCAGTGAGAGCCGAAGGTCACGGTCCGATGAAGCCAACAGAATCACATCATCTGCAAAAAGCAGAGACCTAATCCTGAGGTCACCATAGACCTTAGCAAGGAGGCTGAGGAGTGTGATCCCCCTATAGCTGGAACACATCCTCCGGTCCCCCTTCTTAAAGAGGGGGACCACCACCACAGTCTGCCAGTGCAGAGGCACTGCCCCCGAAGTCCACGCGATGCTGCAGGTGTGTGTCAACCGGGACAGCCCTACAACATCCAGAGCCTTGAGGAACTCCGGGCGGATCTCATCCACCCCCGGGACCCGGCCACCAAGGAGCTTTTTAACCATCTCAGTGACCTCCACCCCAGAGATAGGGGAGTCCACCCCCAAGTCTCCACACTCTGCTTCCGTATTGGAAGGCGTGTCGGTAGGATTGAGGAGGTCTTCGAAGTACTCCTTCCACCGACCCACAATGTCCCAATCTGTGGTCAGTAGTGCACCATACCCACCATGATGATCCTGCCCTGAGCCGCTGGAAAGTCACTCTGAAGGCTAATTTGGCATCGTCATCACCTGTCTCACAAAAATATGAAGCAGAGAGAATTATGTAAGTCAAGCATGCTGAACTTTATTGTGTTTTTTTTTTATCAATATCGAAGATTCTTATAGTTAAGAATTAAACCATTTATCCTGTTTTTGACATCAGAGTTAAGGAGATGTTATTGCAAGGAGACACATTTGCCTCTTAAACAGAGGATCTGCCGGACACAGCTGCTCATTTGCTGTCAGTCCATGCATGAGTATTTAGGCGTTTATCTGAGGAGCACTGAACAGATCATCAGAGAACATCTCAGACAGTACAAAAGCTACCTGGAAAGAGAAAAATATCACTGATGGTTCATAATGACTCTTGAAGCTTCCTCATTAACCCTATGGATTGCACCTGGGGTTCATGTTGATCAGGCCATTTGTTGCCTCTTAGGGATGATTAACTTATAACTTCAGATGTAAAAGTCAGAGACACATGCCTGTTACCTAAAATCAAAGCTGATCTCTCACAACTAATTTTAGGAAGCTGAATAACTGAAATTAGTAACCTGTGTATAATTTATGGACAGGCAAAAATAACAAAAACAGTTGAAAAATACAAAAACCTGTTTTGGCATTTTGTAAATTGCTCAAAAACTACATGTGTCACGGGAGATCTGTCACGATCGCTCGCGGAGGTAACGGCAGCGAGCAGCGATCGTGTGGGTAAGGAGCAGGCAAGCAAGCGGGATACAGGGAAACCGGGGGTTTATTTGGAGGACAACGAGGTGCAGGGAACATCAGACGCTGACTTACATCAATGACGGACCAGGGAAACCGGGGAGACCAGGACTTAAATACACAGGACTAATCAAAGTAACTAGACAAAGCTGGAGACGATCAGGGAAATACACGTGGGTAATCAGGGGGCGTGGCACACACGAGGAGCGGATGAGCCGGGTATGACAACATGGTGGATTAGGTTAAATTTTATGCGGTTCTCGAACTTGTTTTCTACATGTGTGCCCAATTTCATATCATTTGATGGAGCCCAACAGGTTTTATGGAGGAAAGCGCAAATGGTGCAACTGAGTGTCAAACCTATCCCAAACCTAAGCAAAACCTATCCAAAATGGCTACAATGTAACTAGTAGTATTTCTTGGGATAGCCTCTTTCTTTCTAAATACATTGCCACTTATGGGTCATAAGAAACATTTTGTCACACATCACCACACATTTGGAACTTGTGCCAAACATATCCAAAAAGCCCAAGTTATGCGGGGCACAGCCCCCACTGTGAACAGACACCAGATATTTGCAGAGATGCTACTCAAGCTCACTGTGTTTCTTTAGACATGGCTAGCTTTTGTGTGGCGTCCCACACGTCCTTCAGTGTAGATCACCCTGCCTGCCCTGTAGCTTCCTTGGCTGCACGGTTGGTATCGACGCATGTTTCTCCAGCTTTGGCTCCTGCCATCCCACCTCTTACTGCTCCTGCTATGGCATAAACTCCTCCAGTCACTGCCAGTCCAATTCCTGCTAGTATCCCTGCTCCTATTACAGCCAAAGCTATCTCAGCCTTAACTCTACACGTGCCCAGTACTGCCCCTACATGTGTTACTGCCCCTTCTGTCTCTGCTATCCTTATAGCTGTTCCCCTTACTGCCACTTCAGACAATCCTTCTGCTGCTATAGCTTTGACATTGACTTTCTGTGCTGTTCTACCGCCGAAGATTGACTTTACTGCTGCAGTTAAAAGTCTGACTAACATCACAGCTGGTAAAGCTGCTCCAACAGCGACTCCAAGCAGGAGCCCCAGCAAAGATGCAGCTGCTGCTCCTGATACTTTTGATTTTAGAATCTTATTTCTGGTTCTCTTTGAGGCCTCTTTCCAAACTTCATGTTCCTCAATCTTTCTCTCTTGTTTTATTTTATTGGCTTCATCCTGTATAGATTCTGCTATTACCTTCATTTGTGAAATAACAGCCTCCATTCTTTGTCACCATGTTATCTATAGTTGTCAGCAGCTGTTTAATCTGAAAGCTGTTGCTCCTGTATTCTGATTCATATGAGTATCTACCAGTACTGGAAAGTCTTCCTGACCCTTGGCCCAGTTTACCATCTTTTATCTTCCAGTAGTTGGAGTCAATTACATGTACTTGATTTCCACACTTATCAACAAATTCCTCCAGATCCTTGTTCTTCTCTACAAACTTTTTAATGGTCTTGTGTTTGTCAAGCTCGTCACCATGTGTGAAGAGGACACCTGTGTGTTTCAGGGCTTCCTCCCCAAACCACTTCAGTATCTTCCTCACTGACTCTTCCTCCTATTTGGTGTATCTTCCCACTCTCAGCACTAAGGCGTGTGGACCAGGAGCACACTCAGTGAGACAGGATACTATGGAATACTTCAGATCTTCCTCAGACCTTTCAGTGTCAATTATCCCTGGTGTGTCAGTTACTGTAATCTTCCTGCCATTAACATTTCCTTCCTCTGTTTGACAATTTGTGTTGTGTTTTCAAGAAAGCAGGAAACTCCAAACTTCTCTTCCCCCAGGATAACATTTCCTGTGCTGCTCTTTCCAGATCCCGTTTTTCCCAAAAGCACAATTCTTAATTCAGCAGGTGCTTTGGGAGAGAAACACAATATCAGTTACCATGAATGTTAAACATTTGTCTCAGTTTGACTGAATACTCATAACAATGTGCAAAAAACTGTCAGCCAGAGGTGTTTTAGATGATGCAGTTATTTTAATAATTATTTAGTGCAGAGCCACACAAAGCATGAGCTCATGGGAAAGAGAAAGATAGTGGGAGGTACTTTTTCATCCCCTGTTACATCTGAAGACAGATATTTCCCCTTTCTGCTTAGCCAATAAAAAACCTCATTTGCATATGTCGGTTGTTTACAATCGTGCAGAAAGTAGCATATATAGCCTATAACACCAGCAGTCAGACACCAAGATATAAAGAAACAGGATGTGCTGCAACTGCACACAGCAAAGGCCTATATGACTGTAAAAGTGCCCTTTACAGCCAGCAGAGCCCTTCAGAGTAAGACCCTCAGTCACACCTCCACCTCAGAGATTCATCAGCTGGTCTGAGTCCCACTCACTGGATGTCAGTGTAGCTGATGCCCCAGTTACAGAATCTCTGACCATCAGAGTAAGACCCTCAGTCACACCTCCACCTCAGAGATTCATCAGCTGGTCTGAGTCCCGCTCACTGGATGTCAGTGCAGCTGATGCCCCAGTTACAGAATCTCTGACCATCAGAGTAAGACCCTCAGTCACACCTCCACCTCAGAGATTCATCAGCTGGTCTGAGTCCCACTCACTGGATGTCAGTGTAGCTGATGCCCCAGTTACAGAATCTCTGATCATCAGAGTAAGACCCTCAGTCACACCTCCACCTCAGAGATTCATCAGCTGGTCTGAGTCCCGCTCACTGGATGTCAGTGTAACTGATGCCCCAGTTACAGAATCTCTGACCATCAGAGTAAGACCCTCAGTCACACCTCCACCTCAGAGATTCATCAGCTGGTCTGAGTCCGGCTCACTGGATGTCAGTGTAGCTGATGCCCCAGTTACAGAATCTCTGACCATCAGAGTAAGACCCTCAGTCACACCTCCACCTCAGAGATTCATCAGCTGGTCTGAGTCCCGCTCACTGGATGTCAGTGTAGCTGATGCCCCAGTTACAGAATCTCTGACCATCAGTCTACGTGCTTCAGAGAGAGACAGACGGAGCACAGCTGGGAGGCCCAGACAGCAGAGCAGAAAAGCCAGTGTGGTAACTGACTCACCAGCCATGCTTTCCTATAGGTTGGAGTCCGAAGCTGCTTTGCACTGAGTGCCTATAACTGCAAGTGAATAAACCTGAAGGTTATGGTCTGTTTAAGACAAAAAGTCAGAGAACAAATAGGACAATTTGGGCTGATTCACACAGATTCTCACGTTAGCAAATATCTAGTAATAATTGTGGTGAGTTTCACATATGTCATAATTCCTTGCAAATTGTACTGTAGATAATGTGTTAAAAAAACATACAATTTACAATAAAACAATATATTATTTACAGACTGTGAGCAGACTGAATATATTTATACAATATAGGTGTGTAATAAAATATGTAGTGTAACTCCTTAGTGCAAAAATGAAAGTACCAAATAAATTAATTAAAATGTTCATCCCCTGATAATTTCTTTTCTATGTGACTGAAGTTACCATCAAGTTTCTGAATGAAATAAAATCAAGTCATGTCAATTTCAGTTTTTATTTCTTTAATATATTGTTCTACAATATATTTCACAATGTGTAGTGAAATGCTTGGTTTCCCAGCTCCATTATTGTGTTTAACAGAACACAGATGTAAATTATAAAAAAAGATAAAATCGTTAATATCCACAAATAATGTACAGTCACTGACGACTTACCACCTCAGGTCTCCTGATACGCTAGTAGCTGAAGTGTCTGCAGCTGATCTCCAGCCCTCAGTTTATATTGTAGTGCCAGAGCTGCTAAACTGTTCCTCCAGTTTAAGTTGCATTTCCCAGCATGCAAAGCGACATGCCCTTGTGTTTAATGTAAATAGGTCCCCAGAGCAAAGGTGTTTAGTAGAATGGAGACAGAATTCACTACATGCTGATTATATTCGTTCACATGAATGATTTCCCCCTGCTTATGAAAGCTGGCATAAGTGTCAAAAACCAGCAGGTCCTTTCCAGATCGAGAATTCTTTGGACAAAAACTCATTTTGGTGATAAATGTTCAAAGCGTTTAATATCATGACTCAAACATTTCATGCTGTACTACGTAGTTTAATCGTCATTCAGAAGTTTTACAATGTGTCTTTCTAAAGGGAAAACTCACAACATATCGGAAACACTTCTCACACTCAAATTTCTAAATACTACAAAAAAATCTAATCAATGACTGTATCTCCATTTAAAGAAGCAGTCACTCCCTTCATTTTCCGTTTCCGCCCCCGCATACACGGCGCATCTGTCTCTCACGCAGAAGCCTGAGGCATTTCAGCTCTTTCAGATCGTGAAGCAAAAGTGAAAGCAAGATAAATTTTGAAAGAGATGTATTTTTTGTAATGCAATGTACTTGTAATGAAAAAAAAAATCAAACTATAATATCAAATAGATTCTCAACATTCGGAAAATCCACATCGTTGGAAACATTTTAAAAGTGAAACAAATAATAAATGCAGTAGAAAGTTCCTTTGTACTTAGGAACAGTTTGAGCTTCACGGAAATATTTTTATCTTTGCATGCAATTTATGTAAAATATTGACTGTATGTGGACGTCCTGGTCCTCCCGGGCCTGTCTCTGCTGACCTCTGGCTCAGTATAGTTTGTATGGACCCCACATGGTTGTATGCATGCCTGACAATGTCGGGGCATGGTCCTAATGAGACCACGGATGGTGTCCTGGGGGATCTCCTCTCAGATCTGGACCAGGGTATCACTGAGCTTCTGGACAGTCTGAGGTGCAACCTGGTGGCATCGAATGGACGAAACATAATGTCCCAGAGGTGCTCTATTGGATTTAGGTCAGGCGAGCGTGGGGGGCAGTCAATGGTATCAATTCCTTCATCCTCCAGGAACTGCCTACATGGTCTTGCCACATGAGGCCGGGCATTGTCGTGCACCAGGAGGAACCCAGGACCCACTGCACCAGCATAGGGTCTGACAGTGGGTTCAAGGATTTCATCCTGATACCTAATGGCAGTCAAGGTGCCGTTGTCTAGCCTGTAGAGGACTGTGCGTCCCTCCATGGATATGCCTCCCCAGACCATCACTGACCCACCACCAAACCGGTCATGCTGAACAATGCTGCAGGCAGCATAACGTTCTCCATGGCTTCTCCAGACCCTTTCACGTCTGTCACATGTGCTCAGGGTGAACCTGCTCTCATCTGTGAAAAGCACAGGGTGCCAGTGGCAGACCTGCGAATTCTGGTTTTCTATGGCAAATGCCAATTGAGCTCCACGGTGCCACGGTGCCAAACATTCACACCAGTGGCCTGCTGGAGGTCATTTTGTAGGGCTCTGGCAGTGCTCATCTTGTTCCTCCTTGTACAAAGGAGCAGATACCAGTCCTGCTGTTGGCTTAAGGACCTTCTACAACCCAGTAGTGACACTCACCGTAGCCAAATGCAAAACTAGTGAAAAAACAGTCAAGAAAGATGAGGAGGGAAAAATGCCAGTGGCCCCCACCTGTTAAACCATTCCTGTTTTGGGGGTCCTCTCATTGTTGCCCCTCTAGTTCACCTGTTAATTACAGTAACGCCAAAACAGCTAAAACTGATTAACAACCCCCTCTGATGCTTAACTGACCAGTTTAATTGGCTTCATTAAAAAGTGTTCCTTTACTTTTTTTGAGCAGTGTAATTTTTAAGGACATTCTTATTTTTAAACCGCTGTGGTAACTGACTCACCACCCATGTTTTCCTATAGATTTATATCAGAAGCTGCTTTACATTATGTGGCTATAACTGCAAGTGAATAAATGTGAATATTAAAGTCTGTTTTAGGTGTAAATTCATACAACCAACAGGAAAATGTATCTGTGCTGATTCACGCAAAGCCAGGATTGTCAAAATTATTTCGAAATTGTCCTGTAGGTATTATGTTAAAACATGTATAATTTACAGTAATACAATATATAATTTCTCAGACTCATGTGAGCAGACTGTCATACAAAAATATAGGTGTGTAATAAAACATACAGTGTACCTTCTTAATGGAAATATTCCATCCATCCATCCATTTTCCAAACCGCTTATCCTACTGGGTTGCGGGGGAGTCTGGAGCCTATCCTGGAAGCAACGGGCACGAGGCAGGGAACAACCCAGGATGGGGGGCCAGCCCATCACAGGGCACACTCACACACCATTCACTTTCACATGCATTCCTACAGGCAATTTAGCAAGTCCAATTAGCCTCAGCATGCTTTTGGACTGTGGGGGGAAACCGGAGTACTTGGAGAAAACCCCACGACGACATGGGGAGAACATGCAAACTCCACACACATGTGACCTAGGTGGAGACTCGAACCCGGGTCCCAGAGGTGTGAGGCAACAGTGGTAACCACTGCACCACCATGCCGCCCCTAATGGAAATATTAAGCTGCATAATTCAAAGTATTAGGAACTGGTGGGCAGTGCAGCAGGTTGGACTGATGCCAGCTTTGTAAATATTTCTCTGTAATCACTTGTGTTGTTATAAATGTGCTGTGGCTTATGTCATGTATAGTGTTTAATGTTTATTGTTGTATGTAGTGTGTGTGTGTGTGTGTGTCTGTGTGTGTCTGTGTGTGTGTGCATGTGCTCCCACCATGTGTATTCGGAGTAAGCAGGGCGACGAGCACGGTGGGCAGTGCGAGTGCGTGTTGTTGGAGTGGTACGGGTGTAATAAACGCCATCTGGGGATTGAAACCCGGAACAGTCTCTGCTGGCTAATCATGGCTCAGCGACCCACTATTACAGGATCAAATAAGCAACTTGCTTAAAAAAAAGCTAAATGTTTATCCATCCATCTATCCATCATCCAAACCACTTATCCTTCTGGGTTGCGAGGGGGTCTGGAGTCTATTCCGGAAGTTACGGCACAAGGTGGGGAACAACCCTGGATAGGGGGCCAGCCCATCGCAGGGCACACTCACACACCATTCACTCACACATGCACTTCTATGGGCAATTTAGCAACTCCAATTAGCCTCAGCATGTCTTTGGACTGTGGGGGGAAACCGGAGTACCCGGAGGAAACCCCACGACGACATGGGGAGAACATGCAAACTCCACATGCATGTTACCCAGGTGGAGACTCGAACCTGGGTCCCAGAGGTGTGAGGCAACAATGCTAACCACTGCTGAATGTTTATCCAGTGATAATTTCTTTCATGACTTTACCATCAAAATTTTGAATTAAATAAAATTAAATCAGGCCATGTTTTATATGTTAAATTCATAGTCATATTCATTAAAGTGTGTTTTGAAATGTATTCCAGCTCCATTACTGTGTTTATTAACAGGACACAGACATAAATTATACATAAATTATTATAAAAAAAAATAAAATAATTAATATAAAAAATATGCATAAGTGACAATCACTCGCTGCATTGGGTCTCCTGATACGTCTGCAGCTGATCTCCAGCCCTCAGGTTATACCGTATGGCCAGAGCTGCTGACCTGTTCCTCCAGTAAATCACATTTCCATTTATGCAAAGCAACATTCCCTTGTGTTTAATGTAAATAGATCCCCACGGTGAAAGTGTTTAGCAGGGTAGTTCAACTTCATGCTGAGTACATTTACAGTACATGAATGATTTCCTCTTGCTTATGAAAGCTGGCATAAGTGTCATTGACAGCAGTTTTTGCCAGGTCTGTTTTCTGTCTTTACGCCATATTTTTCCATCCCATCCCCCTCGTTCTCTCCATTGTGTGGCTTTAATGAGCCACACCTGTTACTTGTTTACTCTTGCCTCTCGTTACAGCCCTTGTGTGGATCAGCCCAGGTGTCTCTCCTCTGCTCCCTCATTAGTGACGTATATAGTGCCTCCATGTCTTGAGCTCCCCAGTCCAGTCATTGATGCTGTGCCCTGTGCCCTTTTTGAGCCCTCATGGTCCATTTCCTTTTGCCCTGTCTATACTTTAATTTAAAACCCCTTTTGGTTTTCCCCATGCCTGGCTTCGCCTCCATTGTTGCCTTTGATGTGACACGTTCGAAGCTTTTCATCCCACCACTCAATGGTTTTATAATAACACATGCGGAGCTCTGTTGTAGCTGTTTGCTCATAGCATTAAACTGGGAGGAACAATTTGCCCATTGCAAGGTTTCGTTCTGACTATGTCAGACAATATAGTGTTATTATACCGGATTCTTACCTGGCTGCATGTCCTCCTGTTGGCCCTTGTGTGCCTGCTCTCCCAGTGCCTCTTACTCATGTGAGTGCTGATCCCAACCCCCGTCCAGGTGTGCCTGAGTGTCTGGCTTTCCCATGTCATCACGAGTGTCTGCCTTTACCCTCCCTCCCCTGGTTAGATCACCCATAGCTCTTTCACACCAGGGTCGTTGGCTGTACCGAACCTGAATTCCTGCCTGGACCCTGCATTCACATTAATGAAAACTGTGGTACCGGGCTGATGCTTATTTTTCCGGCCCCTTAAAGATGGCTGGGCCAGAATTGTCAGTACATGATGTCAGGGGGCAGGATTAGAGTCGGCAGCGTGGAAAACAAAACTTCATGAAACAATGCGGAGGAAGTTGAAAAAGAGTTAAATAAAACCGGTGCTGGCCGCCCTAAAAACAAATATGGACCTATTTTGGAAATCATGTATAGCTTCGGCCCTATCAGAACTGTATTCATTTCCTGCTAATATTAACCAAATTTTACTGCTTTTGCTGCTTCACCATAAAAAGCATTTTAATGTGTTTAAAGTTAAACTGGTGGGAGGTGCTGACTTTTATAGAGCAATCTACAGTATAGCTGGTAAGCAATTAAGTTTCTGTCTGTAGCTACTTAATGCTACTTAATTAATCCATTATAAATAAAAGTCCTGGAGCATATGAGTCCAGATTAGGGCTGGACGATTTATCAATTTCAAATCGAAATCGCGATTTTAAACAACGCGATCTGGGAAATTGCTTGGAGGATGCATTGCTGGGACTGTTGTACTTCTTGTGGACTCTGTCTGTATGAGATCAGCAACAATTTGACAGCTGGTAGCCATTTTGTTTCTAATTTGACAGCTGCTTGATGCCGCGAGTCGGCTCCTTAAAGTAAATACTGTGTGTCTCTACGCACATGTGCTACAGTCTAATCAATTGCATTCTGCATGGCTCGCTCATTTTGCTTTCAACCCCATCGGTGTCGGAACTGGGTGATTCCTCATAAAAGTTTGCTGGTTAAATGCTTTTTTCAACCTAACAATGAAATAAAACACTGCTAAATACCGCTAAAGTTTATCTTATTCTTCTTCTTTAAACATGTTGGTTGAATATAATGAGTTTAAGTGCTTTTTGAAAGTGCCGGGACGTTTGTGCCTACTCCTAACAGCATGTGGGACGTGTATGCGCTAGCTTACATTCATCCTGCTATATGCTTTATATTCCTTAAAATGTAACTAAAAATAATACATTAAAAATACATGTAATGCATTTTTATTCTATTAAAGTTTAACAAGCCCCCAAACCATATGGGCCCCTATCAACAACAAGTGTCACAAGCATGTCCGTTGCCATACATGGATATAAGCCCTGGGCAAATCAGAATAAAGTGATACGCCCCATCCTGCTTATGACATCATAAACGAGAACCCATAGTAAGCTCCACCCACAAATAGGTACCACTTAACCTCTCAGATCAAAAGGTCCCGGATCAAAAGTTCTTTTATCTGGTACTGATGTATGTGAATGATGACAGGACGCAGCTTCTGTCCCGGGGTTAGCTTGGTTGACAGTGAGCGATGGGCTCTGTCGATCTCCTTTGGATTTGGTAATGTCTCTTTCCTGAAAACTTCGCATAACAATGCTGAAAAAAATTCTGTAGGGCGCCCACCTTCTATAGATTCCGGCACAGTCAAAACACGCAAGATTTGTTGCCTGCTCTGGCCTTCTAGGTTTATTACCTTAGCCATGAGCTTGGAGTTGTTTTCACTAAGACTAGAGTCCATTGCAGACCGGACTTGGTCTAGTTTAGTTTCTAATGAACTAAAAGTATTTCTAAAGTCAGTCGCGAGTGCCTCTCTGTGCTGATCAAGAGGCGAGGAGATATCGTCCATCGTTATCCGTTTTGGTGCTGCTAAAATCTGTTAATTATATAAATGTGTAATAATCTTCTTAAATAAACAGCAACACAGTCCTTTCCAACTTTTACGAACGCCTTCCTACCCTGATCTTAGTTTTATTTTCCTACTCCGATCTTTGTGACTCTAAACTGTCCCCTATGAGCCTGGGCAGATAGGAAGTAATAGTCCTGTCAACCAAGGGAACATACTGAACTTAAACGTGACACATGTAAATATACATAAAATAATAAAGTGCTCTAACTGATAATGAATAAATAATAATAAAATTTTTCATTCAACTTAACATAATATATATATATATTAGTTTTATATTACAATGTATAATAGTCCTATATAACAAAAATCAGTGGAATAATGTGTACATTAAATATGGTTACATAACGTAAACCGGTTTACTTTAAAATGTCAACTACAAAAAGAAGATTCCATTTGACGTTTGTTTCACTTTTAAGCAATTTATACGACATCTAAGTGCTTTTCTGGTTACATTAGGCTCTTGTACAGCATTTTAAGCCAATAATTGTACGGCAAACCGGAAATAAGAATTGATGCAATATTCAATATTCATGAACTGTGGTGTGGCCACCAATATCTGTGACTATATAAAACGCTGTGAGCTCATACTTTCATTTTTACAATTGTCTGTAAAACTGAAGCTTTCGAAGGTCATTTGGAAAAGGTGAGTTTGTTTAATGTAAAAGGCAAATATACCGTACAAACCGTAGGCTAGTAATCCTAATAACTCGTTCAGTTTGTCCGTCTGTGGAAATATTTTAATATATTTTTAACTGATAGCTACTGTTGTTCTCGAATCATGTTATTCCCAGGAGACTCATGCAGATGTATAGGAGATGTTCAATTTTGTATTAATATATAAGAACTTATTCTAGTAATTATATAACTGGGAAATCACAAATGTATTCATATTTTACCGTTTATCACTGTTGTCTGTGTGACTAAAATGCTTTTGAACTTCTTTCACTTTCACAATCATCTATAAGAACTGAAAAAAGTGATTTTGTCTAACAAATACAGTGTTTTCCCTAGGTTTACAGCTTGGGGGGGGGGGGGGGGCAAATGGACACGGGTTCATGTGTTTTTTTTTAATAACAGGAGTAACAACTGAACTAAACATCAGAACATTTCTTTTTATGACAGTTACCCACAAAGCGTGCAGCTTTTGTCACTGCAGTGCATCTTTCTGGGCTTCTGGAAGAACATTTCTAGAGCCTCTTGATATGAGAAGTCAGAGACGTCTGGCTATACTTTATCTTCAGGACTTAACAAACACGTACGTGCCAAACAGTAGTGATGGACAAAATGATGCTTCTGGAACATTTTGCAATTTTTTTCTATCAACACTAGATGGAGCTCTCTATTCAAAAAGGGGCTCAAAGTATCCCGAAAATGAAACAAAAGCGCCGCGTCTACCAAATAGCATTTCGCATTTCACAAGTCTGAGATAGAAGATGAGCAGGTCATCTTAGCCATCGGAAAGCTGCAGCCTCCCTTCCTCCTATCCTTTCTTAATTCTCTGTGGATTATTACCAGAGTTGGGTAATTCAGGGCCAGAGAGTGTGCTCATCTGTGTGTGACAATGCATAGGCCTGTTCTATAGGAAAGGTAACCTTAAATGACTTCTGTTGTGATCTGGCACTGTATAGAAAATAAAATAAAATTAACTTGACCTTCAAGGGGGGCAGGAGGTGCCGTTGGGGGGGCGGGGCGCCCCTTAATATAATGGTAGGGGAAACACTGAAATATCTATAGAATATATCTCAGTAGCATGCAGAAAACTCCATAAGTAGTTAATTTACTGGGTTTGTGAAAAGTCCTAGTCAACAATGTGAATTGAAACACCTTTGGCTAGAATGAACAGTTACCAACCTTCTCTGGGGATCTTCCTAGGGAACTCATAAATGTGAAGAAAGATTTCAGCAGCCATATCAATATAATAACTTAGGCTCAATTCTAGAAATTCTTTAACTATTAAATATCCACTGTACCTATTGTTAGGTTTGGGGATTGAACGGGCGAGCAGGAAGCGGGGAAAGACCAGGCAGGCAGGCAGGATCTTCGGGAAAATGTGGGTTTATTTGGGAATGGGAGAGCCAGGGCAGACCGTGACGAACTGACATCAACTAACATTAACTAACATTAAATAATTAACTAACATTAATGACAAGTCTGGGGAAGACGGACTCAGACGTGAACTAAATACACAAGACAAGCCGAAAATAACAGGAAACAGCTGGGCATGATCGGGGAAGCAGACATGGATGATCAGGGGGCACGGCACACACGAGGATCGGACGAGCTGGCCATGACAGAACCCCCCCCAAAGGAGCGCAGCGACGAATGAGACGAGGCTGGGGATACAGGATCTGGAAGACAAGAACAAGACCATTAACGGGGAACAGGGAACAGAACGGACAGACAAAACAGGCACAAGGGCAGAAACCAGGACAGGACCTGACACAGAACAGGGAACGCAGACAGATGAGGAAAGGGGACACGGAGGGAACAGGCAGAATGAAAGGGCCGGGAGTCAACATGGGAGACACAGAGGGACAAGGAGCAGAGGCAGGAGGAGCAAAAGGAGGAGGAACAAACACAGGAGGAACAAAGACGGGAGGCCAGATGGGAAAGGCTGGGGAAGAAAGGGGAGCCCGAGGAAGCCTCAGCAGGCGATGGGCAGCAGCTGGAGGGGCTGCAGGCAACCGGGAGGCCGGAGCAGGAGGGGACCTCGGAGGGGCCGAGGGACAGGCCGAGGGACAGGCAAAGGGGATGAGGAAGGAGTCGGAGGTGGCACCATGGGAAGCAAAGAGGAAGCCGGAGGGGACACTGGCAGAGGTAAGGAGGGAGGGGGAGCCGCAGCAGGCGACGGCGTAGCCACAACCAGCCAAGGCGACGTCGCCTGACATGCCAGAGTGGGGGGACCCACAGGCAACGGATGAACACCAGCGGGGGAACCCGCAGGCAAACGACGAGGCGTCGGAGGCGGAACTGAGGCAGGGTGACGAGGCGTCGGAGGGGAACCCGCAGGCGACCGCCGACCCAGAGCCCAAAGACCCGCAGGCGCCCCCCGAGCCCCAGCCAAGGCAAGCGAGGGCGAGCCAGGGGGCAGCGCGGGTGGGGCCCCAGACTTTCGCCTGTGTTCTCTCCCCTTCCGGGACCCAGACATGCGAAGTTCAGGCCGGGGTCAACCTCTCCGGGGCGAGGGAAGAGGAGTCATCAGGGAGGTCCCCGAGGCGTCCCTTTCGAGCTCCTCCTCCTCCAAGGAGGAAGGAGCGACGGTCAGCTTGTCCAGGACCTCCTTGGGGACTGGAGCTGGGCGGAACTGGAGTAGCGTCAGGGACTGGGACTTGGGCCACAGGGACAGTGATCACAGAGGCGGGCGGAGCCACGGGCGGAGGCAGAGGGGTCTCAGGCAAAGCCGTGGTCGGAGGCAGCAGGGCCTCAGGCGAAGCTGCGGGCGGAGGCAGAGGGGCCTTGGGCGGAGCCACGGGCAAAAGTGGCAGCCCGGGCGGAGCCGCAGGTGGAGATGGTAGCTCGGGTGGAGGCGGCAGCTTATGCAGTGCCGCAGGTGGAGGCGGCAGCTCGGGCAGTGCCACTGGTGGAGGCGGCAGCTCGGGTGGTGCCGCAGGCGGAGGTGGCAGCTCGGGTGGTGCTACAGGCACAGCGGGCAAAAGCCGGGACCTCCAGAGTGGGCAGTGCTGCAGGCGGAGGCGGCACTGCAAGTGCCTCAGAGACGGGCGGAGCAGCAGGCGGAGGCGCTGCCTCAGGCAGTGCAGCAGCCCACCACTCGGACCCAGCAGGGGGCACCATTCTCCGTAACTGGAACAGCCTCCTCAGGTGCTCTGCTAATTTCTCTACGTCGCCTTGAGGAGAGGCGGGAGTGTATGTGGCAAAGTCTCGCTGGAGCTGCGTGGCGAGCTGGCGGGGAGTCCTGTTTGGCCGGTTCTTCCATTACCTTCCAGTAAAGTCCCTGGAGGGTGAAGAACTGTTCGGCGAGCGTCTAGGCAGAACTTGCCGTGGTCCGTGCGGGCCCTACCCTCGCCAGCTCGATCACTGCCAGGTGGAGGATCGGGAGGGGTTCAGAAGCGACGAGGGAGGCAGCCCCTAGGAAGATCGTTGGATCCTCTCCTGAACTCCCCTCTCTCCGCTTCTTTCTCTTCCTCTGGCTTTTGGCTGTCTGCGGAGGTCGGGCCATTTCCGAAGCGGCGGATGGCGGCTCTGCAATCCTCTCGCAGTGCAGTGCGACCAGCTGAGCTCTCCTCTCAGACATGTGCTGCACCAGAAGCCGGAGGTTCTCACGCACAACCTCCGCTAAATGCGCGTCTTCAGCATGGGACATTCCCTCCAAGATGTCCCTGCTGCGGCTGGCTAATCTCCTTGCCTCTAGGTCATCTGAGACCTCCGGCTGGTCCAGCCAGTAAAGGACCATGTTAATTAGACCGACATAGACGTCATCGGTCAGTGGGGGTACCTTCTTATAGAGACTTCTCATTCTTTACAAGGGATTGGATGGGCGAGCAGGAAACGGGGAAAGACCAGGCAGGCAGGATCTTCGGGAAAACATGGGTTTATTTGGGAACGGGAGAGCCAGGGCAGACGGCGACAAACTGACATCAACTGACATCAACTAACATTAACTAACATTAATGACAAGTCAGGAGAAGATGGACTCAGACGTGAACTAAATACACAAGACAAGCCGAAAAAAACAGGAAACAGCTGGGCATGATCAGGGAAGCACACATGGATGATCAGGGGGCGTGGCACACACAAGGATCGGACGAGCTGGACGTGACACTTATATGTCACAGTATATCAAAACACAGTATATTTTATATGAGCAAACAAGTTTATTTTAATGTACCAGATACAAATACAGAAGAATCCACTTGTCAAGTGTTTTACTTTAAGGCAGTTTATAAGATAATGTGTATATGCCTTCATGTTCATAGCACAGCGTTTTAAGCCAACGACTGTATGGCAGGGGGCGGCATGGTGGTGCAGTGGTTAGCGCTGTTGCCTCACACCTCTGGGACCCGGGTTCGAATCTCCACCTGGGTCACATGTGTGTGGAGTTTGCATGTTCTCCCCATGTCGTCGTGGGGTTTCCTCCGGGTACTCCGGTTTCCCCCCACAGTCCAAAAACATGCTGAGGCTAATTGGACTTGCTAAATTGCCCGTAGGAATGCATGTGAGAGTGAATGGTGTGTGAGTGTGCCCTGCGATGGGCTGGCCCCCCATCCTGGGTTGTTCCCTGCCTCGTGCCCATTGCTTCCGGGATAGGCTCCGGACCCCCCGCGACCCAATAGGATAAACGGTTTGGAAAATGGATGGATGGATGGACTGTATGGCAACTCTAAAATGAGATTTGTTGCAATATTTGCTGTGGTGTGGCCACAGTAATCTGTGTGATTAAAATTCTGATGTAAAAAAAAAAACGGATGGCTGTCTGTCTATGCTGGACTACCTCCACCTCCCCATTTCCCCCACCCGTTGCAAGTCGTGTCATTTTTGTACGGTGTAGTGACCATGTGCTTATGTTGCTGAGGTGTTTTTTTTCGGTTCCTACAATGTCCTCCCCACTGGAGTACAGTCTGGGGGCTGTTTTTTTATTCTCCTCCTCTCTCCTCATGTTATTCTGTTTCTTTTATTCTCTCTGTTTGCCCCTGTCTCCCGACCGGTCTACCCCCTACTATGATGTTTGTGTATATGTATGGTCGGGTTGATGGCCAGTTTTTTGCTGGTACTTGTGATTAGTGACATGGTCTATTGCAACAGCAATAAAGGGTTCTCATCATCATCATCATCATCATCAAAAAAAACCTATTAACTCCTAAATTCACTTTCACAATTGTCTGTAAAGAGGCAGCGTTTGTGGGCCATTTGGAGAAAGTGAGTTTGTTCACAAAGATATACAGACACGGAGTGGGACTAATTTTCAGCCCAGAATTTTTATGCCAAAGACCAGGGCCCACTTTTTTGATATCGGTGACTCTTAGCATCTTACAAAAACTCTAAAGGTATATGTCATGGAAGGTATTTGTTTTCCTATGTATGTTTCCCAAACAGTCGCATAAAGGAGATTTTTATGCAAAATTGCTCAAGGGAGAGCTTCTTAAGTGCAAACTTAATACGCACTGGAACACCGGATTGGTTGACATCGATGGCTGGAGAATTGATTATTCCCTCCATGCAGCAACTGCTTGGCTTGAGAGAAAGTGATGTTCTTTATAAATATGACACTGCAGGAATGCTTCAAAATATCGCATTAATCAGAACTGGGGTGAACCTACAAATAAAATACACAATTAACAAATTGAATCATCTAACTGTAAATATGGCTTTTGCTGAATGGGTGCATGAACCCACCTCCCCAGACTGTAGTATCACCAGTTTATGGTTATTTGTGTTATAAAACTCCTGCATGCACCAATATATGTGCATGTCCTTCATATTGGAATGAGCAATGGCACAATAGCCAAAAGAAAAGCTATTATTGCGTTACTGTCTCAATATAAAATAATGTCTTATGTGTTTCAGTATTACCTACTAAGGACTATTCCAGGGCGATTTTTTGGGGAAAATATGAGAGACTTGCATTAAAATGAACCTGCAGTGTTGGCTTTTATTAACCTCATGAACCAAAGTTTTGATGTACTGTGACTTTGGTGCATTTAGAGAGGTGTGTGCATTCCAGAGGCATCGGAAATAGGGGGAATGCAGTATCGGCAGAACTCCCCCTTCCTTCCCAATTAATAAATAAATACATAATCAACAGTACGTTCCTTATCTTCATTATGAATCCGCACATTACTGAGGCCAATTCGCTGTACAGAGCGCAAGGATGAAATCTAATGAAGATTGTAGTCATGTATCAGACAAAATAATGTTACCATATAGACCAGTCATTTTTTAATTAAGTGATGTTTGGTTATGAAACTGTACCCTTAATGATTTCAGTCTTATTTTAAATGAGCAGTATGAGTCGATAACAGTGATAAGAGACTAAGAGAGACTCAGACCATCTTCACGGAAGATATACTTAATTAAAAATGTTTCCGGAAACACAGTGGAGCTGTAAGAGAATTAAGGTAGAACTTATGAACGACGTAGCATTAAGGGACTTAAATACTAAGGGGTAACGAGACTAACACTGGACAGATGAGGCTAATTAACAGACTGAGAAAACAAATGAAAACTAATTAACTCAAAGGAACTAAAACAGGGAAACTAAAAACTAAGCAAGGAACAGGGAAACAGAATCTAACACTGGGGAATTAGGCAGGTAGGAACACAAGCAGGGGCACAAGGAACGAAACCAAAACCAACTACAAAATCACCAGACAGAAGAACTAGAAAAGCTCACACAAATGAAACACTAGGGAGTGAAATACAAACACAGAGGAAGCAGGATTTGAACACATGACAAAGGGATTTGCAAGTAGTCACATGCTCAACATGTTGAGCCATGCGGCTGACAGAAAACAAGGGAGACAAAGACTGACAAGAGGGACAGGATGGCCAGCGATGCCTGCTGGCCAAACGGGGAAGGGACACAAAAGACTGAGACAACAGGGGCTGAATCTGACAGTTAAGAAGGTTTCAGGAAACTGGGCCCATCCAATTTTGTCTTTGTTCTGGGGGAACTTTCATAAATGATGCTACAGTTTAAAGTCTTATTGAGTCGAAATTATCCCGATAAATTACTCAATATTTCAAGAAGAAAAAAATAAATAAATAGCATATGTAAATAAATAATCGCATATTGAACTGGGGTGGCTTTCCCAAAAGTTTTGTTACGCTAAATAGTTTATCTATTACTTAAGATCGATTACACTGCACAACAATTTTTTTTTAGTTTTTCTTCCTGAAAAGTTTTTGCTGATCGTGACAGGTACCTGGAGGGAATGCAAAAATATAGTTTTGGTTTTGTTGTTTCACATAGGAAATAGACAGTTAACTGTTTACTGGCAATAACGTATTTAATCGCATTTATGTTTCACATATGCTATTGTGTTTACCATAGTTAGAAGTGTATTGCTCTTGATTTTCATTTGTATTCAATGTCAGGTGCATCACATTGTAGTGTTAAATAGTAGTCAGCAGAAATATTTGTATCTGGTGACAGCATTCCTGCAGTCCCGAACCCAACAATTCGGCTTTGCTTTTGACAGATCCAAATCTCTGACCAGGTCATTTAATTCCGACTGTGTTATGAGATGTGGATCGCCTGATGAGTACGGTTCAAAATCCGGATCATTGTCCCTGCCAGTTCCTGCATTGCAGTTTCTTCATCTGGCTTATCTAAGGTCCATTCCTCTGGTGGTTTCGGAATTGGAAGACTGTGGTCATGTGGCATGGGTCTCATTGCTGAAGGCAGATTAGGGTATTCAATTGGCGTCATGTTTTTGGCAGAGAAACCAGACACATTAGTCAAACAGAAGTAACAGTCTGTTACCTGGTCTTTCTGTTCTCGCCATATCATCGGGACAGCAAACGACATTGTCTTTCAAGTGCTTCTGAGCCAGGCATGTCGCACAAGAAATGTGAGGCGGCAATTGCTTGTCTTGATCATCTATTTTACAGCCGAAGCACAGATGATATGCTTTATTCACAAGAGCAGTCATTGAGCATCTTTGAGGCGCAAGCGTATATTCGCCACAAATGTAGCAGTGGACGAGAGGGTAGCCTCCCTTCGCCTTCGGGTGGGGGGACGGGTCCTGACTGTTGCTTTTGCTTATGCGCCAAATGGCAGCTCAGAATACCAACCCTTTTTGGAGTCCTTGGAAGGGGTGTTGGAGAGCGCTCCTACTGGGGACTCTCTTGTTCTTCTGGGGGACTTCAATGCTCACGTGGGTAATGACAGTGAAAACTGGAGGGGTGTGATTGGGAGGAACGGCTCCCCCGATCTGAACCCGAGCGGTGCTTTGTTATTGGACTTCTGTACTCGTCATGGATTGTCCATAATGAACACCATGTTCAGGCATAAGGGTGTCCATATGGGCACTTAGCACCAGGACACCCTAGGCCGCAGTTTGATGATCGACTTTGTAGTCGTCTTGGACACTCGGGTGAAGAGAGGGGCGGCGCTGTCAATTGATCACTACCTGGTGATGGGTTGGCTCCGCTGGTGGGGGAGGAAGCCGGCCAGGCCTGGCAGGCCCAAGCGTATAGTGAGGGTCTGCTGGGAACGTCTGCCGGAAAGCCCTGTCAGGGAGAGTTTCAACTCCTACCTCCGGCAGAACTTCTTCCATATCCTGGGGGAGGCGGGGGACATTGAGTCCAAATGGGCCATGTTCCGTGCCTTGATTGTAGAGGCAGCTGACCGGAGCTGTGGCCATAAGGTGGTCGGTGGCTGTCGCAGCGGCAATCCCCGAACTTGCTGGTGGACACCGGTGGTGAGGGATGTCGTCAAGCTGAAGAAGGAGTCCTATCAGGCCTTTTTGGCCTGTGGGACTCCAGAGGCAGCTGACGGCTACCGGCAGGCCAAGCGGGATGCGGCTTTGGTGGTTGCTGAGGCAAAAACTCGGGTGTGGGAGGAGTTTGGTGAGGCCATGGAAAATGACTTCCGAACAGCTTTGAGAAGATTCTGGTCCACCATCCGGCGTCTCAGGGCGGGGAAGCAGTGCAGCATCAACACTTCGAATACTTCGAAGACCTCCTCAATCCCACCGACAGGCCTTCCGATGAGGAAGCAGAGTGTGGGGACTTGGGGGTGGACTCGCCTATCTCTGGGGAGGAGGTTGCTGAGGTGGTTAAAAAGCTCCTCAGTGGCTGGACCTCGGGCATGGATGAGACTCGCCCAGAGTTCTTCAAGGCCCTGGATGTTGCGGGGCTATCTTGGTTGACACGCATCTGCGGCATCGTGTGGACATCAGGGGCAGTGCCTCTGGACTGGCAGAGCGGGGTGGTGGTCTCCCTCTTTAAGAAAGGGGACCGGAGGGTGTGCTCCAACTATAGGGGGATCACACTCCTCAGCCTCCCTGGTAAGGTCTATTCGGGGGTTCTGGAGAGGAGGGTCCGCCGGATTCTCGAACCTCGGATTCAGGAGGAGCAGTGTGGCCTTGTTCATGAGAGAGGTAACAATGGAACGGGAGATCGACAGGCGGATCGGTGCGGCATCAGCAGTGATGCGGGCGCTGCATTGCTCTGTCATGGTGAAGAAGGAGCTGAGCCTAAAGATAAAGCTCTCGATTTAACAGTCGATCTATGTTCCTACCCTCACCTATGGTCATGAGCTGTGGGTAGTGACCGAAAGAACGAGGTCGTAAGTGTAAGCGGACCAAATGGGTTTCCTCCGCAGGGTGGCTGGGCTCTCCCTTAGAGCTCAGTCATTCCTCTCGGCAGGAGGATCTGGAACAGATCCGCATAACTGGTCTGGATCGGAGTCCACTTGCACAGCAGGACGGATTCAAAACAGTTAAAGATCACTGGATCCAGGCCAGACTCTACCCATATTTGCCAGTATCATAGTTCACCCAGCCTTACAAATAACATGTTAAATATAAGGAAATTTAATAATTACCTTCTGGTCTTACGTAATGTTTGTTGTATATATTAAATAAAACTTACATTAATCAAATCAAGCCTATTTTTTAAGGTCATGGAATCTTACATTATATAAATATATTAATTAATAATTATTTGTGATTTGTAATTAATATTTATTTCATCCTCTCCACCTATCTGCCTACCTACATATATATTGTTGGATGTAAGTAATTTTATTAAGATCATTAGTTACACAAAGTTATATTATCTAAGATCAGATGTACATTTTGAGTTCACAGTTCAATTTTATGTTATATAAACTGAACAAATTTTAGAAGACTGGGATTAATTATTTTAAATGAATTCAATAGCACTCATGTTCAGTCTACTTAAATCTAATTTGTATGTGGAGTTGCAATTTATCTATGAATTTTAATTATCTAGTACTGAATCATTTTGCTATCTGAGAATACGTTCTACATACCTACCCGGGTGGGCCGCCTCAAATTGGGACCCAAGTACTGCCATGCAGCAGGTGACGCCCCAGCACCACACCAGCCCCAATCCCCAGCAGGCCTGACACTATTAGCTCTCCGAAGGTTTCGACTCGCCCGGGGATGAGGCTCACGAGGGCTTTGCTCCCCCATCCACTTTATGATGCATGCAGTCTACCTGTGGGCGGCTGCAGCGGAGCTACTCCTGTGGAGAACAGAAGGGAGTCGTGTCTGTTTAGACTGAGCTGCTGTGAAGTGTTTTATGATGACTGGAGTGTCAGTCCCACCACTAACCTCCGAAAATTTTTCCCTGCAAATTGAAGATCCACTCGCAGGTCCGGATGCAGTTTAACGTCAAACCCAGGACAGTAGCTACTGTACTATAATATACACCCAGCACTCTACAGCAAATAATATTGTAAATATAAAATCATAACAGTTTATAATAAAAAGTGATCCATTAACATCCTGCTAAATCCTCATTTAGTCGTCTTTCTATTGGTGTATATAATTTACTATGAACCTATAATAATAACAGCAATAATAATAATAATAATAATAATAATAATAATAATAATAATAAAAACCCAAGTAACATACAAATTTAGGAGGGGCCACAGGGGGGCCATGCATGTTGTCACAGTGACATTGTATTATATATTGATCATAATACTACTTCATAAATATAAATGTATTAAAAAAGACAGGTATCTGTCGCCTTATGTCTGATCGAGTAGCGACTGATTGCATTTACGCCTATTATTATTATTATTGCTGTTATTATTATTTACATTTATATATATGGGCAAAAACTTTGTGTGCTGGAAACAGGTGAAACAAACAAGCTCTTAACGGACTCTTAATGCAGGGATGCTGGGTGGTCGAGTCGTTTCAGCTGGTTACATTTTTTTTTCTGTTGTTAACTTATTATTCTTGTAGAAGCAAGACAGTCTAAACAAGAGATGAGAGTGAATATTTGTATAAATTGTGAAATGTAACTACAAAGCTTTAGTGGCCCACCCGGAATTCTCCGGAGCCTCCTGACTGGCAACTCCGGCCTGAATATATCTATATTTCAAATGTGTGCAATGTCTAGTAAACCGCATAACTTGTTCACGTTTAGTCGTTTTGTGAAAAGTTCAGCTGAATGATGGTGCATGAGGCCTGTGAATTTAGAAATGGAAGTTTCCGATTTTCTCAAAACATTGGGCATAGTAGTAATATATTGTAAGTAGCCCAAAGAACGAACATGTTGCTGTGAATAAAATAAAAAACATCATATAACTACCGTATTTTTCGGACCATAAGGCGCACCGGATCGTTAGGCGCACCATAAATAGCTGTGTCAATTTTCATAAACAAGGCGCACCGGATTGTAAGGCGCATCAATTAAGCGAGACAAAGCGGCCAGATAAGTCAAATATTACTCAATTTATTTATTATAAAGTCAATAATTTCAATAACTCAACATTTTTCAGTTTTAATTCATGAAATACGAAATTAACTGAATAATTTCAAAAACTCAAAAATGTTCAGCTGTAACTCCTAAAATACAAAACAATACACATACATGTCAGTTCATTCCTCTTTCGCAAATCCTTCAAAATCTTCACCATCAGTGTCTGAGTTAAACAGTTGCGTGATTGCGGCATCAAGCAGACCCGCATCCCTCTTCTCCTCATCCGAGTCAGTCTCATTGCTGTTACTTGGTTACTTGTTACTTAATATTAAATTCTCTCGCAGCTGCTGTCACGATCGCGGGCAGGCACAGCAGCGATCGTGCGGGTAGGCGGGTAAGGAACAGGCAAACAGATCGGAATCAGGGCAAACTATGGGTTTTAATATGGGAACTGGGAGCAGGGAACATCAGACGCAGAAAGACCACAATGACGGTTCAGGGGAACAGGTAAGACCAGGACTTAAATAGGACGTGACTAATCAAAATAAGCAGACACAGATGGGTACGATCGGGGAAGCACATGTGAGTAATCAGGGGGCGTGGCACACACGAGGAGCGGACGAGCCGGGCATGACAGCTGCTCTATTTCCATGTTGATCTGCGTGACTGATGGCCTTAAGCTTGAATTCCGCTTCGTAAGCATGTCTCTTCACAGGAGCCATTTTGGGGTCATTAAATACACACGACAATGTTACGGTAATTATTATGTCAAAACATAATGTGTATTACTCCGCGAGGCGGCAAAATCCCATGGGCAAAATACTCAGCGGCGCAGCTAGGTCCGTAAACACAGCTGGAAGTGATACACAAGGTGCACCGGAATATAAGGTGCACTGTTGATTTTTGACAAAAATATAGGCTTTTAAATGCGCCTTATGGTCCGAAAAATACGGTAATATGTGCCAGCAAGCTGTGTTGAGGGGCCGAAATTATATGTTTTCATGGGGCCCAAACTCTCTAGCAGCACCCCTGGTACTAGCACTTCTTGAAAATTTGTACATTGGTAGAAATGTGTGTGACTCAGCCAGTTAGGACTGCCTGTAATTGGCCGGTTGCTAATCCTGTGATGGCTTAAGTGTTTTTCCGCACTGGAGCCTTAAGCAATAGTCTTAACCCTAGTTTCACCAAGGAGTGGCTGATAATGTTTTCTAAACTGTGTCACTTTGGATTAAACCATCTGGTAAAGAAATGTCATTTATAATTTGTTGTTAAATGTAATTTGCGTTTAAATGGATGAGGAAAATACAATGCATTCATTGAACAGGTCTGGAAGTTGGTGTTTGGAAAATGGGAGGCAGCAGCAGTACTGAACTTGTGGTGGAACAGGAGAGGAGACCAGAGCTCCTTAAAGACCCATGGAGGAATGTTGAGTGGAACCCTAGGTATGAAGCCTGTTTTTGTTCAATATAATCAACTGACTTGTTTTTTTACTAGTATCACATAATTTGAGTATTAATAAAAGAGTCTGACTTGTTTGTGCGAATGCTGGCGCGAACTGACTGCCGCTGCTCGCCGGTAAATTCTAACCTTTGATTTCAAATTCTAACTCTGGTAATTTGTTTTATGTGCATTTGGTCTCCACTGGAAGAGTTATTTTTCTGATTTTACTGATCTTACTTTTTTGCAAGACCGATGTTTTAGCCCACCTGTTCTGTTTGGGCTATTGAGTCTTCCCTGGATCTAGATCTGCCCACTGGACATTTAAGTTGTCCGAGTCCTCGCCCACAATGTGGATCAGTTGCATTTTTACCTAGTTTGTGTTTATCTGGACTCCACTGTCGCTTGTTTTCCAAGCTGCGATGGGTCTGCTCCAGTATTCAGCAGCTGAGCTCCTCCAACTGCGTTTCCACATGTCTGAGCATTTGCTGACTATTCTGCAGCTTTATCCGGACATCGCTTTCTGCCCTCGCCGGAAATACATTCACTGTGGGTCCCGCCGGGGTTTCCAGACTGACACCTCGAAAACAATAAACTCCATCTAATCCAGCTCCCGTCATCCTCCACATAACTCCAGCAGGACTGTCGACCACAGTGTGCTAGCAAGCCAAGCTCGGTCGACTGACACTTCTACTCTACGTGAAACTTCAACTGTCAACTTCGGTCTGTTAAACATCCACTCACTTAAGAGCAAGGGACATCTCATCCAGTAGCTCTTGATCGACACTCAGTTGTGTCTAACTGAAACATGCCAACTGCCTGATGACTTTTCTCAGCTTAATGAATCTACTCCTGCGGGGTTTGCTTACATCTCTGAACCCCGTGGCTCCGGCCGTGGAGGAGGTCTCACGATAATTTACCATGAGAAATGGAGTCTTGCCGGTGTCTGTTCAGGCATTCGGCTCTTTTGAATCCACTGTATGCCAAGTGCCTGGACCTACTCCTACCATCACTGCAACTGTTTACCATCCCCCTAAATCAAATGCTGACTTTTTAAATGACTTTGCTATTTTTATAACTCACTTATCTACATTATCATCAAATATAATAGTTGTTGGGGGATTTTAATATACACATGGACAATAATAATAACCCTTTTACAAGATTCAATTCAATTTTATTTATATAGCGCTTTTAACAACAGTCATTGTCACAAAGCCCTTAACTTAGTACAGTCGAACCTCGTTACTACGTTCAAGATGGGATATCAAAAACATGTACGTTATAAGCATAGAACGTTGTAATCACTTAGTGCAAGATGGATGAAAGAATTCACAAAATATCCATGTAAATGATAAAACTTTAATAGAACAGACCCTTAAATTGACTACAAAACTACAAAACAAACAAACACATTATTACTTGTTAAATAATTCAACAAAGCTCATTTGGATCCTTGAAATTTTCCTTAAATTACTCATGATTACTTAGTGCCGGCCGGCGATAAACGGCAAGGAAAATACACAACGGCTGGTCAAAATGGGTTTTTAAAATAAACATTCGCATCAAACTGGCATTTCGCCTGAAAATATTAATGAAATATGGTTAAATTAAATCATAAAATCCTTTACTTCCATTATTATTCTGAATTCACAATTACCGGCATGACTGGTATTTCACAAGGTTTAATAAACAAAGAATACGCACACAACACTTAACAAGCCATTACTACGCAGTCCAGTTACGATCGGTCAAGGCAACTCCTTTAACGCGGGAAGTTACGACGCAATAGACAAATGTGCATTGTCGGGCGAAGATCAGGTAGATACAGGTAGATGTAGCGACACAAGTTGTGGTGGGTGGGGAGAGCGCTGTACGTTGTAACGATGGTTAGTTTTCGTATTTTCTCTAGAAATTTGGATATTGTATCGAAGTTTACGTTGTAAGGGTATAGGCTGTAAACAATGGCTGCTATTGGAATAATACATAGGCTAAACACGGGAATTAGAAACCTGTACGTTGAAAAGGTGAAAACGTTGTATCCGTGGTACGTAACGAGGTTTGACTGTACTACATTTAACCGGCCAGAACCCCACCAAGCAGGCCTGAGGCAACAGTGGCAAGGAAAAACTCCCTCTACCAGGAAGAAACTTTGAGAGGAACCTAGGCTCGGAAGGGGACCCCATCCTCTACTGGGCAACCAGGGAGCATGAAACTGCATTTATACTGAGATTCATTAGAGTTCATATAGTTATGAAGTCCCAGTTGGTTTCATGTTGTTCTCTCCAGGAGTACAGGTGTAGTTCACATGGTGTAGAGTCGGCTCGGTATCAGCTCAGAAAAAGAGAAGATGGAGAAGAGTTATTGCCCTACACCAAACCTAACCTCCGGCAGGACTAGAGTAACTATGACAGCCTGTCTAAAAGAGAGACCTGGAAGGAAGCACAGACATGAGGGTTTCCAGGGGTTTTGGCATCAAGCCAACCCGCCGTCCACAGCTTAAGTGATCGGCGAGAGTGGCAGGACGACAGCACCAATCCCCCCTTTTACCTTTAATCTCAAATGATTATGAATCTCCAGATTTGCCTTCACCTTAGAAAAGAGGATTTAACTATCCAAAAGACTGGCTAAAGAGGTACGTCTTAAGCCTTGACTTAAATGCAGAGATTGTGTCTGAGTTCCGAGCACTAATAGGAAGTTTATTCCATAACTGTGGTGCTTTATGAGCAAATGCTCTTCCCCCAAAAGTAACGTTCTTTATTCTGGGTATGGATAGAAGACCTGCATCTTGTGATCTAAGCGTACGATTCGGAATGTTGTTGCAAATGAGGTCACTCACATACTGTGGTGCAAGACCATTTACAGCTTTATAGGTTAAGAGCAGCGTTTTGTAGTCAACATGAAATCTAACTGGCAGCCAGAGCAGTGAAAATAAAATTGGGGAAATATGATCATATTTTTTAGTTTTGGTGAGGACTCTGGCTGCTGCATTCTGGACTAGCTGGAGTTTATTTAATGACCTATTAGGACAGCTGGAGAATTAGACATTACAGTAATCGAGCCTGGAGGTAATAAACGCATGAAGAGTGTGTTTCTTAACTTGGCAATATTATGCAGATAATAAAATCCATGCGAATAAAATCCAACTATCTTGGAATATCTACGTCTATTTATGGTCAGCACCTTAAGATTGGCCCTAATGTCCAGCGCTCTGGCTCCCGGTAAACAATTTACCTCGACTGCTGGTGCCGCTAGCGGTCTAGCTATTTTCACGTGTCGTACTTCCAACAGGCGTCTCAGTGGGTGTTTCACTGAGCGGGGAAAACCTGTTCGACACGCTGAGAGATGGAAGGTGGTGCTCGGGGGTAGCCTTCGCCGAAGCTCGGGCTCTCCGACTGTGTCGCCGAGTCGTCACCCACTCGCCCTGCTGCATGGGCTCTAATGCCGGAGTGTGGGCCGAGCTATCTAACTCTAATACTGAAGCCCCCAGACTCCCTGACTGCGAACCTGCAGCTAGCTGGCTACCTAGCAACTGTGCTAACGTCTGGAGGCGCGACTCTAGCTCTATAACTCTTCAAAGTCAAAGTCAAAGTAAACTTTATTGTCATCTCTGCTATATACTGTACAGGTACATAGAGAGACGAGATGACGTGGCTCCAGTTTTTTTCAGTGCAGACGAGAGAAAAGAGACATGTAACAAATCAGTAAATATAAGGTATACAAAAAAATATACTATACTTGGAGATAGAGGTAGAGGAGGTTATAATAGTTATGTATGGAAAATGTGCAAATAAGTGGCAGAAGTGCAAAAATGCTTGTAGCAGTTTGTGTGTAAAGTGCAGATGTGCAGGAGTCAATTTGATCGCAGTCAGGGTGTGTGTGGGGGGGTAAGTGTGTTCAGGAGTCTAATGGCTACTGGGAAAAAGCTATCCCGCAGCCTGGAAGATCGAGTCCTGATGCTGCGATAGCGTCTGCCAGATGGGAGGAGTGTGAAGAGTCTGTGTGATGAGAGGAGTCAAGCACGATGCAGGAGGCCCTCCTGATGCAGCGCTTGTTGAAGATGTCTTGCAGCGATGGGAGAGACGCACCGATGATGTTCCCAGCTGCTTTGATGATCCTTTGAAGCTGTCGGTTATCGGAAACCGTGCTGTTTCCAAACCAGACGGAGATGCAGCTGGTCAGGACACTCTCTATGGAGCCCCTGTAGAACACGGTGAGGGTGGGAGGTGGGAGGTTGGCTCGCTTAAGCCGTCTCAGGAAGTGGAGACGTTGCTGGGCCTTTTTGGTGATGGAGGTGGTGTTGGTCGTCCAGGTGAGGTCGTCTGAGATGTGAACTCCCAGGAACTTGGTGTTTTTTACCATCTCAACGGTGGAGCCGTGGATGCTGAGTGGTGTGTGGCTGGGGCGAGGTCTCCTGAAGTCGACTACCATTTGCTTGGTTTTGTCCACATTCAGCGACAGGTTGTTCTCACTGCACCACGTGGACAGCTACTGAACCTCGTCTCTATACGCCGACTCATCGTTGTTGCTGATGAGCCCCACCACCGTCGTGTCGTCTGCGAATTTGATGATGTGGTTTGGGCTGTGCAGGGCAGTGCAGTCATGGGTCAGGAGTGTGAACAGAAGTGGACTGAGAACGCAGCCTTGAGGAGCACCTGTGCTCAGTCTGATGGTGCTGGAAACGCTGTTGCCGATTCGAACAGACTGAGGCCTCTCTGAGAGAAAATCCAGAATCCAGTTGCAGAGTGAGGTGCTCAGTCCCAATCCGCTCAGTTTCACACACAGTCTTTGTGGAATGATGGTGTTGAAGGCTGAACTAAAGTCTATGAACAGTAGTCGCACGTAAGAGTCTTTATTGTCCAGATGAGAGAGGGAAAGGTGAAGTGCGGTGGATATGGCGTCCTCGGTTGACCTATTTGTGCGATAGGCAAACTGTAGCGGGTCCAGTGATCGGGGGAGGTTGCTTTTCACCTGCGACATGACGAGTCTTTCGAAGCACTTCATGGCAATGGGTGTCAGAGCGATGGGACGGTAGTCATTCAGGCAGGAGACTGAAGACTTCTTTGGCACTGGGATGATGGTGGTGGATTTGAAGCATGCTAGGACGATCATCTGGCTCAGTGATGTGTTGAAGATGTCTGAGAAGACCTCAGCCAGCTGATCAGCGCAGTCTCTGAGCACGCGAGCAGGAATGTTGTCTGGACCGGCAGCCTTCCGTGGGTTGACTTTGGCAAAAGTTCTCCTCACGTCCGCTGCAGGCAGAGAGATGATCTTGTCAGTGATGGGAGGCGTGGGTTTCGACGTGTGTGTGTTGTTCAATGCGTCGAATCGTGCATAGAACTTGTTCAGCTCCTCAGGAAGTGTGGCATCTCCCTCACAGCTGCTTGGTGCTGGCTTGTATTGAGAGACAGCCTGGATGTCTTTCCATAGACTGCGAGTCTTTTGTGTCCCTGAAGTGGTTGTGGATCTTTTGTGTGTGTGCTCGCTTTGCCTGTCGGATGGAGCAAGAGAGGTTTGCTCTGGCTGTTTTAAGAGCAACTTTGTTCCCAGACCTGAAAGCAGCATCTCTCTCTCTTAGCCGTGCATGTACCTGTGCTGTGAACCAGGGTTTCTCGTTGGCTCTGGTGGTTATGTTCTTAAGGACAGTAACATCCTCTATGCACTTGCTGATGTAGCAGGTCACAGATTCTGCAAACTTGTCCAGATTGATGCAACCATTGAGCGTCGCTGCCTCTTTAAAAACATCCCAGTCCGTGCACTCAAAGCAGTCCTGGATTGCTGAGACAGCTCCACTGGGCCAGACTCTGATGGTTTTTTTGGAAGGTCTTGTGCGTTTTAGCAGAGAGAAGTATGTGGGCAGTAGCATCACCGTCGTGTGGTCAGAAGAGCCGATGTGAGGACGCGCTGCTGCTTTGTAGGCACCACGCACGTTGGTGTAAACTTTGTCCAGGCAGTTCTCCCCCCTCGTAGCAAAGTCCACATGTTGATGGAATTTGGGGAGAACTAACTTCAGGTCTGCGTGGTTGAAGTCGCCAGCGATGATGAGAAAGCCGTCCGGGTGCACAGTCTGGAGTTTATTAACAGCCTCATGAAGTTCGGCTAGCGCCTGGTTAGCATTCACGCTAGGTGGCAGGTACATGGCTATAACTAGCACCACGGAGAATTCTCTCGGCAGGTAGAACGGGCGGCACTTTATCACCAAAAACTCTATCTGTGGTGAGCAGTGGCGAGTCAATTCAGCGGAGTTCGTGCACCAGAGTTTGTTAATGTAGACGCACACGCCGCCTCCACGGCTCTTACCGGACAATGAGGCTTCTCTATCGGCCCGATAGCATACTAACTACTTTAGCTGGATAGCGGAGTCCGCGATGCCCACGTTCAGCCACGTTTCCGTGAAAATAAAGACGCAGCAGTTCTTTATCTCACGTTGGCTTGCCTGCTGGAGCCAGAGATAGTCCATCTTGTTGTCCAGTGAGCGGACGTTGGAGAGGAGGACAGATGGAAGTGCCGGTCGGATGGGGTTAGCTCTTAGCCTCGCACTAGTGCCCGCGCGCTTTCCTCGCTTTTGTTTGCGTGAGCAGCGCTTGCGTTTCGGCCAGCTGTGCTTTGCTGCCTCGCCTAGGATCTGTAGCGTCTCCAACGGTAGATTTAGCGGTGGAATCGTGCATTTTCTTTCAATTTGGAGCAGGATGAGTCTGTCGTAGGTGATACACATCGTGATTCGGTCAAACAAAACGGAAAGTAGAAAAAAGGTTCAGTAAAAACACTGAAATCACCGGAGCTCTGTTAGCCGCTGCCTGCTCGTGGCGCCGCCAGGTAACTCTTTCCATCAGGGCTTCTACTGCCTTGCACTTCTTGCAGATAAAGTTATCACTGTTTAAGCTATCATTGCTGATTGACGAACTAAGGCTAAACATTCTACATTCGCTACAAAACACAACATCACAACTAGCCATCTTAGAATAAAATCTCACTTACGCTATTTGTTGTTGTGCAGTTTTGCTGAAGAGCTGGTTCTTGCGATAATGGGGGGATGAGGATGAGCTGCTGTAAAGTCCGCGCATCCGGGTTAAAGGAGCATAATAAGCTTGATAATCTTGCGTGGAAAGTTTAAAAGTCTAATCGGCAGTTGAACTCCCTATAACTGATCATTTCCTCCTCTCATTTAAAGTTGAACTCACATTTTCCATTCATAAGCTCCCTCGTTTCATTTCCTTTCACAATATTAAAAATATCAATTTAGATTTACTTTTTTTCTAGCATTAACTCCCTTATGGACATTCCCAATATATCCACCCCAGAAGAGTTAGTTTCCTATTATAACTGTGGGTTTCGTGATATTCTTAACTCTGTTGCCCCATTAAAAACCAGATCTGTCTCTTTTTGAATTTCTGCCCCCTGGATTACATCTGAACTTCGGCTTTTGAAAGCCAAAGGTTGCCAACTAAAGAGGCTTTACAGAAAGACTGGACTCACTGTTCACAAAGAGATGTTCAAAGACCATATATCATACTACAGGGATTCAAATGCTTAAACCAAATCCAACTATTATTCCCATATAATTTCATCTGATAAGGGTAATACTAAGGCATTGTTTTTGATACTCAACAATATTATCCAACCCCCAGATTTTCTACCATCCCATCTTTATTCAGCTAATCGCTGTAATTCCCTTATGTCCTTCTTTAATGAAAAAATACAGAGGATCCATTGGGACCTTGGATCAACCTCATTTGAACTCATTTGAGCTCCACTCCCCTACTCTGACATTTTCATCCTTTCAGCTTCCCACCCTTTCAGAAATTTCAGATATTATCTGTAAGTCCAAGTCATCCACCTGTCAGTTAGACCCTCTGCCCTCAGATTTGGTTAAGGCCTGTCTCCCTTCTCTGGTTCCCCTCATTTTGTCTATCATTTACTCTTCTCTCACCACTGGAACTGTTCCTCCATCGTTCAAAGCTTCTGTCATAACTCCAATACTGACGACCTGGTGCTGAGCCTACTGACTTCAATAACTTCTGTCCAATTTCTAACTTACCTTTTATCTCTAAAAATCTTGAAAAAACAGTAGCTATTCAACTTCATTCCCACTTATCTCACAATAATTTCTATGAACAGTTCCAGTCTGGTTTTTGCCCTCTTCATAGCACAGAAACTGCACTTATAAAAATCACTAACGACCTACTTATGGCTGCTGACTCTGGTTTACTAACTATTCTCATTCTTCTTGACCTGAGTGCAGCCTTTGATACTATTTGTCACAACACCCTTGTAAATAGATTATCTTCCACTGGTATCAGAAACTCCATTACACTGGATCAAATCTTACCACTCTGGCCGCACTCAGTTAATTCAGCTCAAATCTTTCACATCTCAGCCCTCCACTGTCACTTCAGGTGTGCCCCAGGGCTCTGTCCTGGGGCCCCTCCTCTTCATTATCTACCTCCTTCCCCTAGGCAAAATCTTTCACAAGTACAATATCAATTTCCACTGTTATGCAGATGACACCCAGCTCTACTTCAGTAGCAAACCCAACTCTTCCATTTTACCTTCCTCCCTCATTGATTGTTTAGCAGAAATTAAGTCCTGGTTCTCTTTAAACTTTCTCAAATTAAACAAATTGGGTGTCATCCTCGACAGTACCTTACCCTTCCAGTCTCACATCAATAACATCACTCATATTTCCTTCATTTTTCCACCTATGTAATATTAATCATCTACGTCCTTCCCTTACTCCACATACCACTGCTATTCCTGTTAACAGTCTTGTTACCACTCGCTTACATTACTGCAACTCTCTCCTCTTTGGTCTCTCTAAGAAATCCCTTCATAAGCTTCAATTGGTTCAGCTGCCCGTATTATCACCCGAACCTCCTCCATCCACCTCATCCCTCCCGTTCTGCAGCAGCTTCAATTATTGCCAGTTAAGTTCCATATTAACTTTAAGATCTCGCTGTTAACATTTAAGGCCATCCACAACCTTGCTCCTCCATATCTGTCCGACCTCCTACAAATTGCCACTCCCCCTCGCACCCTTAGATCCTCATCCTCCATCCATTTCACTGTCCCCCTCGCCCGTCTTGCCACCATGGGGAGCAGAGCTTTCAGTCACTCAGCTCCTCGCCTCTGGAACTCATTACCATCAGAGCTCAGAAACACTGACTCACTTCCACTCTTCAAATCGAAACTTAAATCCCATCTGTTCAAGCTGGCTTTCTCTCTCTGTGAATTCAGTTGCTTTGTCTAATTTAACCTATGTTTTATATTCTTGTATTTTTTGTATTTTATGGTTTTATGATTTATATTGTTCTTTTACACTCACTGTACAGTGTCCTTGAGTGTCCAGAAAGGCGCCTATAAATAAAATTTGTTATTATTATTATTGTTATTGTCACGCCCAGTTCATAAGATCCTCGTGTGTGCCACGCCCCCTGATTATCCACGTGTGCTTCTCTGATCGTACCCAGCTGTGTCTGATTATGTTTGCCCAGTCTTGTGTATTTCAGTCCATGTCTTGCATTGGTTCCTTGTCCGTCATTGATGTTTGTCGATGTTCCAGCTTCTGTTCCGTCCTACTCTGCTCGTCTTGAATAAACCCCTAGTTTTCCCCGTATTCCGCCTGCCTGCCCGCTTTCTTGCCCGCTCGTCTGCCCGAACGATCAGCCGTTTTCACGGATCATGACAGTTATTATATACCTGTATTTTTTAATATTCATGAGTAATATACTGTAAACTGTCTGTGATCAAACACACCCAGACACACAAACAGCCTGCATATGGTGGTGTGTGGCACTGCAGGTTAGGTCTCTGCACCCATGATAAGACGTTCACTAGTTGTAATCTCATGGCTGGTAGTGATTTCACCAGTGGGCCCATGAGTATGGCTATTATTGTAGCAAAATTATTTGCAAATGTGTGTGGAGAGTTGTGTGACTGTAGATTTGTAAATGTAAAACAACCTGTAAATGCATATTGATATTTACAAAAGTGTATAAGAATCTGTAAATGTGTATTCAGAACATTCGTGTGTGTAATAAGATTTGTAAATGTGCAAAAAAATCTTAATGAGATATACAAGTTCTGGAAGCATATTACATTATTCTGGGGAAAAAAACAGTTCTGTTTTTCCAAAATAAGGACATAAGAACCCTGTTTTTATAAGTAAAATTTTTAGTTTTTCTGAAATAATGAGATCATCCTGTTTTTCTGAGTAATATTTTCTGTTTTGAAACCAATCACTTGAAACAGTACGGCATACTTCATGGACATAAGCTGATGCATCGAAAAAGCATTCAGGTTTATGATTCCACATGCCATAAAAAGTTTGGACCTATATTCTAATACAAACATCTCTGAAGATGATTCCAGCACCAGAGTTGCGTTCGATGAGGATCTAGTAGGCCTATTTGCAGGAATTGTCTTGAGTCGCAACAAAGCTGGCCTGAATGTGTTTTACATTTCCGTGCACGAGTCATACTGTTTCAACTGATCCAGACAAACACTCCATGGTTTAAATAAGTAATCAAGCAAATATTATTCGTCATGGCTTATTAGTGTTAACCTACTAATACCACTTGAAATGTTGTATAAAAGCAATATCATACACAAAGTTGTGTTAATCACTGCCGTCATATATTGTACTACTATCTTCAGCACTCGGCCGCATGACCAAATCACAGCGATGATATATTGGAGTACAACCACATTCCTTCTCATATGTTATTGCTTAACGGTTTTTAGATACACCTGTAAAGCGGAGTGATACATCTGATGTGAAATGTCCAAGTGCGGTTATACTGTAACAGCACTCATAAAAAAGATTTTGTCCAATCTGATTTCTTGGTCGAAACTAACTGTTGTATATTAGATATAGGACTATTTGTGTTTCTTATAAACTTTGACTAATTCCCATTTCCATTCCTATAGCACAAGAAACAACCTCATGAAATACATACAGGATTACAAGCCCCTTATCGATTCAGTGCCTCAGGCTCGGATTCTTCTCATTGGTCAGATTACAGCTGGAAAATCAAGCTTCTTCAACTCCATGAACTCTATCTTCCGTGGCAACATAACAAGCCAAGCTGATGTAGGATTTATAGGAGAAAGCCTGACCATGAAGGTAATGTGATTATGCGAGTCTTCATTTCACATGAAAGACTAGCTTATACAGCTGTCCACCATTCTGGTTCAGTGTTTGTTCCACATCTGCTATGTTTATTTGCAGTTTGTTACTCGTTGCTCTTTGTTGTCCTCATTTAGGACAGTACTAAATCCCTTGTATGAAATTTAGTTTGAGCCCATTGTCACAAAAATTTACCCGGAGACATAGTTCTGAAGTGATGAGAAATTATTTCTTCTTGCAAAAGGGAAGCAGAGTGATACACAAGGGATGATCACAGACAGCTTCAATGAAAAGGAGGTGCAATGTTCTAATTTATACAATGGGACAAGCTATATATAAGTGGTCTACTCTCCATAAACATTCCAGTCATTGCACTCTTCTTTGCTAAGTTCAATTCCTTGTGTTGTACACCAGGGCAAAAGACTTGGGGAGCAGGTGGGGGGGGGCAAAGAAAAGGTGGTTGACTAATAGAAATGGAACTGGCAGACAGGATCACAGGGGGAGAAACAGGGAGGTGTGGATATGGACAACAGGCAAACAACGTTAATGATGGAACTGGGGACCACAAGACTGGGAAGCACTTAAATACTGAGTTAATGAGGGCCCAGACAAGAGGCAGTTGGGAATTGCTAACCTGAGGGCAAGAACAAGAGGTGAAAAACGTGCACCAGTTGTGGTTTGTTAGAGCAGTGGCAGGGAGGAAACTGGAGGATTAGGCAGACATCATGGGCAGGGAAGGACTGTACCCCACCCCTCCCCAGAATCGGGATGGGACAGGACAAACACTGACAGGGGCACAGACCAGGCAGGGACCAGGCCAGTAATGGACTGAAAAAGACCAAGGAGACCCAGGAAAGAGATGGGGGCAAATAAAACAGGTCACACCTGGACAGGACAGATTTTACTACAGAGGGACAGAACCCATGGACAAAACAGGACGGGACAGGAACACACCCCCTAGGGCTTTGACCGTGGAGCCTAACACCAGGATAGGCATACAAAGTCCCCAGATACAAGGACAAGACCAGGAACACAGGACCAGACACCATTAGGAACACAGAGCAGAAAAAAGGACCACAAGGGACACAGATTAGGGAAGAGCACAGTTGGGAAGGGGCAACAGGGCAAAAGCAGGGCAGAGCAGAAGGGAACAGGGCTTGGCAGGGGATCATCCAGACCCTGTGATGTGGGGGGCAGACTAAAGGACGCAGAGCCTCCTGGGGTTGGAGAACTTGTGGGACCAGGTGGCACTGAGGGGTCAGAGTGGCTAGGTGGCACCAAGAAGACAGCAGGGCCAGGGTCAGATGGTGCTGCAGAGACAGTGGAACCAGACCAGGTGGGCACTTAGGAGACAGGATAGGAACAGGAGGATAAGGAACCTGCAGGGTGAGAGATGGAGGGACAGGAGGGCATTGAGGAGCTTGAAGGGCATGACAACTGGGACAGCTGAAGATGAGCAGGACAGGCTGGAGGGAACCTGGAGGCCTAGACACAGAACGGAACCAGGACGTCCAAATATGGGCAGAACAGAACAGCTCTCACTGGCCTGGCAGCTGAGAGTGAAGCTATATCCAACAGGACATCATGCAGTGAGCGGGGTAGAACCAGGCCTTCCAGAAATGGGCAAGGCAGATGACCTGGCATGTTGGGAGCATGGGCAAAGTGGCGCCCTTGGAGCCGGGAGCAGCAGAAACCTCATCTGTGGTGGCCACTGCGGGTGCAAGGTGGGCAGCCCTCTCGGGGCTGGAAGCCTTGGGCCAGGCGCTAACAGAGTGATGAAGGCATCTCCTGGGCTGGGGGCTAGTGGAGCGACAAAGGCCGCTCCTTCTAGTGCAGTAGCAACTTCTCCTGGCCCAGGCATGGTGCAGGCCTCTCCTGGGTTGGGAGCTTAGGGTGCTCCCCAGTAAGGATCATTACATGTACATCTGTATATTCTATTTATTGTTATTTATTTCCTCTCAACTCCTTACTCTTCTATACCACGGCATTTTTGCACAGCATTTTTGCACAAATAACCTTCGCTGCTACCATACAGTAACTTAAATACTGAATCCAGACTGATACCACCATTAATTTGCACTGTATGTTGTCTTGTCTTGTCAGTCTGCACTGTTATGCTGTCCTGTCTGCACTTATGATGTCGCTCTGTCGTTGTCCTACTCTGTGTTGCATCATTGTCCTGGAGGAATATTATCTCATTTCACTATGTACTCTGTGTATTGTTGAAATGACAATAAAACCTACTTGACTTGACTACTTGACTTGATCCGCAAGGAGGCCAAGCCAGGTACAAAGCAGCAGCGAGGGAGAGCATTATGGGAGAGGAGAGTGACCCAAGATGTGTGTAACAGACTAATTACAGGCCTAAACAAAGTAATAAGATTGATTGTGGAGAATAAAGGTGGACAGAGTAGAAAATGAAAAATAAAAAACATATGGTTCTGTACTGTGCTTGAATAAAACAGACACATTCCTTAGTGTGTTCTGCCTTTCTAACAGTCTGAAAGGCTGCTGATGGCTGCATATTCACGGGGTGGGGGTGGGGGGCAGTCACAATGACGTGTGAATGTGTCATTAACTTCTCTGCTTGGCCACAATGAAAAGAGATATGTTTGCAGGGGTCAAGGTGAGGTTGCTTTCTTAACCTAAGAACACTGAACCAATAGTCAAGCAGGGTGGTGGTAGTATCATGCTGTTGTGCTGACAGTACTTTACGTCACTACATTGCACAAAGAGGATAGAATGTTTAAGTAGCACTGGATAGATAGATTGGGAATTTTTGTCATAGTACCAGACTCAAAAAGAGGAACATAAAAGAAACATAGCATAATAAGTATTTACTGTAACCCTTTGGAGTCTGAGGCCTCTCACCCACTTTCAAAGTAGTCTGACATGCCTTGACATTTTAAAATTTTTCTCAATTGCTAAAACACATTTCCTAAAATCTCCTCTCCTATAATTAAACCACTAAGCACAAACCCTAAAATTCAAGCTAAACTCACAAAAAAATGAAAACGCTACCAGTCAAAACTCTTGTTAGCATGTAAATTAGAAACCGCAAGACTATTGTCACGATCGCCGTAGAAAGAGGGTGATCGTTCGGGCAGGCGAGCGGGCAAGAAGCAGGCAGGCAAGCGGAATACAGGGAAACAGGGATTTATTGGAGAAACTAGAGGCAGGAAACGTCAGACGTCGACTAACATCAATGACGGACCAGAAACTAAGGCAAGACATGGACTGAAATAGACAGGACTGGGCGAAAATAATCAGACACAGCTGGGCAAGATCAGGGAAGCACACGTGGATAATGTTGGAGTTAGACTCCACCGAGTCCATTGATGAGGAAAAGATGCACTCTGGAGGCGAAAGATGGTTGTAAGTCAGCTCTCTTTATTCCAAGCACAGATTGCAATCCGGGAGCCACACTCAGATGCACAAACAGTACATACCGAAGGAAGCTCTCCTCTCTATTGTCTGTGTCTGGTTTTTATAACCCGTTTAGGACGTCTGCTGTCCTTGTTGGTACCTTTCCAGTTGCGTGACATACAACTATTGTTTTGACAATGCTGGCGTTAGTACCCACACCCTTTCCCTTTTATCCTATCCTGTTATGTTGCAAAGTTGCAGCGTCAGCGACCCTCAGCGACCCCCTCCATTGTTAGGCCCCACAGCCAAGCCAGTCAAGCATAAGCATAATGTCACCATGACCCTGATAATGCACCTTCTGCTTTCCTAATTTCACTTGCACTATGAGAAGGGCCGCAGCCCCACTTTACTTCCTGTCTGTGTTCCAGTTTGTTCCCATTTCTTAGTGTGAAGTTTAGCACGAAGCCTAGCCCCCCCTCAATGATCAGGGGGCGTGGCACACACGAGGATAGTATGAGCCGGGCGTGACAACTATAGTGAAAAAAAAAGTATGGTCGATTACCAAAAATATTTGTATACTGTAGAGTTATGACTGATAACTACAGTTTTTCTCAATTGCTTTGGCACATTTTTCGAAACAGTCTTAACATTCTCTAAACTGTGAGTGCAAATGTCACAACTGTTTGCAGGAACTTCAAAACTTTATAGCATGTCTGCAAAATGTAGTTACTCACCCAAAACATTTAATTCATGCTTCAAAACCTAGTTATTGTGTCAATAATTTGGCCAAGGCCACCAAAATCTAAAGTATTTTTGTCATTGTGTGAGCCACACTGGTCAAAATGTTTAGTTGTTTTTTCACCACAACAGTCAACCATGAAAATTAAGGGTTTAAACAAAAATCTCATATTTGTTGAGAAAAGTCAATAGTATGTAGAAAAGAAAAGAAAAAATCTATGAACATTTGTATTTGTACAGTGTTTATTTTTGTACTTCACGTGTATATACACAATACAAGTGTATTACTGTACATGTAAAGTAACTGACAAGAGTAACAAGATTTCACTTTACATTTCATATTTGTGTATTACCACAAATACACAAAAACAACAAATAACATTCATGGGGAAAAAAAAAACAAATTATTCTTGGTGGACATCTTGTTGCTCACGTTGGTCAGGCCAAAGATTTTCATCAACATCACATCTGATGTTTTCCATTGCCACACACCGTGGAAAAAATCTCCTTGAATGCCGCACCCATCCCCTGCAATGGTCAGCTGTGATGTCCTCACATGCAGCATTCATGGCATCCAACAAAGACATCTGATTTTGTGGTCTATGATCATACACTTTCCACCTCCATGCTGAAAAAAACTCTTCTATTGGATTTAGGAACGGAGAGTATGGTGGAAAGAATTCCACTGCTATCCTTTCATGTGCAGCAAACCAGTCACTAACACTGTTGGTTCGGTGGAAGCTGACATTATCCCAGACAACAACATAATTAGGCAAATGTGGTCTAACCAAACCTCTTTCTTGTTCTGGAATCAGGTCTCTGTAAAGTGCATTTAGGAAGGCCAGGAGAAGTTGGGTATTATAGGGCCCAATGTGTGGAATATGTGTGCTCACACCATTCTCTGAAATGGCAGCACACATTGTAATATTGGCCCCACGTTGGCCTGGTGTGTCAATTGTGGCTCGGTGTCCAATGAGATTGCGACCACGTCTCCAGCCTTTGGACAGATTAAACCCAGCCTCGTCCACAAAAACAAGAATGTGAGTCGTTTCATGTAGTTCTAACTTCATGATTCTCTTTGAAGGAACACAGGAAAAAATGTAACAGTAAATGTATTTTCTTATGGGTTACTGAAACTTACAGTAAAGTAATACAGGCATCTTAGAAATACAGGAAAACTCACTAAGTGCACACCAATGGTTTACCTGGACATACTGGTACCGCAACGCCTTGACTCTTTCACTGTTCCTCTCAAATGGCACCTTATAGAGCTGTTTCATAGTCATCTGATGTCTTTCTAAAACTATGTCTATGGTGGAAATGCTGACAGAATGTATATTTGCAAAAGACCTCATTGTCATTTATGATTGCACTTTGGATCTCTCTTAGCCTGATGGAATTGGCTATGACCATGTTGCAAATTTCTTGTTCTTGCAGTTGGTTAAATACTGCTGCTCTGCCACCAGCGCGAGGTTGTCGTGCAGTTCTATAGAATGAACAAATAGACTTGCATTTACCTTTACAATATTGTTGTTTATACTGTAAAAATACTTTACATACTGTAAAACAAAAAAATACATATGTACCTGTTTTCCCTACGAAAGGTTTGCACAATTGATGACACTGTGGACCTGTTTACATTAGGCTGTACTCTTCGACCAGCCTCTTCCACCTGCCACAAGTGTGGCTCTGATTTCATCAGAGACTCTAACTCTTCTATTTCCACCTCTTCCTCAATTATTTCTTCCTCTACCACCACCACGTATTCTTACACGCCTTCCAATTGCTCTTCCACGAGCATGTTGCTGCAGTTCAGCGTTGTGAACGTCCTCCATTCTCAAAACATTCTACAGCAGTGATTGTGCTGTGGGCAATCTACATATACATACTCCCAAAGTTGATTGGTTAAATGGTTAAATGGTTGAGTCATATTAGAGGTACTTTGCAATTCGATTGCGATTGCAATTACAGGGCATGTGCCAATGTAGCAGACATTACAAACAATGTCAATGTTAGATATATTTTAGAATATACATTCATGTATACTAATTATGATAATTGAATAGATCGTTTTGAATGTGATGGCTTACACAATAAAAAATGTCTGAGAAGTTCTGAAGTGTTTGACAGTGTAAGTGAGAATCGAGTCATCAGTTTTGATCAACAAGCCATATGCAATTATTTGTTGTCCAAACTGCAGACAGTTGTATGTACTCTTTGCACACATGTGCCAAAGCATTTGCAATTTGCTCAAATCAATAAGAAATTCCAATCTGATGTGAAAAAGATGCGAATTGTTCAGAGATCTGAACTTAATGTTTTGGGAAATAAAAAAATCATTTGAGAACTGAGCCAAAGCAATTGAGAAAAACTGTAATATATAACGTTTGCCGTACAAAGTACTCCAGAAAAGTTACTGTAAATGACAAAGCCAAAATGTAAACAAATGAGAGGCATATTACAGCAAAATGTTGTGCAACTGCCAAGCCAGATTCACGGAAGAATGTTCATTCATCACCATGTCTCAGGGCTGGGACTAGTGATGCTATCCCTTGTTGGGCGATGCAGAAAGAATCCTCTGTGAGGCCCATTTGTACCTTGACGTCGAAATTCAACTCATATTCACCTATGGCATGTATTCTATGTTCTAGTCACTCTTTGGCTTCTTCAAATGTTTAGAAATGTGTGTGAACAGTTTTGAGTCATTGTGTTTAAATGACTACTGTGTGCTGGCTGCGCTTAACCTCTGCGGCCTGTGTTTTCTATTTTGCATCAAAGTTCACCATCGCGCAAAATGTGTTTTTATGAATGAGAATGTGTTTTGAATTTTGCAAAAAGGGTGACTGAGTTCTGCAAATTGTCTCTAACTAGGTGAGCATGGGTTAAAGTTTTGCCAAACAAGTGACTGATTCAATAAATGACTTTTGGCAATTGGCAGTTTTGTTCCCAAAATGATTTTTAATAATTCAGCAATTCCGAAAAACTGTAAAATATTTCACTTATCTAAACAACATTTATCCCAAAGTGCTACAAATGCTTTTATTCAGCACAAACTCAGCACCAATAATCTAAGATCATTTAGAATGTGATTATTCTATTTTTTTTTGTTAAAATCTACTTTAAACATATACTTTTCAAAAACCTATTTTCAGTGGTGCTGACAAATTGTAAAAAAATAACATTATAAACATTTCTAGCCAAGACGTTTGAGCTCTGAAGCTTATAGACATAGGGGCTGGCTACGCAAAGGTGAATGAGACATTCAAAGAATTGTATGAGGTTTGATTACTAAAGTGTTACAACTTTGAAGTGATTTTGGAGTCACCAGACCTTTGCATACTGTCAATGGCCCATCAGTCTGGAATGTCTGTCACTGCTCCTCATACCAATCAGTTTGGAAAGGCAGTGGGAATTTTAGTTTATTTCAGTTGCTAAATTTCTTCCACACTATGAAACATTACACAGTGAGAACATGTAATCCCTATGCAGAGAGAGCAGGAGGCAGGATTCAAACCCCCAAACCACCCACCAAGTCACTGTCCTACCCTCATGTGCTTATTGCCATTACCCATCATTCCTCTGGGTTCTCTGGCTTCCCTCCCCATCACCCACCAAGTCACTGTCCTACCCTCATGTGCTTATTGCCATTACCCATCATTCCTCTGGGTTCTCTGGCTTCCCTCCCCATCACCCACCAAGTCACTGTCCTACCCTCATGTGCTTATTGCCATTACCCATCATTCCTCTGGGTTCTCTGGCTTCCCTCCCCATCACCCACCAAGTCACTGTCCTACCCTCATGTGCTTATTGCCATTACCCATCATTCCTCTGGGTTCTCTGGCTTCCCTCCCCATCACCCACCAAGTCACTGTCCTACCCTCATGTGCTTATTGCCATTACCCATCATTCCTCTGGGTTCTCTGGCTTCCCTCCCCATCACCCACCAAGTCACTGTCCTACCCTCATGTGCTTATTGCCATTACCCATCATTCCTCTGGGTTCTCTGGCTTCCCTCCCCATCACCCACCAAGTCACTGTCCTACCCTCATGTGCTTATTGCCATTACCCATCATTCCTCTGGGTTCTCTGGCTTCCCTCCCCCATCACCCAAACACACTGTAGAGTGAAGTGGAGTTTTTAAATTGTCCATAGGTGGGAATGTGTGTGGGAATGGTGTGTGTCACTCCCCATCCTGGGTTATTCCCTGCTTTGTGGGATATGCTCCGGACTTCTGTGACCCTGCATAGACATAAATGACATTTCTCACATCTATCGTTCCAATAACATGTACTTTAGGGGTCTGACAGGATTTTTAATCAGCATTAAATCTGGCCCACAGAACAACACATGACCATATTAATGCTGCCTGTTTAGTAGATTATCTGCATTTGGTGTTTTTCTTAAGCAAACTTGAGTGGGCTGCCTGAGCTGAAGACCACCACATCAGTGCCCCCATGTTATTTGAGCTTGAGATGCCTGCTGAAGTGTATTAGCAGCAAGAAGATGAATGAAATCATGTGTCCTCTTCCAGTATCGCACTTACCAGGTGATGGCAGGTCGAGGCGGACAGCCTCTGGGATTCCTACTGTGTGACACCATGGGATTGGAGGCAACTGCGAATGGAGGGGTGAAAACTGAAGATATTGAGAGGATCCTGAATGGCTACATACCGGACGATTACCAGGTAAGAGCTGTGTATCTAAGCATGTCTAAAAAACAACTGCTATATGAATACAGGAAACTAAATCTCAGAAAAGCAAACGAAGGGGTGAACATTGAAGATATTGAGAGCATCCTGAAGGGCTGCATAAAAAAAGGTACTCGGTAAGAGCTGTGTATCTAAGCAGGCCTCAGTAACAACTGCCATATGAATGCATGCATGTCTGATCCCATTAATGGCTTATAACAGTCACATGTTTACAGATACTGGTCGTCTTCTCCCTACATTCTCTTCTGACAAAATTAAATCTTATCCATTGATTTGTTCTCACATAAATAAGGAATTACACAGATGTCATATGAGATACACAACATTTTGCTTCAATTTCTCATGATCTCAAAGTCAGTGCATGTCTGTTTGTAATGTGTCATTAACAACGTTTTGTCTGTTTAGTTCAACCCTGCATCACCATGGCAACCTGGTGCTGGTCAGACAGAGTTACAAATTAAGGACAGGATCCACTGTGTGGTGTATGTGATAGACAGCTCAACATTAGGAATTATGGCTACAGAAATGAAGAAGAAAGTTGATGAAATCCGAAAGAAAACTAGTTTTCAAGGTTAGTGAGTGGGGAGGAATGTGGCATCTGTTATTGAGTGTGTGTTGTTGGGCAGGGGTACATGAATAACACAGAATAATCATACAGGAACGTGACAAAGTAAAAACAAGAGCAGCTTTCTGGAATGGAAAATGGCAAACCATGTTTTCCGGGGCTTTGGCAGGAACAGTATTCATGCTGTAACTGAAGGAGCTCCTGGGTGCTCCTCCACACAGAGCCGCTCCATCTGTGAGAAGCTGGAGGGCTTTCTGTCACATAGGGCCCACTTTTAAAGGGTTGGGACTGAAGATTAGGGTATGAACATGAGCTGAGCTGAACACATGTGGATTGAGGAAAGGCAGAGTGATGCTGGCAGGTGCTTCTGAGTAAGACAGACATCAGTGTGCTGATTGCTATGATGGCTTATTCCATAGAACATATAATATGTCACTAGTGAGACGTTTCTGTTGATGTTTTTAGATGTGCCTCTATTGGTGCTACTGACCCATGTGGACAGAGCGTGCCCGCATGTGGAAAAGGACTTGAAGAAGGTGTATCACAGCTGCTACATAAAGGATATGGTGAGTTTCAGGGTCTAACACTGGAATCAGTACTAAAAGCTCGCAGCAGACACATACACAGTGAACAAGTGAGAGATAGCAGTTCATCTGGGTGAATGTCTGTGGGCTGTAGGAGGAAACAGAGTGAACAAGCAAACGTCACACATGCAACCAGCGGCAGGGATCGACCCACAGCCCTGGGGGGTCTGAACCTTTGGTTTATTATATTCCAATGGCTCACAAAACTTTATCTCAATTTTATTTTCTAAAACATATTGTCAGGCAGCAAAATGACCCTGTGGGCAGCACTGTGGCCTCACGCCTCCATAAACCAGGATCCTGGCCTGGGTGTCTCCTTCCTCAGGTCCTCTGTTTCCTGGGATTGGGGGTTATGGATGGATGGATGACAAATTTGTGTCCAAAATTTGGATTTACATTTACTGCATTTGGCAGATGCCCTTAGCCAGAGCGGCTTGCATAAGTGGGTAGAAGTGTTATCAGTGATTACATTCTGATACTGATTCAGTAGAAGTCGGTTATGAATACTATCACAATAAAAAACTCTGTTGGCAAGTAGTACAATTCTTTGACATTTAATTGCCCTCAGGAGCTTTAGAACTTTAGTTATACAGTGGTACCTTGGAAGACAAACTTACTTCATTCCAGAAGGCTGGTCGACTTAGGATTTGGTTGAGTTCCAAGTTAAATTTCCCCATAAGAAATGATGTAAATGAGTTTAATCCCTTGCAGAGCCTCCATGTTTACCTATTGAAACCTATCAACTCAGCAAACTAATGATACAATCATTCAACAACTGATAAAGTCATACAGACATGAAAAACCACACATCCATCCATCCATCCATTTTCCAAACCGCTTATCCTGCTGGGTCGCCCGGAGCCTAACCCGGAAGCAATGGGCACGAGGCAGGGAACAACCCAGGATGGGGGGCCAGCCCATCGCAGGGCACACTCACACACCATGCACTCACGCACGCACTCCTATGGCCTATTTAGTAAATCCAATTAGCCTCAGCATGTCTTTGGACTGTGGGGGGAGACCGGAGTACCCGGAGGAAACCCCACGACGACATGGGGAGAACATGCAAACTCCACACACATGTGCCCCAGGCGGAGACTCGAACCCGGGTCCCAGAGGTGTGAGGCAACAGTGCTAACCACTGCACCACCATGCCGCACCTAATAATGATAAGAATGATAATAATAATAATAATAATAATTGCATTTTGTCCAATCACCGCCAGTTACTGTAAACAGTAAAGTACACATAACTAGACAATTCTGTATTATTTTGGTTTATACTTATTAATCCATTAATTCTATCTTTTGTACTTTAAATGGACAGAGTACAGTTATTATTAGTAGCGGAAAAGTATTGTGAGGGAACACAAAGCTATTGAGTTTTGCCTATTTGTTACATTTGTGGCTTCCATCCTGTTTATTTGTGGATTTCTGTACAGTTCGTACCACTGAATTGCCCCTAAGAGGTCAGAGTGGCAAAACATTTCCTAAGTAATTTTGCGTTCTCTCACAATACTTCAGTGTTGCCACACAATAGATTTGTGATCCCACTGCACTTGCCCGCTTGTGATTTGCTGTACTGTAATACAGACATGTCCTGTGTGCTTTAAGCATTAAACTATGGGGACAATGTACACCAGACAACTATAATATTATGTTTATATACATATTTATTATTATAATCATCATCATCATAATTGTTATTATTTATGACAATAATAATGATGATGATGATGATAATAATAATAATAATGATAATAATAATAAATAAATAATAATAATGATTATAATAATTGCACTGTGCCCAATGACCGCCAGTTGCTGTAAACAGTAAAGTACATTTAACTAGACATGTCTGTATTATTTTGGTTTATACTTATTAATCCATTAATTCTATCTTTTGTATTTTAAATGGACAGAGTACAGTTATTATTAGTAGCGGAAAAGTATTGTGAGGGAACACAAAACTATTGAGAGGAAACACAAAACAATTAAAAATATATTTTCTCACCCTGACATCTTTAGGGACTCAATATACTGCAGATGATCTATAGAAAAAAAATCACAAATACATCACTATCAACAAATATGTGGTTTTATTTATGATGTATGAAATCAAAATCATTGGGACGCAAAGGAAAATGGCTCTTCGCAATTTTCTTTTAAACCGTAATCATAGGCTAATTGATTAATCATAAGTATTGATTTATTTACATGACAATATTGTATATACAGTAATACTTATTTTGTCACCCTGGTCTATTTAATTGCACATAAGGAAAGTCACAGAGAATAATAACCAAAAGGGTGAAGAATTTGATTTTGTTATGGTGTTTGTGGTTAGAAGTTAATGGTGCTTTTATTTTGAAAGATCAGTTTGTTGACATCAAGACATGTTACAAAATGCCGTCTGTATGTGAAGTTATATGTCTGTCTCTAGAGGTAAAAATATAACGTCTGTAGCCGTGAGATAATTCCGTCTCTATGCGAAAAGTTTAAGACGTTTTGGCCCTAAAGGGCTTCCATAAGAGGGTGCAGCGAGCGCGTAGATAGGATGGGTTTTCTGCTCACGAGCACATACACGCGTGCCTCATATTTTGAGAGTAATAATTTAATACTGATTGAGCAAGTGAGTATTGTGTAGAGTCAAGTGTATAGTGAGGATGATATTTCTGCTGGCGAGTGCATATGCAAGCGTGGTTTTTATGTGCATGTGTTTTGAGACTAATTAAACGCCATAGACCCTTTCGAAGTCCGAATTTGTACAGTTGAACGCTTCTCGACCCATAGAAGTTCTAGTAGGAAAGGTTGAGATCCAAGACATTGCATTGAAAAAAAATACAGGTTTGATATCAGAGTTATTCGAGTTCCGAGGTTCTACTGTACATTCACATTCAGCAGCATCTGCTAAAGGCAGATTTATACCATTTCAGTTGTGACTTATTACAACCCTGTTTGACACAAGTCTTGTGATACAGCAGCTGGAAAATATACATGAATGTATGTGTCTCTCTGCAGATCTACAGAGCTAGCGGGTGTCTGGGCATCCGACCATCAAATGTGATTCCAGTGAAGAATTACCATGATGAGAGTGAGCTGAATAATACCTGTGACATCCTGCTCCTCAAGGCCATGAAGCAGATGCTGGACTTTGCTGACAATTACTTTGACAACTGTGAGGAAAACACGAAGTAGATAAATTTACCATATTGAGAGGTTGTGCCGTTGCCTCAATCTGTCCATGTACCTATGTTTTACGCCACAGGTTAGGTCCCTATAAACCTGCATTAGGCTGTTTTTGTACCTTTCCTGACACTCAAACCTTTTCATAGCCTGGATTTATAATTGTCTTTTCACTTGAGTATGAATGATGCTTAAATATATATATATATATATGATAATAATAATAATAATAATAATAATAATAATAATTATTATTATTATTATTATTATTATTATTATATAATTGAGAAATGATTGAAACAGAAAATTTTGCTATGGTCTCAATTTTTCCAGGGCTGTGTGTGTGTGTATATGTGTGTGTGTATATGTGTGTGTGTGTATATATATATATATATATATATATATATATATATATATATATATATACACACATACACACAGCCCTAGAAAAAATTGAGACCTCAGCAAAATTTTCTGTTTCACTCATTTCTCAATTTATGGGTACATGCCTGTGTAAAATGTACATATTTTTTTGCAAACTCCAGCCTGGTTTTTCCCTGCTTCTCATTAATGAAGAGCTTCTTCCTTGCTTTATGGGTCTTCAGTCCTGCTTCTAGGAGCCTGATATGATCCTAACCCTAGCAGTGCACTTCACACCTACACGTAATGTTTTTCCCATTCCTTTTTAAGGTCACTTGAGGTCATCCTCCGATTTATGAGGCACTGCCGGATAAATTAACGGTCATCTCTGGCGTTAGAAAGTAGCTTCTACCTTCTGACTGTCTAGTTTTTGGTTATTGCCTCCTGCTTCACCTTATTCTTGTTTGTTGCTGTCTTAGAAACTTTGAGCCTGGAAGCAGCCTGCCTCGTAGTTTAGCCTCCAGCAGTAAACCCAGGAATAAATCAGGATTTAAAAATATAGAATGATTTCTTATTTTTTCCAGAGCTGTATAATTTCACATTCAAGTACACATTTTAACCCAGCACTAGATTAGATGCCATGCTAATAAAATTACCTGATGATTCCAGCATTGGTCACTTTCTGTCTCAGTCTTAAAATATATGCAAATATATATAAAATTATATTTATCACGGATGAGGAGTTTATTTAAAATGCTACATCTAGGGGATACCTCTAACATCTGACAAGATTTTACCTTGGGCCCCTCATTAGGGTTCATTTCTTAAGAAAAAATGGAGTTTTGACATTTGATCCCCTTAAGATGATAACTAAAAAACTATTTGCTGGGTGTTGTTCAAACTTTGTATGGGTGCCAACTGGCACTGATTAAATTTTGACAAAGGTCACCCCAAAATTTAAGCAATGCAGCTTAGTGGCAGCAAAATGAAGGGTGAAAGCAGACTACATTTGATTTTGTAAAAAAAAAAAGTGTTGGATGAGTTTTATTAATGTGTAACAAAAACATTATTTAAATGAAGATCTATGCCTGGTTTTATTTTCAGATAAATTGTCTCAAAAATGAAGCAGCAGCACCGTGTGGTAGCAAAGGAAGGAAATGACAGCTATAGAAGATACTCAGTCTTGTGAACACAATAACTCTAAAAGTATTTTATGAATCTTTTTCAAACAGCATAATGAAAGCAAAAAAAAAAAAAAAAACAGTTGTAGTACTTGACATTTGATCCCGGTTGTATGATAACAGATAAAAGTAATTCCCAGATTCTTTTAAACCTTTCTAGACATGTTGTAAGGGCAAAAGGGGGGGGGGGGCATCAAATTTAATGACGCATCTGGCATTGCATGGATACACTTAAAAGCAGATGGATGCATAGTGTTGTGTAAATTTGTTAAATGTTCTGTATTTATATATATTTATATATTGAAGTTAATTTATTGTTCAATCTGACATTCAAATTTCCCTTTAAAATAAAAACGGCCATTATTTAATGTTGTAGATTGGTTTAGGCACTGTTTAGTCACCAGCATCTTTATTTCTTCACTCTTATTGTTTCTACATTTATTTTGGAGTTTGCATTGGGGAGGGGGGGCACTGCCGGTAATTCCTGCCCAGGTCGCCACATGAGTGAGGACCAGCCCTGAATGTACTAGGTATAATAGGTATAAGTACAAATTCGGTGCTTGAAGTGGGCTGTTCAGAGAGAGGCTGTACCTAGCACCTCTTTGTCTCCCTTTTCAGAGAACCGGCAACATTTCTACTATGTTTGATTTGCTAGTAACGGTAAAAGATAACAAGGGGAGTACCGGCACTCGATTTTCCCTACTTCAAGCACTGTAAAAATCCATTTAAGAAACATTTTACTCCAAAGCCAGCTGTAGCATAAGGCATATTGAAAATGTATAAAGTATATTGTTAAAAAGGTTCATGCAAAAGGGTAATGGGTCAGTGTGTGGCTCAGTCGGTTAGGGCTCTGTGGCCGTAGTCAGCAGGTTGCTGGTTCAGATCCTGAGAACAAGGCCCTTAACCCCAGTTTCTCCAGGGACTGGTGGACCGATAATGAAAACACAATGCTTTCCTTGAACAGGTCAGAAAGTTGGTGTTGGGAAAATGGGAAGTGGGAGCAGTACCCCAGTGACAGAGGAGAACAAACCAGAGCTCCTTGGTAAAGCTTGGAGGGATGTTGTGTGGGACCACAGGTATGAAGCCCGTTTTTATCCAATATAATCAACAACTTGTTTTGTTTATTTTTTACTAGCATCACATAATTTTATGGATATATGTTTAAAATATGCATAAGTTCTATAACCTTCCCCTCCCACACAAACATACATATAAACACTGGGCAGTGTGCAGCCCTGCAGGTTAGCTCACCAGCTGGTAACTGCATTTATCACCTACACTGCATTTATGTATCTCTGCTGGGTATCTTTTGCCTCATATTTAATCTGTCTGCTTATGCCCTAATTGTTAATGGTCTATTGTAATGGGCATCTCCAATTGTAACAAGCTGTGCAAAAGCAAGTTTTATTTTATGTTGCAATAAAGATTCTGAAGATTCTGATTTTATGTTCCGCAGAGTGATGTCACCATTGGGTCCTTGAACAAGACCCTTGCATAGCTTTGGTTAGCACCTGTAAATAAAAAATAAATAAACACTTTCCAATAAGCATGCATGACACTTCATTAAGTGGTTTCAGTTGCAGATGACTAATGAGATGTAAAGGAAGCCATAGTAATATGCTATTATGGGATCGTTTATATTCCTTATGAATTCTGGCTAATCCCTATTTCCAATTCAAATGTCTGTTCTTTTAGCACACGAACTGATCTCAAGCAATACCTGCAAGATTACAAGCCCAACATTGATTCAGTGCCTCAGGCTCGGATTCTTCTAATTGGTCAGATTACAGCTGGAAAATCAAGCTTCTTCAACTCCATCAACTCTATCTTCCGTGGCAACATTACAAGCCAAGCTGCAGTAGGAGAAATGAAAACCAGCCTGACCTTGAAGGTAATGTGATTGTCTAACTTCATTTCCTGGTATAACATTCGTGTATCCAGATGTCTTTATATGATGTTCTTGCTTGAGAGGAAGGACGATATTCTGTTATTTTTAGCTTCACTCTGTTTCAATTGCTGTTTGTTATCCTCATTGCGATTTAGGAAGGGATTGACCCTATGGCAGGATATTTAGTTTGAACCTATGGAAAACCCACATAACACAGCAAGAACATGCAACCTCCACATACACAGAGCCAGAGGCACGATTTGAGCTTCCAGCCCTAGAAGTGTGAAGCTGCAGCACCATCCACTGAGCCACTGTCCTACCCTCATCATGTTCTTATTGCCATCTTTCAAAAAAGGGGATAGAAGTAATTTGTCTAACTATAGGCCAATCAGTCTAACTTGTATAACTGGTAAAGTTATGGAGGCTATAATCAAAGAGAAAATGATAGATTACCTGGACTCCAATAACATTTTGCGGGATAGCCAGCATGGATTTAGGAGAGGTAGATCCTGTTTAACAAATCTGTTGGAGTTTTTTGAGGAAGCTACTCAGGAAGTTGATGATAAGAAGGCCTATGATGTCATATACTTAGATTTCCAAAAGGCTTTTGATGTTGTCCCCCACAAGAGGCTCCTACTTAAACTCAAAGCGACAGGTATTTTAGGTACCGTAGCGACCTGGATTGATAACTGGTTAACAGATAGGAAACAGCGAGTAGTTATAAGAGGCACAATGTCACAGTGGGCTTGCGTTCATAGTGGGGTACCGCAGGGTTCGATTTTAGGACCACTATTGTTCCTAATTTACATAAATGATATGGATACCAATATATATAGTAAACTGGTGAAATTTGCAGATGACACCAAGGTGGGTGGTGTAGCAGATACTGAATTAGTAGCTCAGTAGCTACAGCGGGATCTTGATTTAATTAGTGACTGGGCCGATACCTGGCAGATGAAATTTAACGTCGATAAATGTAAGGTACTCCATCTAGGGAGCAGAAATATAAAGTACAGGTATTTCATGGGTGTCACTGAAATAAAGGTAGCTGATCATGAGAAAGACCTTGGTGTGTATGTTGATGCTTCCATGTCCCATTCCCGCCAGTGTGGGGAAGCAATAAAAAAGGCCAATAGGATGTTGGGGTATATCTCCAGGTGTGTGGAGTTTAAGTCAAGGGAGGTAATGCTAAGATTATACAATTCCTTGGTGAGACCTCACCTAGAATATTGTGTGCAGGTTTGGTCACCATATCTTAAAAAGGACATTGTGGCCTTAGAAAGGTGCAGCGTAGGGCCACAAAAATGATTCCTGGTCTTAGAGGAATGTCATACGAGGAACGGTTACTTGAGCTAAATCTGTTCAGTCTCAAGCAAAGGAGACTGAGGGGGGACATGATCCAGGTATATAAGATTCTAACAGGTTTGGATGCTGTTCAACCAAATAGTTACTTCAGCATTAGTTTAAATACACGAACTCGTGGCCATAGGTGGAAATTAGCGGGAGAACATTTCAAGCTGGATTTAAGGAAGCACTTCTTTACGCAGCGTGTAGTCAGAGTATGGAATAGCCTTCCTGATAATGTAGTGCAAGCTGAATCCTTGGGTTCCTTTAAATCAGAGCTAGATAAGATTTTAACGACTCTGAGCTATTAGTTTAGTTCTCCCCAAGCGAGCTTGATGGGCCGAATGGCCTCCTCTCGTTTGTATAGTTCTTATGTTCTTATGTTCTTATTACCTACAGGACATGTGCTGCTGAAATGTATTTTCCGTGATATGAAATCACATCGTACCGGCTGAGCACATAATGTGATTCTTAATGGTTATTAAATCCAGCCCACCAATCAAGTGATTGGTCTCCCTGAAAAATAAAAAACTAATCAGCAGTGTCACCAAGCTTAGTGAATCTCCCCACACCCCCATTTTAATGCTGGTTGTTAAGTCCATTATCCTTGTATTGTTTAAATAAAGTGGGTGGCCTGAGCTGAAGACCTCCTCACCAGTGGCCACCAAGTTACATCATTTTGAGATGCCTGCTGAACTGGATAAGCAGGTAGAAGGTGAATTACATCATGTGTCTTCTTCCAGTATCGCACTTACCAGGTAAAAGCGGGCCGAAGCGGACAGCCTCTGGGATTCCTACTGTGTGACACCATGGGACTGGAAGCAAGGGAGGATGGAGGGGTGAGAACTGAAGATATTGAGAGCATCCTGAAGGGCTACGTTCCAAACAAGTACCAGGTAAGAACTGTGTATCTAACCACACCTCAAAAACTACTGCTATATGAATACAGGAAATTAAGTCTCATTCACTGATTGTTTTTGGCATAAATAATGTGCTGTTGTTACATAAGTGTCATATGAAAGGACTCACATTGCTTTTCGCTTGAGTTTCCTATGATCTCACAGTCAATGCATGTCTGCATGTCATTCACACCTTTTTGTTTGTTTAGTTCAACCCTGTGCAGCCAATGAAAGCTGATAACTGTCAGGCATGGAGCTCATTGGCTCTTAAGGACAGGATCCACTGTGTGGTGTATGTGATAGACGCCTCCACAATTGGAATTGTGGACCAAGGAATGAAGAATAAAATTGATGAAATCAGAAAGAGAACTAACTCGGCAGGTCAGTGAGTGTGGAGAACAGGGAGGGAGGTGGCATCTATGACGGAGTGTGTGTCAGTGGGGGAGGGGGTGGATCTGGGGGTCACAATTCACAAGCAACTATTTATATACATGTTGTAATATGCTTTAACACCTGCTTTTCCTGAACCATGATTAATACTGAAAAATCATACGGGAAAGTAGAAATGTAAGTTCACCCATGCGAACTAATGACTTTAATAATGTATTTGGATATTCAGTATGAACACAGAGAAGTACAGTTTACCGGACTAGAATATGGCAAACTGAACGTTTTCCGTGCCTTTGGCAGACAACATATAATATGTCACTAGTGAGACGTTTCTGTTGCTGTGTTTAGAGGTCCCTCTATTGGTGCTACTGACTCATGTGGACAAAGCGTGCCCGCATGTGGAAGAGGACTTGAAGAAGGTGTATCACAGCTGCTACATAAAGGATCTGGTGAGTTTCTGGGTCTAACATTGGAATCAGTACTAAAAGCTTGCAGCAGACACACACACAGTGAACAAGTGAGAGATAGCAGTTCATCTGGGTGAATGTTTGTGGGCAGTAGCAGGAAACAGAGTGAACAAGCAAACGTCACACATGCAACCAGCGGCAGGGATCGAGCCCACAGCCCTGGGGGGTCTGAACCTTTGGTTTATTATATTCCAATGGCTCACTAACCTTTATCTCAATTTTATTTTCTAAAACATATTTTCAGGCAGCAAAATGACCCTGTGGGCAGCACTGTGGCCTCACGCCTCCATAAACCAGGATGCTGGCCTGGGTGTCTCCTTCCTCAGGTCCTCTGTTTCATGGGATTGGGGGTTATGGATGGATGGATGACAAATTTGTGTCCAAAATTTGGATTTACATTTACTGCGTTTGCCAGATGCCCTTAGCCAGAGCGACTTGCATAAGTGGGTAGAAGTCTTATCAGTGATTACATTCTGATACATATTCAGTAGAAGCCGGTTATGAATACTATCACACTAAAAAACTCTATCGGCAAGTAGTACAGTTTTTTGACATTTAATTGCCCTCAGGAGCTTTAGAACTTTAGTCGTACAGTGGTACCCTCCAGCATAGTCCCTGGAGGGTGAAGAACTTGGTGGCGAGGGCAGCGGGCGTAGCCGGGACCTCCTGCTGGGGTGCAGCAGCTGCAGCAGGCAGAGGCAAAGGGAGCGCCTCAGGCGGTGGACCTGCAGGCAGCGGAGGCAGCCACTCAGGCTGCACGGCGGCCCGGCGTGTTCTCCGGACGGGAGAAGCTGCCCGGGGAGGCAGCTTAGCTGCGCAGGTGACCTCAGGAACAGCCGGAGAGTCCTCCTGTTCCCCGGCTGAGAGGGAGGCGGGGGCGAGTGCGCACGTCCCCAGAACGATCGGCGGGACGATCGCGTGCTTCTTCCTTTTTCGGGTCCTCGTCGGGAAGGGAGGTTGCGCGCTGTCCACAAAGGCAGACGGCGGGAGGACAGTCCCGGGCTCACTCGGAGCGACCCACCGCTCCGTCCGGAGCTCGGCCAGCTGCCGGAAGTTATCGCGCACCTCCTCTGCGAGGTGTGCGTCCTCCTCTAGGGACAGCTGGTCCAGGATGACCCAGCTCCAGCTGACGAGACCCCATGCCGGGGGATGTTCCCGGATGCCGGGCTGGGCGATCCAGAATAGCACCTGGTCAGCGTAACCGGCGTATTCTTCCTCAATCACGGAAGGTGCTTTCTTCCTAGGGTCTGTCATTCTGTCACGCTTCGCCGGTTGTGCGAGTAAGGCGCATGGGTAGGCAAGCGGGCAGGAAGGAGGCAGGAGGTGAAATCGGGGTAAACGGGAATTTAATGGCAGCTACGGACGGGACAGGATCATGCAACCAAACTAACATCAATTACAGACCCTGAACTGAGGCAAGACGGGGACTGAAATAGACAAGACAACAGGGTACAGCTGGGTATAATCAGGGAAGCACACGTGGATAATCAGGGGGGCGTGGCACACATGAGGATCGTACGAGCCGGGCGTGACACATATTTTGAGAGTAATAATTAAATACTGAGTGAGCAAGTGAGTATTGTGTAATACGTATAGTGAAGCGTATAGTGAAGATGATATTTCTGCTGGCGAGTGCATATGCAAGCGTGGTTTTTATGTGCGTGAGTTTTGAGACTAATTAAACACCATAGACCCTTTCGAGGTCCGAATTTGTACAGTTGAACGCTTCTCGACCCATAGATGTTCTAGTAGGAAAGGTTGAGATCCAACATATTGCCTTGAAAAAAAATACCCGTTTGATATCAGAGTTGGTTGAGTTAAGAGTTATTAAAGTTCCAAGGTTCTACTGTACATTCTCATTTGGCAGCATCTGCTAAAGGCAGATTTATACCATTTCAGTTGTGGCTTATTACAGCCCTGTTTGACACAAATCATGTGATACAGCAGCAGGAAATTATACATGAATGTATGTGTCTCTCTGCAGATCTACAGAGCTAGCGAGTGTCTGGGCATCCTACCATCAAATGTGATTCCAGTGAAGAATTACTTTGATGAGAGTGAGCTGAGTGACACCTGTGACATCCTGCTCCTCAAGGCCATGAAGCAGATGCTGGACTTTGCTGACAATTACTTTGACAGCTGGGAGGACGACACAGAGTAGATGAATTGATCATATTGAGGGGTTGTGCCATTGCCATTCTCTGTCCATGTCCTTGTGTTCTACACCACACCTTTGTTTCCTGTAAACCTGCGTTAGGCTCTTTCTGTACCTTTCCGACACAGAAACCTTTTCATAACCTGGATTTATAATTGTCTTGTCATTTGAGTATGAATGAGGCTTAGATATATTCTATACAATATAAATTCGATATATCCTTTATATATGTGTATCCCCAAAGAAATCTCCTCAATTATAGAAGTACATATGGACTTGATGTTTTTCCTAGACAGCCCAGTCTTACAAGAGAAACAAAATAGTTGATTTTCACAGCATTTTCTTCCCGGCCAATGCCTTCTCTAGTTAAACCATAGAGACTATACTATCTCGCGTAGTCACTGGCTAACATACAATAGCCATTTCTGTGGTTTTTGTTATCTTGCCCTATTCATCACAATCGTGGTGAATTAAAAAAAATCTGTTAAGTCAAAAACAGTACTGTGTCATGTTATGCAAATATACATCCAGCACCATTGATCTACAGGGGAGTGGGCGGTACCAGGAACTACACCGAAAAGGGTATCACAACAGTCCTAACACCTTTCCGCATATGCTAATCATCCAAGGGCAGCACTGGCAATTAAATACACCACCAACAATTAATTATTGTTATATTAACTACTTTTATTAAGAAGTACTGTTAGGTTTTACAGTGTATACACATGCTGTCTTATCCATTTTGATTGTGATATCATCCTTTGTCCATTATGTTCGGAATTTTTGAAGAAGAATCGAAGCTGCGATCAGCTCAGCATCCCCCAACATGTGCCCAGAACGCTTCTTAATTCCAGTCTGTAGCATATCAACAAGAGGCTTGCAGTACTTCAGCTGCATCTTGACTGTCAAGTTTGATGGTCAGGAGGTTGATTGTCGGAAGTATCCACCCCATTTGGGCATTAGATTCCGCTTGCAGAATGTTGGTTGCCTGGGCGACAGGGCTCATTACAGCAGCATACTCAGTAAGGAACGCAAGTCGGCTGGGTTGAACCTGTAATGAAAACAAAACAAACAGCACCGCAATTTTAAGCCTACCTTTACATTGAATTAAATCAGAATATTGTACAAAAAAGAAAAAACTGAACACATTCATTTTAATTAACTAATAAAACACATAGCATAATTCTTACTTACATTGGGACCTTTAGGCACATTAGCACATTGGCACATTACTCCTACTGCCCCCTCACCCTTGTCTTCGATTATCCTACATAGTCTTTCCACTGCCAGGAACAAGGAATTCCACCTTGTCTTATTCGGTCGGAGAAGCTGGAGGGAACAGTGGACCTTCCACATTTGTTCCGCAGACCATTACACTTGCTAAATGTAGAATGGTACAATTTCCTGTATGCCTCACTGGATGTTGCATTTATGCCATCTTCTCTAGCTACTAGGTTTAGTAGATTACAAGCACAGCGCTGGTGTTTTGGCAGCTGGAATTCAAAACTGTCGTCTTCATTTAGAAGTGCAGAAGTATCAATGAAAAAAAAAAGGTTTGCATCCTGTTGGTTGTCAGTCATGGGTTGGTAGGGATTTTTTTTTCTTTCCCAGTGACAGCTGTGGATAGGAAATTTATTTTAGTTTTTACTTTTCTTTACAGCAGTGATGCTATTTTTTCACAACATAGCTTATCTGTACTACATGTATTCTACCAGCTTGTGTGTCCCAGCATGTTACACACATGCATGCACACGCACACACACATGTACATGTAGGGTATACCTATCCTTATGGGGCCCGCTCATTCACTTCTATGGGAAAAATGCTAACGCTAACTATGACAACCTTAACCCCCACCCTGCTCTAACCATAACCATAAGTAACCAAGCAAAATACAAGAGTTTTTGCATTTTTAGTTTTTTCATAGCAGTCACTGACCTTTATAAAATAGAGTTTCCTGGTCCCCATAAGGGAAAAAAACAGATATTTATCATGTTATGGGGACATTGTGTCCCCATAAGGATAGGTATACCCGCTCTCTCTCTCTCTCTCTCTCTCACACACACACACACACACACACACGCACATTTTCATATGAACAAAATATTTAGTCAATATGAATGCTTCAATGTTATTAAAATGTGCTGATTTTAAATGTGTGTACCATTGGTACTGAAGACATCTCAGGCAACATTTCAGCTAATATCTTTAATAGTATTAACCTCAATACTCTCACAACCTTTCTTAGGAAAAACCTTAAAAATAAAATTGAACATTTAAAAACGTTGAATTTTAAGTCGCCAGCCATTGAAATCGCTCACTTGTGCTTTACATATGGTCCAGCCGCAATGTGCTTCTTGCCAGCTGAAATGCAAACTTGGCAGCAGGGTAAGACCGTTTTAAATTGTTCCAGCATCTCGAAGGAACAAACAGGCACGCTTAGGTTCACTCAAATACACTTTAATAAATAACACAAAATAACCTCGCATTTAACAGCAATACCAAGATATCGTATCAAAAGCAAATGCAAAATAATCCATACTACCATGGATATCGAATTATTTTATATATAGCTAATAAGAAAAGATGCAAAGATACAGTAGGAAAATAAATATATATATAGAAAAGAAGCAATGAAATATAAGAATTATTATCACAAGCAGTGATAATTATTCCCAAGAATCAATGAAAGGCATAAGCAGTTGCAGAGCTATTTATAATCGGACGTGCTATAATCACCCACCTTCACACACGGACCAGGGAGCCCCTTTCAGTCCTGGCAGGAGACCAACACGTGATTCCTGAGAAGTGCCGGGCGATGCGCGCTCTATCCCACGGCTGATCTCCGGTCAACACCGGGATCTCCCCCTTCCTTTATACTAATTTTGGCGCTGCATGTGGGCTGGGGTCAAGCTGGCCAGGCTCACCCCTCCCCTCAGCCAATGCGCTCTTAATTCTCCAATTTTGTCTGGGTGATGCTGCTTGCGGTTTCAATCAGAAATGATAAGACAAGTGTCCTTGAGCAACGCTTTCCCTCTTTCCTGAAGACAAGTGTCCTGTGAACCGATCAGGGGCTTACGAAACATATTGCGCAACACTTTCTCTTGTCCATAGGAAAACCCCTCAACAAGGTAAGTATCCTTGAACAGGGTGAGCATCCCGTGAAACAAATTAACAAGGTGAGCGTCCTTGAACAGGGTGAGCATCCCATGAAACAAATTAACAAGGTAAGCTCTCAATGTCATGCTTGAAATCTGGAATTAGATGAACCTGAATGATCTTGCTCAGAGACTGAAGGAAGACCTGCAGAAGTGTAATCATATTTTTAACCTTTCTAGTTTTTCATATAAAACGTCATCTTTTTTAGGTCTTGAAAAATAAATATATTAAATAACATTATATGGGAATATAAATGATGAAGAGTTTGTTACATACCGATGTCGAAGATAGAAATGAATATAAAATTCTTTCTTATTTCAGGTAACTGTGGAATTAAAATTGGACATCGGTAGGCCCGGGAGGTTGGCATATTGGGTCTGTGTGTGTCTTAGGCCTTAGGCAAGAAGAGATTGTTTTGAATACTGTGTGACCTCGCTTCGTGATAGCTGCCTGCAGTAAGTTCTGCAGACCCAGAGGAAAGCTCGGGCCTTGGAGAAGCAGACAGCGGAACAAAGGGGGGGAGAAACCACTTGCAGGAAGAGATTCGAAGCTGCCTCAACTGGTGCACAGCGAGTTATAGCTTTATAAAATAGTTGCGGCAGACAATATATAGCAAGCTATGCGGTAGTGCAAATGTATAAGTAATCATGTTAATCATATTAATCATATGTTAACCATGTATTGGCAGTGATTCAATGACAATATGTCAATACGTTAATCATAAATCAAAGGACAACCAAGTATTTACAGTGATTCAATGTCATGTAATCAATATCTATATTCATATCTCCAGTAGGAGCCTAGCAGTTGAGACATGTTCTGGTAAACTGAGCAGAATGGGTGGACTTTACCTTGCCACCAAGGTGAACCAATAGAATTCGAGAATTGTGTTTGTTATACGTTTGAGCTCGGTTCATTGGTGTTTTGTGACCAATCAGGATTTAGACACCCTTACTGTGGAGTGGGAGTTATGGTTTATCAACTGGTTGCTCGGGGAACTCCGGAGGATTTGGTAAGGAATGCCAGAGTGTGATGAGAGCGCTTTGCTGAGTTGCTAGAATAAAAGAGATTTCCTTTACCTCATCAAACTGAGAGGTCCAACTTTTATTCTAAGTATTATCTTTAAAATTTTTCTACCACAGTTGTCGCCCAACGTGGGGCAGCTGAGTTCTTTGTTTGTTCCAGACGATGGGGTCCTGCGATAGAAGTAGGTAAGGCGTAGAGCCTGATGGGACCAGATCCAGATGAGATTGAGGATTGGCCCAGTCCCTCGTCAAGGAACAACAGAGATCACGCTGTCCCAGAGCTAAACATTCCTGAGACTGATTTGGCCGGACCTGTGCTGGTGAGGTAAAGGCTTCTCTGTTTATTAATTTTTGCTGCTGCTTTGCTTGATGCTGAAGGTTATGTTGTGATAGTGTGTGAGTGTGTGAGAGTCCGCCGTGACTGTGGGATCCAAGCACGGGGAAGCGCTGAACGCGGATAGGAAGGCCGTAGGGAGAGCGCTCATCCACCTGTAATAGGGAAAGGGTGCGGTCCAAGGGGAAACCTGAGTGACCTATTATGTGGGTTAGGTGGATGACAAGACCTTGGGAAAGTCCGTGATTTTGAGTGGCGCCACTGTGTATTTGTGTGACGGGGCACAAGACGGCAGGGAGGCTGTCAGACAGCAGGGAAGCTGTCACCCCGCAGGAGGCCAGACACGACAGTGAAGGCTTGGTGCATCAGGGGCAGAGGACAGGGCGGGGTGTGTACTGCGTGGCGCGGCATTGTATGGCGGAGGCTGGACAGTGAATGCATTGCATGCAGTAGCACAGCACTGCGTAACAGGCCAAAGACGGGTAAGATTCCTGTGTGTGGACAGGGACAACCTAAGACAGGCGCTGTCGTAGACCCCTGACTCCAGGCTGAGGGACTGTTCGGGGTTTGGTCCACTCTCGGTCCCACGGGAGTATAAAGGGTGTATGGTTTTGGAGAATGTGTATGTGGTAAAGGGTGTGCAGTACCCTCCCAGGTGCAGTATCCTCATTGAGATAAATTGATACATGGAATTTTGCTCCACACTGACGCATGCAGGTGTCAAAAGTAAAGATAGAATTGTGTTTTTAGAACATCTAATGTTTAGAATTACACTTGGTTCTTTTAGGGTTTTATCACCCAGTAACAAGTTGTCTTGTTTAGTTTAGTGGTCACCCAGTAGCTGCGTGCTTTGTACAGACGGCAGCTACCTTGCAAACATTCGCACTCCCCTGAAAGGGACTCAGAGATCGAGAGGGAGATAATGAGGGAATGTAAAAAAAAAAAGGGGGGGGATAAGGGAAAACCATCCCCAAGGCAAATAATGGAACGGGTGACTGGCCTGAGACTAAAGAAGGCTTGTAAAAATTGGTATCATCAGACTGGGGGTAGATGACCAAAGGAGGGAACTCTAAACATATTGGAGATAGAATGTTGTGAAACGTTATTGGAAAGGAGAGGGAATGTTTGTTGTAGTATGGGACTGTACAAGCCAGAATATTATTTTCGGTGGAAGTCTGTGGCCTTGATGAGGATTGATGATTGATAAGGAAAGTCATGTAATGGTTAGCAGAGAGGAAAGGGGGGCCGATCCGACTGCTGCTGTTTCTCCACCTGTGGCTGATGCTGAGAAGAGGAAAAAGCCTAATGCAGATCACCTGTATCCTGTCCTGCCTGAAGTGTCCCCTCTTCCACCGCTGCCACCTGCACCTCGCCCTCCTGTCCAGGTCCCTCCTCCAACAGGAAGAGGTGAGCCCTCTGCCCCTGCTGCAGAAGGGGGGCAGTGGGTCCGATGCCACATCCTTCTGTAAAGCAGGAAGAGTCTTCCCATGATGAGGAGGATGAGGACAATGACCAAGAGAATGATGATGAGGAAGAAGAACCTGTACCCAAAGGCCGGGACAGAGGCTTTGGGACTGTTTTGTTTATAGGAGAAAGAAAACTTTGCCGCTTGGTAGCAGATGACACAATTCTGAGAGACTGTATCCCTGAAGGTCAAGAACAGCCTGAAAGATTGCATTGCAATGCTCAGTTTTCTGGAAGAGGAGGGGCTGAGTGGATAAAGGATTTCGAAGCTGCAGGAAAACTGGGAGAGACTGTTGTGCTTGATCACCTCTATGTGGCAGAGGACAGGTCTGCTGCATCTGTCCATTTGTCAGCCGCCCAGGAGCAGTTATATGTGGGAGGTTCGGTCCCCCATTTATCATATAGGGAAAAGGGGTCATTAGAATAGAAGGACTTAGGACCCTGAGTCGCAGAATATGAGAGAAGGACTGAGTGGGTGTGTGTAGAGGATGGAAGGTGGATGTGTGGAGATGGACAGGTGCAAAGGTACAAAATAGATCACTGTGTAGAGGTACAGAGAATGGGGGATGCAGAAGAATGTAGGGAGAAAAGTGTTCATCCACTGCCAGACTGGTTAGGGGAAGTACCTGATTGCTTGTGGGCAAAAGGGAAAAATGATTTTGGCAGAATGGTGTCAGCTGAGCCTTTGGTGGTCCACCCCAAGTCTGACTTTCGGCCTCACAAGGCCCAGTATCCCTTATCTAGAGATGCAGAGGAGGGAGTGAGAGAAGTACATGCAGATCTGGTGAAAGGGGGGGCTATTAAGGAAATAGCCTATTCTCCAGTTAATTCAGCCGGTAATATTAGCCTGACTGACATCCCCGACCGATGCTGATATCTTGATTTGTAATGACTATCGGCCAATACCGATATGTTAACTGATATATACACTGACGACCAAAATTGTGGAAACACTTGCAATTTTTTAAGATTTTATGAACTGTTACACCAGTTATTTAATTGTCTAATGTATAATATGTGTAACATTCTTTCATTGTTTTGAAACATTACTGCCAATAAAACTGGACTCACTATTCATAAAGAAATGTACAATAATCACATTAAATTGTACAAGGACACTCTTTGCCTTTCTAAATCTAATTATTACTCTGGTTTAATCTTGTCAAACCAACATAACTCTAGGACTCTCTTTTCTCTTCTTAATAGCATCACCAAACCCCCTGGTTCACTCTTTTACCACCTCCAATCCACCGATTTCGCTAATTCACTCATGTCATTTTTCGCATCTAAGATCAGCCACATTCACCAACACCTCCCATCTTCCGGCGCTGCAGTCCTTGGAGTGGATATCTGTGCGTCTCCTTCGTACCCAGGTACCACTTTTTCCAGCTTTACCCTCCCCTCTATTACCGACATTTTTGAACTGGTTAAAAAATCTAAACCCTCCACATGTCCCCTTGACCCGCTACCTACTGTCCTTGTAAAAACTTGCCTTCCAGTACTAGCTCCCCTCATCACCAACATTATTCACTCATCTCTCACTTCTGGAACGATTCCCTTACTACTCAAAACTGCTACTGTGACTCCGATTCTTAAAAAACCTGGTTTAGATCCTAATGATTTCAACAACTTCCGTCCCATTTCTAATCTGCCATTCATCTCCAAAATTCTTGAAAAAATCGTTGCTTCTCCATTACATGCCCACCTTAATAATAATAATCTTTATGATCAGTTTCAATCAGGCTTCCATCCCCTCCACAGTACAGAAACAGCACTTATAAAAATCACTAATGATCTTCTTATAGCTGCTGATACCGGTTTGCTTTCCATTCTCATCTTTCTCGATCTAACCGCTGCCTTTGACACTATTTCCCACAGCCTTCTCCTCCATAGACTATCTTCTATCGATATCACGGACATTCCACTTACTTGGTTCACCTCATACCTCACCAACCGTACACAGTACATACACTTAAAATCACACACATCTAACACCTTCCCTCTGTCCTCTGGGGTTCCCCAGGGCTCTGTCCTGGGGCCCCTCCTTTTCATTATCTACATCCTCCCTCTTGGTTTTATCTTTCGTAAGCACAACATTCATTTTCACTGTTACGCGGATGACACTCAGCTCTACCTTTCCTCTAGCCCCTCATCATCACTTCCTCCATCCTCACTTACTCTCTGTCTACAGGAACTAATGTATGCTTAACAGTTCCAAAACAGAAGTCCTCTTAGTAGGCACCCCATCTGCAATCTCCAAATCTAGCAGCTTCTCAATTAATATCAACAATTCAATTGTCCATCCATCCCCTCAGGTTAAGAGTTTGGGTGTCGTCCTCGACAGTACACTTTCCTTTCACTCACACATCAATGATGTTACTCGGTCCGCATACTTCCACTTACGTAATATTTCTCGTCTTCGCCCCTCTCTCACTCCCCACACCACGGCTATTTTAGTTCACAGCCTTGTAACCTCCCGTATCGATTACTGTAATTCTCTTCTCTTTGGTCTCCCTAATAAATCCCTCCAGAAATTGCAGCTCCTTCAGAACTCTGCAGCCCGGGTCATAACACGGACTCCTATTTTTCACCATATCACTCCTGTCTTACAACAACTCCACTGGCTTCCCATAAAACATAGAATTAGTTTAAAAATATTGATTACCACTTTTAAAGCTCTACATAACCTCGCTCCTCCATACATATCTGACCTCATCCACTCTGCTGCTCCTGCCCGCACTCTTCGCTCCTCTTCCTCTTTCCTTCTCACTGTACCCTCTGTTTGTTTAAAGACAATGGGGAACAGGGCATTCAGTTACTCTGCCCCCCAGCTTTGGAATTCTCTCCCTCCTGATCTCCGTAATTTAGATTCTCTTCCGCTTTTTAAATCCAGACTCAAAACCTACCTGTTTAGATTGTCTTATCTTTCTTAATCACACATGTTTCTTTTAATCATTAGGTTTTTTCTTGTTTTATTGAATCTATGTATTTTTTGCATTGTACAGCGACCTTGAGTGTTTTGAAAGGCGCTTATAAATAAAATGTATTATTATTATTTATTATTAATATTTGTGTAATAATTTTTAAAACACAATGCCAGAAATGCTACTTAATATCCACATTTTTGGCCACTAGTGTATATTGTCCATCTTTAACTATTCCATGATGTGCTAATAATCCATCTATCCATCCATCCATTTTCCAAACCGTTTATCCTACTGGGTCGCGGGGGGTCCGGAGCCTATCCCGGAAACAATGGGAACGAAGCAGGGAACAACCCAGGATGGGGGGCCAGCCCATCGCAGGGCACACTCACACACCATGCACTCTCACATGCACACCTATGGGCAATTTAGCAACTCCAATTAGCCTCAGCATGTTTTTGGACTGTGGGGGGGGAAAACCAGAGTACCCAGAGGAAACCCCACGACGACATAGGGAGAACATGCAAACTCCACACACATGTAACCCAGGCGGAGACTCAAACCCAGATGAAGAGAGGTGTGAGGCAACAATGCTAACCACTGCACCACCATGCCGCCCCCTGTGCTAATAATAATTATAATAATTATTCCCTGTGAGTAAATTCTGTTCACACCTCCCCCAACTTGCCCCATCTTATGGGGAAGATGATGGTGCAGGAGGTAGTGCTATCATTTAGCAACCAGAGAGTTGCAGGTTCAAGGCCTGGTTTCTCCTGACCCCATCAAAGTGTCCTTGAGCAAGACACTGAACCCCAAATTGCTCCCGGCGTGCAGGTTGGCGCCTTGCATGGCAGCCTCTGCCTCCGGAGTATGAATGTGTTGTGTGTGGATGGGTGAATGTGAGCCACCTGTAGCAGCACCTAGGGAGCTGGGGGTGAATGGCCTTGCTGAAGAACCTGCAAACATAACTGAGCCCAGGCTTGAACCAGTGACCTTCTGGTCACACGTTGAAAGGTTGAGCCCACGAAGCCACTTGCTCCCCCCTAAGGTTGCAGGCTTCTTGAGTTCATGTAGGAAGAAAAGTCTTTTCTGGACTTTGTTGGTGATGGAGGCATGTCCCACCATGATGGTGGTCGTGGTCCCCTGGAATTGGCATAACTCCACCACAGATATGGCCTGGCCAGTGCTTTCCTAAAGAAGGCAGGCGGGGTTGCTGATTTTAAATTTAGCCTGTTGGTGTTAATGCATTTGTGTAGTGCTGCCCAGCATGTAATGTAATAGCAGAACTCACTGTAGCACAGTGCTTTCAGGTGACAGCTCAGTCACACTTCTTTTTAATGAATGAACTTAATGCATTAAGTAAGTATTAAACAAATCATCACATGGTCGTGTAGGAGAGAGTTTGATATTGGGGGGGGGGCACAACTTAATAGTATAAAGGCAAAGGCATATTTATAGGAGGGGCGAATGTAGCCAAATTAAATATTGGGGGTACGCTTCGGCAATAATCTGCTTGCTGTTCCTTTTGTTGAGGGCAGAGCTAATCAATTAAGTTAAGTGAGCTGGTTGTGAGATCTAACAAACACATGGAATGGCTGAGCTGAGGAGAGGTTTGGGAACTAAAGCCGTGTTCTTATAACCATCCAACAAGGTATCAGTCACTTTTTGGAAAACAGGAGAAATTCAAGTTGCTTTTTATTGGATTACTGTTTCAGTTCTGACTTTTTTTACTGCTAATACATGCTTTCTACTCAGACAAATAGCTGTAAACATTTTCATTGGCTGCCTAAGACTTTTGCACAGCACTGTACCTGTGCCTCCAGGAATGGACACCAGGCTGAACACTGGATACACGCCATAGAAAATGTTATTATTGTTAGGTAGCATCATTATATTCATTTTATTGTTTCCTGTTATCATATTCACATAATTAATGGTATCAAAAGTGAATCCATTCATTGTCCTATTCAGGATTGCAGGGGGTCTGGAGTCTATTCCAGAGGCTATGGGTGCTAGACAGGGAACAACCCAGTATGGGACGCTGGCCAATCACAGGGCACCCTCATGCACTATTCACACACACATGCACACCTGTGGGCAGTTCGGTAACTCCAAGCCTCAGCATGTTTTTGGACTGTGGGGGGAAACCGGAGTACTCAGAGGAAACCCCACGACGACATGGGGGGAAACCGGAGTACTCAGAGGAAACCCCACGACGACATGGGGGGAAACCGGAGTACTCAGAGGAAACCCCACGACGACATGGGGGGAAACCGGAGGACTCAGAGGAAACCCCACGACGACATGGGGGGAAACCGGAGTACTCAGAGGAAACCCCACAGCGACATGGGGGGAAACCGGAGTACTCAGAGGAAACCCCACAGCGACATGGGGGGAAACCGGAGTACTCAGAGGAAACCCCACGACGACATAGGGGGAAACCGGAGTACTCAGAGGAAACCCCACGACGACATGGGGGGAAACCGGAGTACTCAGAGGAAACCCCACGACGACATGGGGGGAAACCGGAGGACTCAGAGGAAACCCCACGACGACATGGGGGGAAACCGGAGTACTCAGAGGAAACCCCACAGCGACATGGGGGGAAACCGGAGTACTCAGAGGAAACCCCACAGCGACATGGGGGGAAACCGGAGTACTCAGAGGAAACCCCACGACGACATAGGGGGAAACCGGAGTACTCAGAGGAAACCCCACGACGACATGAGGGGAAACCGGAGTACTCAGAGGAAACCCCACGACGACATGGGGGGAAACCGGAGTACTCAGAGGAAACCCCACAGCGACATGGGGGGAAACCGGAGTACTCAGAGGAAACCCCACAGCGACATGGGGGGAAACCGGAGTACTCAGAGGAAACCCCACAGCGACATGGGGGGAACGTGCAAACTCCGCACACATGGAGCCATGAAGACTGTGAGGCAGCAGTGATAACCACAGCACCACCATGCAGGCCCTCAAAAGTGAATCGCTTCAGGAAATGTTTAAACAGACTCTCTACCAGCAGTCATACACATGAGGTCGCACCGCTGACAGGTGATCAGGGGAGGAAGCATAATGCCTCAGCATGCAGTGCAGGGGGGCTGCAGAGCAGCTACATAAATAAATCATCCATTCTTATTATTGTTAAAAACAATCCACTGCCAGTTCTGACAGTTAAAATGTGTCAAGGTTTCTAATGATTTGACTCCCTTAATAGAAATATTTTGTTACCCACCTCCATATAATAGTAATAGAATTTCTCTGATGTAGTTCGTAGTGTATTGCTAGAAGACACTGCAAATAATTTAATCTCAAACTTTTTTCTTTTTTATTCCCTCATATTAACTGGGGAGTCAGAGTGCAGAAATACTAGCATTCAGATCTTTGGAATGGTTCCTGTAACATTCCTTTTATTTCATAAAACTGTTCAATTCATCAGACTTTATGAAAACTGCTATAGACAGACACGTTTGTAGTATTCTTTGAACATATATATTTAACCCCAACAGGATAACCATTCCTCAGACACAGCTGGACCTCTTATTTCACGTCTGCCTTGGGGGGTGAGTTTCAGTTTGCCGAGATAATCACACAGAGACACATTCTGCAGGTAAGTAGTGTTTTAAGAAGCGTTTAAATAAAAATTGTACCAAGCTGATACATAGTTAAAGGTTTTGCAAAAATTGTGGTGGTCGTGATAAGGATCGGCAACTATTACACTGCAAAAAAGACCCAATTTACAGTAACTGTAAATGTAATGTTTTTAAGATAGATGTTTTTATTTACGAATAAATCTTCAGTTGTTTTTATATCTCCTACACACAGACACCTGCTGTACTTTGTCCCAACAAAAGTCAAGGGGGAATAAAATTTATACTATTGCATAAACACCTTTTTAAGAGCAAATTTTTGATCTTCCATTTAATGTCATTGGAGTGCAATAATGTGCAAACTTGTTTATATATATATATCAACATTTAGAAAAGCACAAATGCCTTAGTATTAACTATTTGTACTGAATTGTGCGGGAGTGTATTGGGTGGGACTGAGCTTTTTTTTAAAGCGTATATTTTCAAGATTTTGGTGAAATATAAACAAGTTATGTGGAGCCATGTGCACACACAGTTTTATAAATATGGACTTGTTTTCTTAAGTGCAGTTTCATTAGACACCCAGGGTTTAAAGCAGAGTTCAGCCTTTAGAATCACTTATTTAAAGGCCTCAGGTGAGCTGTGATGTATAAAGCTTTGCTTTGAATAAATATGTCTATATACCTACATTTGTTCTACACACCATGAAACAAGCAGCAGCTGTAGCAGCCGAAGTGCAGACAGGGGCAGCAGCCCAAATGGCCTTTGACTGATTGCATAGATGTGGCTGATTCAGTCAGACAACGGTTTTCATGTTTTCATTTATTTGTAAATGTGTGGTGTAAAACTGATTACAGTGACCTGAAAAGGCTTCATTTGTTTCAAATTGGGAGAAGGTAGGGGCGGCATGGTGGTGCAGTGGTTAGCACTGTTGCCTCACACCTCTGGGACGTGGGTTCGAGTCTCCGCCTGGGTTACATGTGTGTGGAGTTTGCATGTTCTCCCCGTGTCGTCGTGGGGTGTCCTCCGGGTACTCTGGTTTCCCCCCACAGTCCAAAAACATGCTGAGGCTAACTGGAGTTACTAAATTGCCCGTAGGTGTGCAAGTGTGAGTGAATGGTGAGTGAGTGTGCCCTGCGATGGGCTGGCCCCCCATCCTGGGTTGTTCCCTGCCTCGTGCCCATTGCTTCCGGGATAGGCTCCGGACCCCCGTGTCCCAGAAGGATAAGCAGTTTGGAAAATGGATGGATTTTCTACAGATATCATACCTTAAGCCTTTGTGAGGGTGCAGAGCAGCTTTGATGTGTTAGTACAGGAAGATACTTGGTACTCAGCCCTTAACGGTTCCACATCAGCTACATGGAAAGGCACAAAAACAAAGGTCTTGGAGCAGTTCTGTACAGAACTTTAAGTCAAATTATAGTGAACTGCCACCAACACAAAAAACAGGCAATTTTGGCTTCTCATTCACATACCCATGGTCTAGATTGCTACATTCTCTGTTACACATATTTTACTTTTAATTACATACTTACTTCATCAATTAGTTAATAATGATGTGCCCCATCAAGTAAAGTCATGAAATTATCATTAACAAACTATCAATTATTATTGGTATGGGTCATTAAGTAACTGGAAATAGGCAAACTTTTATTAAGCATACTTAGTTCACTCAAGGATAAATTCATAATAAAATGTCTTACCAAAAAATGAAATGACGCAAACATATATGCATGTCATTAACCAACATGTAGAGATCACATTCCCTTACCACTGTACATCGTACATTTTACACGTCAATAAAAACTTTCACAAAGATTTTTTTCTTTATTGGAGGGTAGAAATTACATTAACGTTTTGCTGAAAACAAACAAGCAAAATGAATGAAATTGTCCATATTACACTCTAGAAATTACCTTAAGTTTTCTGCTGCAAAGAACCAGCAAAAAAAAGACAGGGATCAAACAAAGAACATCAAGTGTCTTGAAAAAGCATTTTTTTTTTCTTAAAATAGACTCAAAATGAGAAGAGACACTTTTTGGTTAAAGTCAGGGCGGCCCGTGGCATAGGCAATATAGGCAAATGCTAAGGGCGACATCCATCCAGGGGGCGCCACAAACGGAAGAAAAAAAGTGTAACATTCCACTATTCTTAAAACTAGTTGGTATTAATGTCTTAACATGAAAAGAACAAGTCCACATGAATTTACCTGCTTAGCAAAGCCTATTATATAGTAGTAGTAATAATAATAATAATAATAATGATGATGATGGGGCGGCATGGTGGTGAGGTGGTTAGCACTGTTGCCTCACACCTCTGGGACCCGGGTTTGAGACTCTGCCTGGGTCACGTGTCTGTGGAGCTTGCATGTTCTCCCCATGTCATCGTGGGGTTTCCTCCGGGTACTCCGGTTTCCCCCCACAGTCCAAATTTGATGATGATTTGATCAACAGCCTAGGTTTCTAAAAAAGTTTTTTTTATGGCTTTAAACACACCAAAGATATTACAAAATATAATACTATATAAGATATAAGATATTACAAAACCTCATGAATAATACACTGACATTAGGTCTATATATTTGTGTGTTTTTTTCCCATTAGCCTAGCCTACTTTTTGTCTCTGGGGAAAAGGATATGAATGAACTCGCATGTACGCTAAACATGACTTTATACACAAACACGGAATGTAGTGTCCAGTGTTCAAACTCATTGATTTCAGGTCATTTTCACCTGTTGAAATGATTGAAGACAATAAAAAGATCATTTAAAGCATAAATGCATTTATTTTCTAATTAGATGTCAGCAAAACATTAAACATTTGTATGTAGTAATTGCAAGAAAACAAAAAGAAAACAAAATGTACCATTTTCAGTTTCTGGTACTGTGACATAACACTGATATCAGCGCATTTAACAACGTTACACATGACAGGCTAAACTATTCCTTCTAAGCTAGATATCCTAAACTCAGTACGTCCAAACAAAAGCAAAAACAGAAATACTGTCACAGGTCCAGGGCGGATTGAGAGCGACAGCGTGTCATGGAGCAAGCAGAAACAGAGAGTGGACGACTCACTCAGGGATTCAAAGGAGGAAAGGGGAAAAACACTAGAGACACTAATAAAAACAAAAGCAGACCACGAGGGGTCAAAAACAAGACAAGGAACAACAGTAATCAAATAAGAAATCGGTCGGTGGGTCACAAGCTTTTTTTTTTTTTTTTTTCCCTCCACCACCCCCCCTCTGCGGAGGACCACTTTATTGTGCCCGAGATGTTATTTCAGGTGGAGTCTAGGACCCAACCTGACACATGCGTATAGACAAACAGGCACACACATATACAAGCATACGTTCCCACCCTCATGCAGACATAAACAAATATTTACACATTCACCCAACATTTAGACACACAGAAATGAACGCTGTACACATACTCTCACTCCCCATATATACTCTATGTGGACCCCTATTTTTCCTCTGGCGAGGAGACCAGAAGATCACCCCGGACCCCGCAGTAGCCGAGAAGCCCACCAGCCCAGACCCCGACCAGCTGTTCCTCTCAGCCCCAAATGGCGAACAGGGAACGGGGGTGTGAAAAGACCCCATGCCCCCCTTCGCCCGCTCAGATGTGGTGTTGGTGTGTGTTGTTCTAAAGTGCTTTTAAAACAGGTGAAGGGCATGGCACTAACCACCCCCTGCCGACCAACAGCTGGTGTTAGCTCGGCCTCTCCCCAGAGCCCTCAATGTCTATGTGTGATTAAAATTGAGATGTGGGCCCTGGCACCAGAGGTAAGGCTGAATGAACAGACCGCCCTCTGGATGCCATTCTGTGTGCCCATCCCCAACGCCCTAAATGTATGTGTCGTGAGAGAGTAAGTAATGAGAGTGTCTACGTTGTAGTGTATGAATGAGGTACAGGTGGTCGCGAGGGGACAGAGGAGGAATACCTACCCTGCATCCCAGCAACGCACCTACACCTCAAAGCCCTACATGTGTGGTGGTGTGATGGAGCGGGAGGAGGGAAGCATTTAGGGATGGGGAGGAAAGGAATGGGGGGGGCAAAATACCTCCCCCCCCGGAGCCAGCTCCCCCGCTGACCCCCATAGGCACTCCCCGTTCCCCGAAATCCATCCAGGGAGGGGGGCCCAGGCCCATCCAGACCGGGGCCCAAGGCAGCAGCACCACCGGGCCCCACAGAGCCCAAGGCGCCCCACCGGACCCCACTACAAAGGAAAAGCTACCCCCACCCCAGCATTCAGTCAACTCCCAGACTGCACAAGACAAAAGACATCCAAAGACATTGTACCTCTCTGAAAGGTAGAAACGTTTCACCGCTCGTCCAAGCAGCTTTGCATGTGCAAATGCACAACCCCATAATCAACAGAGGTAGAGGCATTAGGCACAACCTGTCTCCAATTTAACCTGCGGCCCTCTCATCATTTGCCAAAACAAAAATAATTCCCAGGAAAAAAACAGACCCAATTCACACCTCCACCAGGTGGACCACCCTTAACGACCCACTCTATTGGAGTAGAAGGGACTGGTTACATCTACCCGCAACTCCCCCCCCCCACTTTGTTTCACTCAACGAGCCCCCTTAGACTACTTACCCAGGAGGATAAATATGTGGACACTTACTACCTCCCTCAGGCTGAAGAAGCTGCTTGGATGAGCTGCGAAACATTTCTAACTTTCAGAGACAAGTCCAGTTGCCACGAGTCAACCACCAGAGAGTATGGTCTAAGGTTGCCTGGTCCTTCTGTTCCTCTGTGGTGAAGGGTACCTTAAGGGAACCTTCACCACATTGCCATTTGATACTGACACCTTCACATTGCCTGCTTCTAAATCGCCAACGATCAGTTCTTCCAATAATAATTTGTCCACCTTAGTTTCAACAATATCCAAATTTATAGCATTCAGCTGGAATTCACTGTTTACAACTTCTACTGCCACATCCACAATTTCCAGTTCAAATGCTTTTTCAAAAGACTTTTCTCTAGTCTCCTCCACTTCAACTTCTCCAATTTGTACTTGTACAATTTCGAAATTAAATTTACTTTGATCTAAATATTCGAGATCAAACTGGCAGAGGTCTACCAGCACAGCTCCTATCTTCAGACTGTCTTGATGGTTGTCTACAGGCTTTATGGAGATTGTCCTGTTATTTATCACAAAAGCCTCCAACCCATTTACATCTATCCCCTTATCCCTCCCAAGCTGGCTAGTGGGTGGAGTTACTTGGGAGCACTCCTCTTCATCACCCCAGCAGATGATCTCTTCCCACTTGTCCCAGGCTGCCCAATAAGCATCATCCGTCCAGCTAACTGCCTTGGCAATTCGCCTTCGGGAATGTGACTCAGTGGAACTGTCAGCCTGGTCAGAAGGTGATTCTGCTGGGGAGCACAGCTCTTTCTCATCTCCCCAGTCAATCACCTCTCCCCACTTGTCCCAAGTTGCCCAGTATCTGTCGTCGCTCCAGCAAACAGCTTTCTCCATTCGTCTGATTCTGAATGAGGAAAAACAACATACAGGCAATGCAATGGAGCTGTCAGTCACTCCTGACATGTGGACTACACTTCTGCACTGACCCACACCTTCCCAATCAACAACCGCATTACTGCACAGGCAGAGCTGCTATCTTTGGTCAGCTGGCTGGCGTGAGATTCTCAATTCCAGACAAGTCTGCACATTCATCTCCATATGTGTAACAGTCTTACTGCCTTGTAAATAGTCTGGAGGGTTTGCAGACTACCCGAACACTTTTGATGCAGCTAATTTTAGGTTTATAATGGAACAAAACAGATTGACTACAAGACATCTTGAGTGAGGGTTGGCAACCCTGCATATGACACTAACTAACCTGCACATAAAATTTAAATATAATCCAAACAATATACGGAATTTTACACAAACATATTTCAATATACAGTCATACCTCGGCTCACGAACTTAGTTCCTGACCTGAAAAGTGCGTGACCTCAATCAATTTCTCCCATTTCAAATAATGTAAATATGTATTATGTTCAATATGTTTAAACCTCAGAAACGCTGCATTTTCTTCAATTTTTAAAACTTTTCTGTGACCAAGAATCCATCCATCCATTTTCCAAACCGCTTATCCTACTGGGTTGCCTATCCCGGAAGCAATGGGCACGAGGCAGGGAAAAATCGAGGATGGGGGGGCCAGCCCATTGCAGGGCACACTCACACACCATTCACTCACACATGCACTCCTACGGGCAATTTAGCAAGTACCTGGAGGAAACCCCACGACGACATGGGGAGAACGCGACCAAGAATATAGACTTAAATTAAAATAACCTTACTTGTAACAAATAATGCTGTTGGCACGTCAAACTGTCGGTGCAGCGGTAAGAAAATCGGGAGAAGACTAACAATAATAGAGGATTTATAAATGGAAAAATAAGTTCACACAACACGTTATTCACCATGAACTATGACATATCGCCGTCTTTCTCTTTAGGTCACTCTATACATACATATATACACTTCGAGCACGCGCAGTACAACTCAACACCCCCTACCGTACAATCAAATTATGACAGACTGTGCACATATAACTGAGAGCATACATTTACATGCTAACAAATGCTAAATTAAATAAAACATTAAAACTGAGCATACGCTGGTCGCTCGAAAGACGCCAAAACACGGAAAAGAACCACAAAACATCCCCCCAAAACACTAAACAATCAACATTACAAAACTGAGTAACAGTCAAATGCAGTAATTTCGAAAATATCATTGTTTTTTTATTATACTGGACATTTCTTCGCGTTTCGGGTGGTTCTTTGGGGAGCTTTCATCGGACCCTTTTCGGGACGTTTGTGTGTTCGCGGCCCGAAACACGGTTCGACAACCGGTACAAAACAAAACACGATTTATTCGTGAACAGGACTGTTCGTGGGTCGAGGTACCACTGTACATACAAAGACAGATACTAAATAATAATATAAGTTATACGATAAAATGGGAGCAGAAATGCAACGTACCTTGCCATCTTGGTGCAGAAAAGCAAGTGAAGCCGCGTCTTTCAAACCGGTAGCTTCCCACGTGCGGAGGCATCAAATGTAACCAAGCAACAACATAACTAAATAATAACATCATAATACGTATAGTTCTTATATAATAATGACAGTTTTATAAGTTTTTTATTTACTTGTAGAAGTAAATAAGAAAAAAAAAATGTGTAAGAACTGCAAAGCAAGAATATAGTAGTAAGCATGAATCACACATTCAGCTCTGGATATTATCAGACAATGACTTAGAGACACGTGAAATGAACTGCACTCTTGGAGTCTGTCTCTCCCCAAAGCACTATGCAAGGTAACTTGTTTAATATGGGAATTATAAAATGACACTTTGGTAACATTTCAAACTGTTGTATCGCGATACATAGCGATCAGTATGTCGAACTGTCACGCCCAGCTCGTACGATCCTCATGTGTGCCACGCCCCCCTGATTATCCACGTGTGCTTCCCCATTATACCCAGCTGTGTCCGATTATTTTCACCCAGTCCTGTCTATTTAAGTCCATGTCTTGCTTTCGTTCCTGGTCCGTCATTGATGTTAGTTAGTCGATGTTCGTGCTTCGTCCCGTTTTAGTGCTAATAAATCCCAGTTTCCCCGTCTTCTGCCTGCCTGTTTCCTGCCCGTGCGATCGCGCTCGCAACCAGCCCGAAACCTGACACGAACAAGGTTATACATCACACAAGCTTCCCACAAGAACCTGTAATTAGACTAAGCGCGTACCACACTGGGCCCGGCTGCCTTATACGGCAACCGAGCACGATCGCATCCTGCCACCCTCCCCAGTTCTGCCCCCCTGTTGCACTTACTGGTCCGGACGCGAGCACGTTTTGTCATCAACCTGCAACTTTTTGTGTGGAAGAAACATAAGAAGCAAAGCTGTGTACCACAGTATGGTAGGATTCATGGTTAATTTCGTGGCTTATTTGGGGCGGTTTTGAGTATGATGACACACACAGATTTGTCAAGTATACAAAGCAGAGGTTTTTATTTATTCGTGCTGCACGTATAGGAAGATCCACACTTTATGAAATTTCTCAGGCAGACTGATGCTGCGCGGGATACCGGTGCCAAAAAGGTATTGCGGTACCGCATTTTTGAAAGCTGTTCGGTATTACATTACATTACTTTTCGTTAGAACTTGTACTAATTACACTATTTTCGCTTCCGCTAACTATGGGATCATGACGATGGACTCTATATATCAAAACCATTGCCGAAACTAAGTTATACACTAAGTTAGACCTGCACCCATCATGCTATATAAAATACTAAAACGTCAGCTAGTTAAGTATGATGTCCATAGCTTCACGTCAGTGATTTATGTCAGGGATATACATTGACGTCATCAAAGTTTGATGTTTGAATAATAAATAGATAATAAAGCATAATGTGCTGCGTGGGAAGTGTTTTATATATGCATACCTGTCAAGTTTTGGATTTGAAAATAAGGGAAATTTTCCGGCGCCTGCCGCTAGCAGTCCCACCACCCCAACCAAGCTCCAGTATCCCTTACATTTTAAAGCAGGTGACAAGAAAGCTAATCACCACTTGTCAACCGCTTATAAACTACAATTGGCTTTATGCACAGCTGCACTACTTCCTGAACTTCAGGCAGCTCCTTTGTTTCCTGTCTGCCATTATTGGACAAACTAATTAATCCAGGTGATCAGTTTGTCCAATAATGGCAGACAGGAAACAAAGGAGCTGCCTGAAGTTCAGGAAGTAGTGCAGCTGTGCATTAAGCCAATGATAGGCCTACCTTTGCTGACACTGACATGCTGTGAACATTCATAGCCTAAATGAAAACACAAAAGGGTATATATGAGGAGCATTTATTTAAAGGCTTATTTGCATATTTTCTGTTCATTTAACATTGCTTGTCTTTACATTTACATTTCATTTTCATTCCACATTCTTTTCACATTCACACACTCATTCATTTCATATTGCTTTTTTGTAGTTTTTCTTTTCATTTCACATAACTTTTCTTTACTCTTTTAGTGACTTATTGTACTCATTTGTTGCAGACTTTGCATTCTTTAAGACTGTTTTGGAAGGAGTGTATTTGTGGGCTGAGCCAGAGTGGTTAATTTTACATGAGAGTAGAGCGCAAACAGTTCTGTTGTCTAACGACATCCTATTCTCTGTAACAATTTTTCGTACCATGCTAAACACCCTTTCTGAACTTGCATTGCTATGGGGAATGCATAGTAAAGCCTTCATAAGTTTTGGCAGCTCACTGAACCTCATGTCCTTTCCTACCAGGCCCCAAAATTTGTCGATTCTGTCTTCTTGGGGGAGTTGCTTGCTATCTGTCACCTGATAGTCTGTGAATTCCTCCCTCATCTTATCCTCTTTCAGCCTCAACTGGGGGAACAGGGCCCCTAGCCTTTCCACTGTAAAGTAAAACAAGTGTTTGACTGAACATTGCAGATCTAAACAAGTATCAAGTATACTGTGCCAATTATTTCTTTGGTTATCAATGGGGAACTGTCCCCAGAGGATGTTATGATGCGATGTAAAGCCCTTGAGAAAAATTGTTTGTAAAAATGGGCTGTACAAAGAAAATTGCCTTGCCTTGCTTAACATCAATAGGCTTTATGCCCAGCTCCACTACTTCCTGAACTTAAGCCAGATCCTTTATTTCCTGTCAATTTCTGCACTGCAACGGTACTGTTACCACACTGCACATAGCTGTACATACTGTACATATCTGTTTATATGGTTCATACTAAATATCCATATTTTTTCAGTTTTTCTGTAATATATTCTGTTAATACACTGCATATATATATATTGTTCTTACTACTACTATAATGATACTGCCACTACATTGCACATACATGTACCTATTGTTCATACATTGTTCATATTACATAGCCATATTTATTCTGCTCTTATAAGGTTACTGCTAATACACTACACATCCAGGTGTGTCTGACCATTGCTAGGGTGGTTGCTAGGGTAAGTAGTGGAGCTGGGCATAAAGCCTATTGGAAACTCTTTCTATTATCTACCTGTCCCTGGAGTTATGTTAAGGCGAGCTGCAGGGTCCAGCACTTTCAGGTCCCTCAGGAGTGGATGGTCGAGGGGAAAGGTAGAGAACATCTTCTTAAGCACTGCCTCATAGAAGCTTCTCACAGTTCTACACCAGCATAAGAGTGAAAAAAATGCATTAGTGGTAATATTTTTAGGCACACTACAGCCCATACTCTCATACTGTCAAAAGATGATATCATAATATAACTACTGGGTAATACACTCACTGAAAGATTTTCTTCTCGGCTGACACAGGGAGCTCAGCGCTCATCTTGATTGATATCTCAGACATGTTCGGCAGTTCGACACCTCATGTGCTACATCCTGATTTATATCTCAGACATGTTCGGCAGTTCGACACCTCATGTGTTACATCCTGATTGATATCTCAGACATGTTCGGCAGTTCGACACCTCATGTGCTACATCCTGATTGATATCTCAGACATGCTCGGCAGTTCGACACCTCATGTGTTACATCCTGATTGATATCTCAGACATGTTCGGCAGTTCGACACCTCATGTGTTACATCTTGATTGATATCTCAGACATGCTCGGCAGTTCGACACCTCATGTGCTACATCCTGATTTATATCTCAGACATGTTCGGCAGTTCGACACCTCATGTGCTACATCCTGATTGATATCTCAGACATGTTCGGCAGTTCGACACCTCATGTGCTACATCCTGATTGATATCTCAGACATGTTCGGCAGTTCGACACCTCATGTGTTACATCTTGATTGATATCTCAGTCATGTTCGGCAGTTCGACACCTCATGTGTTACATCCTGATTTATATCTCAGACATGTTCGGCAGTTCGACACCTCATGTGCTACATCCTGATTTATATCTCAGACATGTTCGGCAGTTCGACACCTCATGTGCTACATCCTGATTTATATCTCAGACATGTTCGGCAGTTCGACACCTCATGTGTTACATCTTGATTGATCTGTGGCCAATATAACACCTCACATGCTCTTTTCCTACACTTTTCAATCCCGAGATGCCCTGCATGTATCTTCTTCAGCAGTTCTTTTCACATGCTTTTTGGGGTGACTGTCTTGCTACCTTTGTGGACAATGTCTCCCACCACTCACAGTTCTGCCCTGCAGTTCCAGTACTCTGTAATTTCAGGTGGACACTCCTGCTTAGTATTGGGCCATCCATCCACAGTAACTTTTTATTTATGAAGCATTTGGACATGAAAGAAAAGAAGGAAAATAAAAGGAACCGGTCTGAGGTCATGAGATACACAAGAAGACATTGTGACAAATTAACATACATTAATTGATCGTGTAATACCTCTCTGTTCAGTTATGTAAATGTCCACTTTCCCCACCTTTCCTCCTCTAGCTCTTTTTGGAGCCTTAAGGAATAAAACATCTCCTCAAGGAGGTGTGGTTCTTTCACAATACCAATAAAGACCCCCAGAGTAGGGGTACCTTTTTGAAGCCAGTACTTTGTATCTGCCTTTATGCTCACTACCAGCAGGATCTTTAGGAGGTACTCCTCACCTTTACCTAGTACCTCGGGGAGGCTCCCCGGGTACAGAGATGTGAATGTGACGTCAACATTAAACCCCAATACCTTTGCAATAATCACTACAACCTCCTTCCACAAATTCTGAGTAAGAGGACACAGCCAGAACACTTGGGCGTGATCAACTAAAGTTTCTCCACATCCCCTCCAGCACCATCATTGTGTATCGGTTTGTTTGCCTTTTTGTTTTGGGGTAATAAAAAACTTATAATGTTTTTCCAGGAGAACCAGGGAGCTGGTGGTGGATGGCTGTGTTATCCAAGCGTTCATCCATGTGTCCTCTGATATTTCAGCGTCCAGGTCTTTCCCCAATGTTTCTTCACATAGGCAGTAGTGTGCTTGTTTAATGAAAATATACCTTTGTACAGCCTGCCTACAAGCCCTTTACTCCTGCTGGACTTGTATGCATCGAAAAACAGCTGGATAACAATTGACAGATCTTTGTGGTCAGAGTCTTTAACCTCTTTACTAACATGATCATGGAGCTGTAAATATCTGAATAAGTCCATAAGTCTGACACAGGTGATCAAAGCTGACCAGTCTCCAGTTTTTAACTATTTACATAAAGAAGTAACGTCAGCAAAAACCCACTGACTGTATCTAAAATCATACAGCGCCGGCTTGAAGTCAGGGTCACATGCGGCCATTCGAACGATTTCATCTGTGTGTGAAGCTGAAAACGCTGAACAACCTCTAGCCACATTTTCAAAGATAAATTCACCCATTGACTGTCTGTCCATGGTTTTCCCTGTTTCCCACCAGTACGTCCTATGATTGACTGAATTGGTTTGTCTGTGAGAGAGGACTCTATTGTCTTCCATTTAGCTTCATAAGATAGATAGATAGATAGATAGATAGACAGATAGATAGATAGATAGATAGATAGATAGATAGATAGATAGATAGATAGATAGATAGATAGATGATAGATAGATAGATAGATAGAACTTTATTAATCCCTAGGGAAGGTTCCTCTGGGAAATTCTAGTTTCCAGCAGCAGTACACCAGCATATTACAAGTTATAAAAATACAATAAAAAATACAATATAAGAGAATTTAAAATACACGTACTAAAGTAAGAGCCAACATACAGATAAGGATACGAGTAGGGAGGGGGGAAAGGGAAAAACTATTCACAATAAAAGTGAAATAGAGGGATTTAGCAGCAGTTATGTAGAGAATAGATATTGCGGTATTGCACATGAGATTGCACAGTTATGTGGTCCATTGCACAGTCCGAATGTTCGATTGTCTGGTGCAGTTTATTGTTCCTGTTTCTCCCCGTCCTACTCTGACCTCCTGTTTCCCCTCCTCCTCCTCCCCCACAGTGAGGAGTTGAACAGTTTGATGGCGTGTGGGACAAAGGAGTTTTTAAGTCTGTTGGTTCTCGACTTGGGGAGAAGCATCCTGTCACTGAACAGGCTCCTCTGTTTGTTTATGACAGTGTGCAGAGGGTGCCTAACATTGTCCATAATGGACAGCAGTTTGTTGAGAGTTCTCTTCTCAGCCACTGTCAACAGGGAGTCCAGCTTCATGCCGACTACCGAGCCGGCCCTCCTGACTAGTTTTTCCAGCCTGGATAAGTCCCTCTTTGCTGTGCTGCTCCCCCAGCACACAACAGCGTAAAAGAGGACACTGGCAACCACAGACTGGTAGAACATCCACAGGAGCTTCCTGCAGATGTTGAAGGACCGCAGCCTCCTCAGGAAGTACAGTCTGCTTTGACCCTTTTTGTACAGGTGCTGTGTGTTGATTGTCCAGTCCAGTTTGTTATCCACCCACAGTCCTAGGTACTTGTATGAGTTGACCACCTCCACTTCCTCTTCCCTGATCAGAACTGGTCGTGGACTTGGTCTGGACCTCCCAAAGTCAATGACCAGCTCCTTAGTTTTTGAGGTGTTAAGCTGCAGGTGGTTTGTGTGGCACCAAGGTTCATCACCAGACCTCTGTACTCCTCTTCTTGGTCGTCCCTGATACACCCCATGATGGCTGTGTCATCTGCAAACTTCTGGATGTGACATAGTTCCGAGTTATAGCAGAAGTCTGAGGTGTACAGGGTGAAGAGCAGAGGGGATAGCACAGTTCCCTGTGGTGCTTCTGTGCTACTTACTACAGTGTCAGAGGTGACGTCCTTCAGCCTGACGTACTGATGTCTATCCGTGAGATAGTTGTGGATCCAGGCAGCTAGGCAGGGATCTACCTGCATTCTGGACATTTTTTCATAGAGCAGACAGGGCCGAATTGTATTAAAGGCACTAGAGAAATCCAGGAACAGGATTCTGACAGTGCCTTTTTCCTTGTCCAGGTGTGAATGGGCTCGGTGTAGGAGGTACAGTACGGCATCCTCCACACCGACATCTGTCTGGTAGGCAAACTGTAGGGGGTCCTGAGCATGTTGTACCTGGGGTCTAAGAAGGTTGAGAAAGAGCCGCTCCAGAGTCTTCATCAGATGTGACGTGAGTGCCACCAGTCGGTAGTCATTCAGCTCACTGGGCCTGTTCTTTTTTGGAACTGGGACAATACAGGATGTCTTCCAGAGCGCAGGCACTCTCCCCAGTCGTAGACTGAGGTTGAAGACACGTTGTAGCGGCTCCCCGAGTTCAGCAGCACAGGTTTTTAGTAGCCTGGGGCACACCTTATCTGGGCCTGCTGCCTTCCTGGGGCGAAGCTTCCTCAGTTGTCCCCTGACCTGGTCTGCTGTGACGCTGTGAAGTGGCTGGGAGGAGGAGGGGGTGGGGGTGGAATCACCTTGGTGTTGGAGGAGGGGGTTTGAGGGAGGAAGAGGAGGGGGTGGGGTTGCTGTGGGCTGGTCAAACCTGTTGAAGAAGTTGTTGAGTTCGTTTGCCTTCTCCACAGTCCCCCCCGCTGTGCCGTTCTTCGTGTTGTAGCCTGTGATGGTTTTCACACCCTTCCAGACGTCCCTTACACATTGTTTTACCTCCCTCTGTGCTGTTTTCTGTGCTGAATAAGAAGGGTCACACCAGTATACCAGGGCCTGATATATAATAGTCCTTTAGCGATGGGAGGGCCATGCCTCCTTTTCCTTTGGTGACTGAAGCGTGCAGAATCTTACCCCAGGTCTCTTATTATTCCATATCAACTGTGAAATATGCATATTCCATTCCCGAAATTGTTTTGAGGACATTTCTATGGAAAGAGATGAGAACAAGTATAGCAATTTAGGGAGGATATTCAGCTTAACTAATCTGATTCTGTCACCCAAGTCAAGAGGAAGGAGACTCCATCTTCTGAGGTCCTCATATATTATTCTATTAATCCAGCTGTAATTAGTATCAAATAACTGTGATTCATCTTCAGTCAAATAAACTCCTAAATATTTCATTTTGTTTGAGTACCAATTGAAGTTGTTCCTGGAGATAAATTCCTGCATCGGTGTGTAATTGAATGTCATGACCTGGGTATTGCTCACATTGAGAATGTACCCCGAGTATGTTCCAGATAGTTCCAACATGCTCATTAAGACAGGGAGGCAAGATTCATTACTGTAACAAAAACATCATCTGCATAAAGACTAACTTTATATTCATCTTCTCCAATAGTTATAACTGTAGGTTTTGTCTCCTCTCTTATTGCCTGAGCCAAAGGTTTAATAAATAGGTTAAAGAGGCTGGGGCTTGCAGGACAACCCTGCCTGCATCCCCGCTCTAAGGCAATAGCATCAGAGAGGCAGCCATTAACCTTTATTCTTGCTATTGGGGAAGAGTAGAGTACTTGAATGCATCTTATGAAGTTTAAAACCAAATCTTTCCATTGCTAAATAAAGAAATTCCCACCCAACAGAATCAAATGCTTTTTCAGCATCAAAACTTAGGACCATGGAGGTAAGTTTTTCTCTGTTTATATATTCTATAGTATGAAGAGCTCTCCTGATGTTGTCTTGTGTTTGTCTCTTACTGGTGAACCCAGTTTGGTCTACATCTATTAGCTGGGGCATTGCAATTTCCGATCTCTTTGTTAAGATGGCAGCGTATCATTTATAATCCGTATTTTACACACTAATGGGTCTATTTCCTGTACATTCCCTCCTGTCCTTTCTCTCCTTGGGGATGACTGATATAAAGGCCTCTCTCCAAGATGGAGGAGGGGACCTCCATGTACATTTACATTCCAGTAAAGGTTACTGATAACATGCCTCTGAAGTTTGACTTTTTGCATCATTACAATACTTATAGTCAACTATTCATCATATCTTCCACTGCAGGAAATACATGTTAATGCTCAGCAGTGCACATATATGGTTTTTAATATATTTGCATTGTACTAAAATGCGTTCATTTTCAGTGGGCATATATGCGGCTGAAACAGGTAGCCTAATGCATCCCAAATTTTTCAACATTAACATTTTAATATAACATCGTAGACATTAAAATGTTTTTTTGGGGAGGTGAGGTGGTGCACTATAGGCCCCTGTGGTGCGGCCTAAGCTCTCGTCCTTAATGCCATTTTTCCCTTGTAGGATCACACATGCACATATCACAAAGCTTAAATTCCAGGTGGCCTGAGACAAGGCCTACCCTGGTACGAGAGGCACACATCGACCTAGGCCCCAAAGGGGGGGTTCGTGACCCCACACACACAGATAACCAGGGAGGCCAGCACTCCAACTTTTATTGCCCAAAGCTTTAACGACCTACAGATAGCAGAGTGGATCCCCAGGGACAGGGGCCCCTCGACTTGGCCCACAACCCCATCACCCGACATCCTGCCTTACATACCACTCTCCCAACACCCCACAAAAAGTTTCTGTTAAGTTTGGTTTTTGTATACCCTGTATAGTATGTTGCTTATGTCTCAATATGCAAGTCATGTTTATGTGAGTGTCCTTAGACAGTCTTAGGTTTGTGTGCCACCCTTATAACCATGTTCACAGAGTATCAATTATTTTACCCCTCACACTTAAACACTTGTATAAATTTGAATAAATAAATAGGTATAGCTACCACTGCATATATGTTATACCAGAATAATCTTGGAAATTGAATAGTCTAACCAGGGATCTTAGTGTGCCCTAACTTTCAAAGATTCTTTTTCTTTGTCTGGAAAACCTTCTCCCCCCCCTTTTCTTCGCCACATTCCTCGGCAGCCCTTATCTGATCTTTGTATTCTACCATGCCTATCTAAGGGTAAGATGCGCTATTGACATAAGAATATGTCATATAATGTCTGTATAAAGGTTAATATCTGTTGAGGTACAACCTAAACCACCTGTACCATATACTGGTGTGAGTAAGGGAACATAACATAATGACATAATATAAGTAATCATTAATTAATCATACAGATGGTATTAGATGTGAACCGCTAGGCTGGTACGGCATGTTTGGTATCAAACCGAAGGAAAATCACTCCAGTTTCCAAATCTGGTCAATGGTTACCACAAAAGTGGATATATCAAAAGTTACACCAGCCTAATGAAAATCACCATTACCAGAGAAGTCAGTCTGGTCATAAATCCCAAAAGGACTGATACAGACCCCCTTCCGAAAGCCCGCCAAATGGATGGTCAGCCATTGGTCCAGGACTCAAATTCCTGGTCACTCCTAATCACGAACCTTACACTATAAAACCTGGCACCTCAGAACAAAGCCAGGGGGGAAAAGGAGAGAGAAAGGTGTAGAACATCAGCGGAGCAGAGGAGAGCGGAGGAGAGGAAACAAAGACCATCAGCCCAGGAGAAGAGAAGCCCACAAGCAGCCCTCCTGAAGCCTATCAGTGAAGACCCAACTGGACAAAGAACTGAAACTCAGCCCAAGCTTCACCAGGAGAGAGAATCAGAGGGACTCCACTCCAACAACCGCTGCAAACACCGAGCCTCCCTGAGTGCCATCACCCATCAGCTCATCAGCCCCAGCAACCAACTGCCAAGACCCCCCCTCCCCCACTCTGCAACCAAGTAAACCAACTTCCTTTCATTTCTAATAACCTAAACTGTCCTATTCACCTGCTATATTCCTTTAGGTTCATATTTCCACAAACTGCTTGCTTTGCAGAACAGTTTTTCCCTTTTTAGGTTACTCCTTTTAAATCTGGTTATTGCATTTTCATGATTACATTGTTTGTGTCTATTCCGTTATTTCATGTTTATTGTTTGTTAGGTGTAATGTCTGTCTTATGTTAGTTGTAGGAATAAATGCATGTCTTTTACACAACTTCAGTCTCCGTCATTGAGTGCTCACAATAGTCCCTGCCTCTGTGCGATCTGGCTACTACGCTCTGAAACCTCAAAACTCGCCTGAAATATCGCGAGACTCTCTCTCATCGGCCGTGAGGGGAGCTTCGCTACCGATCGTTTACATTACCTGGTGACGCAGCTCGCTGGACGAGCCTACTAACCCAGGGTATTAAGCGATACTGGTTATTAATGAATCCCATTTAAGTCTCACATTAACAGACTCGCAATTGCGTTTGTGACCCAATTGAGTTTGAAGGAGCCGACCATTCGGCATAACAATTGGTTACTAATCAGCATTAAATTATAATTAATTAAAATTAATTAATTTCAAAACATATTGGTGGAGATATTAAAATTTACCTGAGCTAATAATTCCTACACCCTCTTACATTACTTTTATACTTTAAGTAGTTTTAAATCCAGTACTTTTACACTTTTACTTAAGTAAAAAGCTTGACTTGATACTTCTACAGAAGTCTTATTAAACCCTAGCATCTATACTTCTACCTGAATGTGTAATGAGTGTGAACACTATTGACAGCTCTGTCAAGGAGTAGCGCTGCAGCCGAATCATCACGCTTTGGATTCTCAGTGGACAGTCAGTGAGTGGATTTTGAAACAATACAGTCAGCGGCTTTCCATTATTTTTATTCTTAGTCACTAGCGAACTCATCCTGTCCAATTCCTCTTCCAGTGGCTTCTGAAGAGCAAATGTCACTTTCCGACATGGATTGGTGATTGGTGACACGTTTTTATCCACTTTGATTGTGTTCTCCAGGAAGACAACCAAGACCCTGAGAAATATCATTGTACTCCTTCATCAATTCATCATAATCAGTATCTTCATCGTTTTCCACTACCAGCACTCTCTTTACTATGTTCAGTCTCTCGCAAGCAGCCTAATATGGTCTGCACATTTACAGGCACCACCATGAATACTAGTGTATGCTCTCTATCCTTATCTGACACTTTTACCGTGCAGTTTCCTCTAACAGGTATCGCTGCTCCTGAGTATTCACTCACTTTCACTTTTGTTGCATGTAATTTTGGTCTGGGTCTAATCCTGCTGAACGCCGCCTCTGGGATCACATTGGCCTGGGCTCCAGTGTCTAATTTCATTGCAATGTGTTTATCATTCACTTTCAGTGTCAGCATCCAGTCTTTTTTCTGTATTCCCCTCCATTATTACATCCACATAGAATTCCTAGGAGTCACTCTCATTCACTGTATGCACTTTGCTCCATTGTGTGTGATTCTTACACTGCCGTGTATAACGGTGATTTTTGTTGCGATTGTGACATACCTTGCCATACGCAGGACATTTTCTGGGAGGATGCTGTGTGCCACATCGACCACATGTCTTCCCCAGTACATCTCTGTGTGCCGGTTTCCATCCATCCTTCATATCTGTGGCAGTGCTCTTTTTATCTGATCTGCGTTCATCTTTTCTTACTGCATCGGCATTGCAGCTCTCACTGAACATTTCTTTTGCTTGCATTCTCACCGTCTCTGCAGCTCTACATATACTAATCGCTTCTTCTAGGTTCAAGTCTTGTTCCCTTAGTAGCCTTTCTTGTAGAACATTATCTGGAATCTTGCAAACAAGTCTGTCTTTAATCAGTGAGTCTGACAGTTCTCCAAATTCGCACATCTTACTTCTGTTCCTCAGCTCCGTCACATATTGATCGACAGTCTCTCCTGATTTCTGTACACACGTGAGAAACCTGCGTCTCAAAAGTCACGTTTCTGTTTAGGATACAGTAAGCCTCAAACTTCTCAAGTATTATATCCAACTTCATTTTGTCGTCTTCTGCTTGAACCTGAAAGCTCATAGACTTGTAACATTTCGTCACCCACAACATGCAAAAACACTTACGCCTTGGTGTTATCACTCTTCTCGTCTGCACCAATCGCCGTTAAATACAATTGGAAGCTTAAATTTTCTCCAGATCTCAGCCACATTACCTGTCAGCCAGCGCTGGACTGGTAATCTGGCATACCGGGCAAATGCCCGGTGGGCCGACGCACTTGGGGGCTGGTCGATTTAATATGATTTTTTTTTTTAATTGGCCAACGACCGGCCCATAAAGCAGGGACATCGGCCCATTGGTTCATTTTCTATACTGACACTGGGCTGGTCTAATCATCTCTTAACAGGCTCCACCCCTCCCCCTCTGCTTCTTGTGTCAGATGCAGTCAGTGGCTCAGAGCCAGAAATCAGTGGATTTAGGATGGAGAAGCAAAAGCGCAAGGGGGGTGCAGAGACGTTGCGGGCCAAAAAAAAAAAATAAATCTAGAGGTTGATGCCTCAACATGTGCAAAAATAACCGACATGTTTAGTGCTGTAGCTTCGGTTTCCAAGCCAACAGTAACGTTGCCTGACGACACTAAACAGGTGAACATAGCACATGGAGGAGAGGTGACTAGTCATGGCGGCACCCAGGCAGAGGAGCAGGTGTCTGACAGTGAAGTCAAGGAGGGACAGAGACAGAGTGAGCAGGAGGAGAGTGTAGTTGAAACGGTAAGCATGGTAGCTACATGATTTAACAGGGAGGGAGTGTTAAACAGGGCGGATGCAGCAGGATAGCGTGTGTGGACCTGGCTGGGCCACGAGGAAGATGATGATTTACCTAAATTAATGAATATTATAATGGTGGGGCGTTATCGGCGTTAACATGCTGTGTTAATGCAAGACTCATTGCGCGATAAAAAAAATATTGCCGTTAATCTATTCACAAAGTTGGGAGCTGGGTCTTATACTATGCAAGCTATGATGAAAGAATGAAAAAGTATATCAAAGACATCGCATTCGGAAATTATCACAGAGGTTGTGAGAGAAAAACACAGACATAGCAGATTCGGAGGGGATTAAAATCACCAAGTACGTCTGTGAAACAAAACATTCTCTAACGACCCCCTGAAACACTAGTTACTTTTAATCATTATTTAGGTAGCACAGATATTCTGAATGTCTTTGGCAGAATTCAAATGATTAATTTCTAAAATAATCCATGCCCACCCCTAATTATAATAAAACAAACTAATCGTTGTCACTATTATAAAGTCTGTCATATTATCAGTCTGTTACTGCACTAGCGACTCAGTCAGCTAATGTCATATTACACAGCATAAGCTATTTTGCATTGTTTTTGTAGCTAGGTTAGCAGAGTTAACTTATTCAATTGCAGCTTCTGCTGACTATTCTAATGGTGACCCTTTAAAACACATAACAGCCGTCGACAGCCCTTCTCTAGAAAAACTTAGATGATGCTATTTGATTATTTTAATTATTCAATCATTTCTCTCTGTCCTTATGTATAGTCAATTTTTGGGAATGGAACAGTAGATATGCATATCTACAGGGACCGCAACGGTGGTGTACTTGTTGGGTGTGTCCGACCGATTGTGGTGGGCCGGTCTAAGCGAAAATGCCAGGACCCTTTTTTTGTCCCAGTCCAGCCCTGCTGTCAGCTGAAGGTTGGGTGGCGGTTGTAGCGTTTGCATATTCATTTTGTTCCGTTCATTATGCCCTTCTCTCTCTCCGCAAACTGACAGATCCTCTCTGCGAGTGACGCTAACGTGTTAGCTGACTGCTCACCACGACAGCATCTGAAGCTGCTCCTATTCCTCCGAAGCAGCTTTTAAAAACTCTCCCTCTCTTCAAGTCCAGCTTCTGACACCATGTTTAATTTGTTATGTGGTTCTTTGATAACCACAAGTTGGAATTAATTGAAGAAAGTGATATTTAGCCGTCAGTTTCAATTACAGCAAGCTTACATGAAGAACACGGTATTTTCATCGAGCTTTTCGCCGATCCCACACGCATGCGCTATCTCACTCCCAGTCACATAGCTCCACACAGAACAGTCAAGTTATTATTTGTTCATATCATTACATTTGTAACCATGTCTGTGCAGTGTCTGATGTAGCCTGGGACCGTTGCAGTGTCTGATGTAGCCCAGGACCACTGCATTGTCTGATGTAGCCTGGGACCGCTGCAGTGTCTGATGTAGCCCAGGACCGCTGCAGTGTCTGATGTAGCCCGGGACCACTGCATTGTCTGATGTAGCCTGGGACCGCTGCAGTGTCTGATGTAGCCCGGGACCGCTGCAGTGTCTGATGTACCCCGGGACCGCTGCAGTGTCTGATGTAGCCCAGGACCGCTGCAGTGTCTGATGTAGCCCGGGACCGCTGCAGTGTCTGATGTAGCCCAGGACCGCTGCAGTGTCTGATGTAGCCCGGGACCACTGCATTGTCTGATGTAGCCCGGGACCACTGCAGTGTCTGATGTAGCCCAGGACCGCTGCAGTGTCTGATGTACCCCGGGACCGCTGCAGTGTCTGATGTAGCCCAGGACCGCTGCAGTGTCTGATGTAGCCCAGGACCGCTGCAGTGTCTGATGTAGCCCAGGACCGCTGCAGTGTCTGATGTAGCCCAGGACCGCTGCATTGTCTGATGTAGCCCGGGACCGCTGCAGTGTCTGATGTAGCCCGGGACCGCTGCAGTGTCTGATGTACCCCGGGACTGCTGCAGTGTCTGATGTAGCCCAGGACCGCTGCAGTGTCTGATGTAACCCGGGACCGCTGCAGTGTCTGATGTAGCCCAGGACCGCTGCAGTGTCTGATGTAGCCCGGGACCGCTGCATTGTCTGATGTAGCCCGGGACCGCTGCAGTGCCTGATGTAGCCCAGGACCGCTGCAGTGTCTGATGTAGCCCAGGACCGCTGCAGTGTCTGATGTACCCCGGGACCGCTGCAGTGTCTGATGTAGCCCAGGACCGCTGCATTGTCTGATGTAGCCCGGGACCGCTGCAGTGTCTGATGTAGCCCAGGACCGCTGCAGTGTCTGATGCACCCCGGGACCGCTGCAGTGTCTGATGTAACCCGGGACCGCTGCAGTGTCTGATGTAGCCCGGGACCGCTGCAGTGTCTGATGTAGCCCGGGACCGCTGCAGTGTCTGATGTAGCCTGGGACCACTGCATTGTCTGATGTAGCCTGGGACCGCTGCAGTGTCTGATGTAACCCGGGACCGCTGCAGTGTCTGATGTAGCCGAGGACCGTTGCAGTGTCTGATGTAGCCCGGGACCGCTGCAGTGTCTGATGTAGCCGAGGACCGTTGCAGTGTCTGATGTAACCCAGGACCGTTGCAGTGTCTGATGTAGCCCAGGACCGCTGCATTGTCTGATGTAGCCCAGGACCGCTGCAGTGTCTGATGTAGCCCAGGACCGCTGCAGTGTCTGATGTAACCCGGGACCGCTGCAGTGTCTGATGTAGCCCGGGACCGCTGCAGTGTCTGATGTACCCCGGGACCGCTGCAGTGTCTGATGTAGCCCAGGACCGCTGCAGTGTCTGATGTAACCCGGGACCGCTGCAGTGTCTGATGTAGCCCAGGACCGCTGCAGTGTCTGATGTAGCCCGGGACCGCTGCATTGTCTGATGTAGCCCGGGACCGCTGCAGTGCCTGATGTAGCCCAGGACCGCTGCAGTGTCTGATGTAGCCCAGGACCGCTGCAGTGTCTGATGTACCCCGGGACCGCTGCAGTGTCTGATGTAGCCCAGGACCGCTGCATTGTCTGATGTAGCCCGGGACCGCTGCAGTGTCTGATGTAGCCCAGGACCGCTGCAGTGTCTGATGCACCCCGGGACCGCTGCAGTGTCTGATGTAACCCGGGACCGCTGCAGTGTCTGATGTAGCCCGGGACCGCTGCAGTGTCTGATGTAGCCCGGGACCGCTGCAGTGTCTGATGTAGCCTGGGACCACTGCATTGTCTGATGTAGCCTGGGACCGCTGCAGTGTCTGATGTAACCCGGGACCGCTGCAGTGTCTGATGTAGCCGAGGACCGTTGCAGTGTCTGATGTAGCCCGGGACCGCTGCAGTGTCTGATGTAGCCGAGGACCGTTGCAGTGTCTGATGTAACCCAGGACCGTTGCAGTGTCTGATGTAGCCCAGGACCGCTGCATTGTCTGATGTAGCCCAGGACCGCTGCAGTGTCTGATGTAGCCCAGGACCGCTGCAGTGTCTGATGTAACCCGGGACCGCTGCAGTGTCTGATGTAACCCGGGACCGCTGCATTGTCTGATGTACCCCGGGACCGCTGCAGTGTCTGATGTAGCCCAGGACCGCTGCAGTGTCTGATGTAACCCGGGACCGCTGCAGTGTCTGATGTAACCCGGGACTGCTGCAGTGTCTGATGTAGCCGAGGACCGTTGCAGTGTCTGATGTAACCCGGGACCGCTGCAGTGTCTGATGTAACCCGGGACCGCTGCAGTGTCTGATGTAACCCGGGACCGCTGCAGTGTCTGATGTAGCCGAGGACCGTTGCAGTGTCTGATGTAGCCCGGGACCGCTGCAGTGTCTGATGCACCCCGGGACCGCTGCAGTGTCTGATGTAACCCGGGACCGCTGCAGTGTCTGATGTAGCCTGGGACCGCTGCAGTGTCTGATGTAGCCCAGGACCACTGCATTGTCTGATGTAGCCTGGGACCGCTGCAGTGTCTGATGTAGCCCAGGACCGCTGCAGTGTCTGATGTAGCCTGGGACCGCTGCAGTGTCTGATGTAGCCCAGGACCACTGCATTGTCTGATGTAGCCTGGGACCGCTGCAGTGTCTGATGTAGCCCGGGACCGCTGCAGTGTCTGATGTAGCCTGGGACCGCTGCAGTGTCTGATGTAGCCCAGGACCGCTGCAGTGTCTGATGTAGCCCAGGACCGCTGCAGTGTCTGATGTAGCCTGGGACCGCTGCAGTGTCTGATGTAGCCCAGGACCGCTGCAGTGTCTGATGCACCCCGGGACCGCTGCAGTGTCTGATGTAACCCGGGACCGCTGCAGTGTCTGATGTAACCCGGGACCGCTGCAGTGTCTGATGCACCCCGGGACCGCTGCAGTGTCTGATGTAACCCGGGACCGCTGCAGTGTCTGATGTAACCCGGGACCGCTGCAGTGTCTGATGTAGCCGAGGACCGCTGCAGTGTCTGATGTAACCCGGGACCGCTGCAGTGTCTGATGTAACCCGGGACCGCTGCTGCATACTGCTCTAGGTCATGATGTTCAAAGACCTCTCAGTCTGTCACCTCAAAGCAGACCAGGCATCTGCTGACCATGTTTTAAGAGCTGTGGATGTGACTGTAGTACTTTTCCTGAGGGGGGTGTGAGCTGGTATTAGAAGCAAGGACAAATGTTCTGACTGGCTCAGGTGTGATAGCGGTTTAGCCCTGAAGCCCAGTTTAATGTTTGAATAGACCTTATCCAGTGTGTTTACTCCCCTAGTGCCGCACGTCACATGCTGACAGAATTCAGGAAGCATTGTCTTTAGGTAAGTCTGGTTAAAATCCCCTGATACAACATGCACCACCACAGGGTATCTGTTCTGTTGGCCGCTAATACTGTCATGCAAATGTCCAAGAGCCAAGTTAGCAATGGCGTCCGGTGGAATATACACAGCAGTCACCATGACAATCGTAAACCCTGAGGTAGGTAAAAGGCTCTGCATTTAACAGTCACAAGCTCCAGGTCCGTAGAGCAAAGGCTGCTTACTGTCACAGTGTTTTTGCACCAGCTGCTAATGACACAAACGCATAACCTCCCTCCTCTGCTCATACCCAAGTCTCTCGTTCTGTCATGATGATGTACTGTGTAGCCTGCTAGCTCAACAGCTGTATCCGGAATGGATGAACGGAGCCAGGTCTATGTGATGAGTAGAATGCAGCTGTCCTTCACCATGTTGTTGGTTGCAACCTGTAGCCTTAGTTCATCCATCTTATTAACAAGAGATCCTGCATCGGTAAGAAAAATGCTGGGAAGCGGCAGTTTATGTAGCTGCTCCAGCGCACCTGCCCTGCAGCCCCGCTTTTGCCTCCTCTGATATATTCATGAATCATGAATGTGATGTATTCAGAGGGGAAAGGAATAAAACCTGTAGTTTTTGTCTCTGTCATGTTAGAAAGCTGTAGATGCCCTCAGATCATTATAGGTGCCTACAGGAAGTGCACTGTATTGAAATAGTTTGTATTGCAAAAAAACATACTTAACATAATTAAACATTTGCCTTTAAACAGATCCATTAAAGTCCACTGAACCTGACTTGACGGAGACATGTGGGGAAAATGCTCCCCCCACATTTAGCTTAAATGGGTGGGGGGAGGAGGGTACAGCAATGATAGATATACATCATCTGGGCTCACAGAGCGTTTTAGTGCACGCTGGGAAACATCAGAAAGCCAGTGGGGGGCAGGTCGCAGGTGAGGACCTGACCCAGAGCCAGCAGCCTGAAAAGGCAGGGGAACCTTGGTGGGGGGGGGGGTGTCAGCAGGGACACCCCAGCCAAAAAACAGCCCTGCCAAAAAGCTCCCTAATATGTGGGGAGCGGGACCCCACTTCAGCCACCTTTCACTGACGGGGGGGCGTGAGATCCCTGTCTAGACGCGGGATGCGTGCAGAGCTGCCAGGACACTCGTTCCTGCTCATTAATGCTCATGTTTATTTATATTTACATTTTAACAATCCCATCCTCCATTAATTCTGTGCCGCTGTCCTCCCCCATGGCCCTCAAATGTGTCACTTCCATCATAAAAAGCTGGTCTTCTTTGTACTGGGCCTGTATTGAAATTTTTGGGAGAATGGAAGGGTGCAGGAGAGCCCAGTAGGGCCATGATGCCAGGCTAAAATGTCCACTGGGATGGGGGGGCGGGGGGGGGGTCCAGTGATCTGAGTGGCAAACAGCAGCAGCAGGGGTGTGTACAGTGGCGGGGCCAGAGGGACATCAGCCCCAGCCCTCTACAGCACCTCCTCTCCTGTCGCTCACCAATTCTAAACATATTACTGGCTAATGATAAAGTGGGGGGCCGCTGCATGAATTATAGCCCCCCTCGTGCCCCCCTTCTTAAAAACACCCTGGAATCACCCAGAACAGTGGGTAACATGTAAGCACTGGTACCGTGTGCCACAGAACCAGGCTGCCATGGAAACCGCAGCCAAGGAGCCCAGGAAATGGGCCTGACAGGAAGGTAAGAGCAGGAATGTGGTCCTTTCCTCCAACACCATTAATCACTCAGTGCTGAGAGCATCTGGCTTGGCAGTGGTCCTCTCCTCCATGCTTCTCGCTTAGGTAAAGTCCTGGATAATGTGCCTGACAGGGAGGTGAGAGCAGGAACGTGGTCCTTTCCTCCAACACCATTAATCACTCAGTGCTGAGAGCATCTGGCTTGGCAGTGGTCCTCTCCTCCATACTTCTCGCTTAGGTAAAGCCCTGGATAATGTGCCTGACAGGAAGGTAAGAGCAGGAACACGGTCCTTTCCTCCAACACCATTAATCACTCAGTGCTGAGAGCATCTGGCTTGGCAGTGGTCCTCTCCTCCATGCTTCTCGCTTAGGTAAAGCCCTGGATAATGTGCCTGACAGGAAGGTAAGAGCAGGAACGTGGTCCTTTCCTCCAACACCATTAATCACTCAGTGCTGAGAGCATCTGGCTTAGCAGTGGTCCTCTCCTCCATACTTCTCGCTTAGGTAAAGCCCTGGGAACCGGACCTGACAGGGAGGTGAGAGCAGGAACGCGGTCCTTTCCTCCAACACCATTAAGCACTCAGTGCTGAGAGCATCTGGCTTGGCAGTGGTCCTCTCCTCCATACTTCTCGCTTAGGTAAAGCCCTGCGAAAGAGAGATTGATTTTCCACATTTGGGCGGGAGTTAAGTAAGAGCAGAGCGGACACTGGACACTGGACACTGGACACCGCGCACCTCTGTGAATGAGAGGCTTAATAGCCCAAGGACAAAAATAAATAAAACAGCTTCCTTTTTCATTTTCACACACTTCTCCAGATGCGACTGAGCTGCCAAGGCAGCGGTGAGGAAACGCGTCGGCACGATACGGACACCCCTGTGTCTCCGCCCTGGTGGCCGGCGGGGGCACTGCGGAGATTTGAGGGACCCGGTTGAAGTACCGCGATGCTGGATGCCATCAACACCCGATATATAAACATCAGATTGTTATTTGTGTTGGTTAATTTGGTTAAAAACTACCCCTGAAATCATTAAAATGTGTATTACCCCATGGCTGATCAGTATTATATTTCAAATGGAAAGCCTTCATCCATCCATCCAGGTCTGGTCAACCATATACCCTTTATCCTTTGAAGAGGTGCAGACTTAGCAAACTGGCCCCTCCCTCCTCCCCCCCTTACCCAAGACCAAATGAAACTGGGCAGTAGAGTTTGCTAGGGTGCCACACCCTAGCACAACCAGCACTGGGCCCAGCCAGTGTCCATGTTATTTACCCAGTACAGGATCTCAGTGAACCATAGAGCCTAAGAGAATCCTGTCCGGGCCTGAAATTAAAGCTCAAGGCGACTCGTACCCGAGGCCTTGAGACCAAAGCTGATCTAGCCCCAGTAATACTAGCAAGTCTAAAACCCGAATCAGACCGGAACCTGAAATTTTGGAAATACTAGTCATATGCTTATATGGAGACAATTGTGAGCTTTTGCTGTATTTCTTCCATTGCTAGTGGGATACTGGTGGGCGAGAGAGAAAGGGGGGGGAGTGGGGGGATGTGTGTTGGGGGGGGCATGGAAAGTGATAACGAGCAAAAGCCTCAGCAAGCACAAAAAGTGATTTGCACATTAAAATAATAATAATAACTAACCTGAACCCGAAGCCAAAGGTGACCGTAAATGACTGACCCAGACCTGGTCCGAGACCCAGTACTTTGTCTGGGCCAGCTGAGCTCGGATTGGGTTGGATTGCAGAACCGACCCCAGAAAAACCTACCCCAGAAGTCTACACACACAGTCACTAAATAAGGGCTAATTGTGCTGTGGAAAGTGCTGTGGAATTGTAATAAAAATATATTCCACCAGGGCGGCATGGTGGTGCAGTGGTTAGCACTGTTGACTCACACCTCTGGGACCCGGGTTCGAGTCTCCGCCTGGGTCACATGTGTGTGGAGTTTGCATGTTCTCCCCATGCTGAGTCCACATGTTGCCTCCTGTCCAACAAAAAACAGACTTGATAGACGTGTGATTCGTCTGAATATCTGCATGAAATACAGACAGATGGAAGCATAAATACCACCATGCCCTCCTGGTGGATCTACGTAGCACCATGGATGCAGATCATGGTGGAAAAGCTGCTGTTCTGACACAGCGAACAAGGTGAAGAAGGCATCCCCTGGGCATGTGAGTCCTGACTCAAAGATCTACATGGGGGATGTTGGGGGGCAGGACTGTACCGTGAGGCTCTGTCGCTGAAATAGCCCCCGATGACCCTTCCGCAGTGTGTTTTTTGACAGCTTTGCGAGGTCGGCCTCTGTTTAGCCTCTCCGAGGTTTGTCCTGACTGCCAAGGAATGTTGTAGGTCACGGGCGAAGGGAAATCAAAAAGCCATTTGAGGCCTGATTAACTTCACTTCCTCTACTCGCAGGGACCGTTTCGCTTCTCCCTCCCTCCGCTGCTCGCCAGCGTCCGCTGTGAAGCTTTCGGCCGGGTCCGACGTGCACAGACTGCGGTTTCTTGGAATCCTGGACCGTGAGCTCAGGCGCCGCTGCGTCATGCCTCTCGGTGACTGAAGAGTCATGTAATAGAAAATTCATGATTATGCTAATCAGTAGCCTCGTGCCCATTGCTTCCGGGATAGGCTCCGGACCCCCCGCGACCCAGTAGGATAAGCGGTTTGGACAATGGATGGATGGATGCTAATCAGTAGCCTCGTGCCCATTGCTTCCGGGATAGGCTCCGGACCCCCCGCGACCCAGTAGGATAAGCGGCTTGGACAATGGATGGATGAATGGATGCTAATCAGTAATCAATAATGGAATATAGATGATTATGCAAAATGCATACCTAATCAGTAATTAACAATTGAGTTTATAATGGTGCTGTTGATTTACACATAATAGTTGAAACAATATAATCCTACTTGAATGATTTGAATGTATCAAACAATAATGCAAATTTGCTTAAGTAAGGGATTTCTGTTTTCTATGAAGGCCAAAATCCAGCTTGTTCAGCAAGGGGCCCGGGTCAAGGCGAAGACATGACCTGAGAAGTAAGCTGTTGCAGAAGATATTATAAAATGCATGCATGGTATTGGATAAGGAGTAATGTAGAAAAAGAGAACAAGGGGCACATATGGGAAGTGAGATAAAGTAAGTGGATATAATTAACTCGACTCAGAATGATATTGTAAAAGGAAAGTTCCCGAATAGATGGACTTGTTCTGAGATGACAGGTGGGCCTCAAACAAGCAGAAGTAACTGGTGTCTCCAGATATCCGACCTTTCCTTGAACTGTCTGATCTTTTCTTCAACTGTCTGATCTTTTCTTGATTTGTCAGATGACTGGTGCATTTTTGGCTATTAGAGGCACTTGTTGTTCGGGTAGCAGAACACGAGACGCATGATTGCTGAGTGTCTGTTCCTTTTTTTGCTCATCGGATAATAAAGATTGTCAAACACTTAAACATCCGACTTCAAGAAATTTATTAAACAGTCGATACCTATGAAGCTGTAATGTTTTAATCTCTGCGTTTGCCGCCTGGTCTAACAGGCCATCGCAGGAATAACGGCTTTGGGAAAAATCTTTGAGATTTGATTAATATCAACAGATTCTTTCCTAATGAAAAGCTGCATCACATATAACTGATCCTGACTGAGCGCAAATTTAGGTGTGTGACCTTTTCTGATAAATATGAATCATTAAAAACTCTTACCTTATTAATATTATAACAAAACTGATGTTTACATCCATCCATCCATCCATTTTCCAAACCGCTTATCCTACTGGGTCGCGGGGGGCTGATGTTTACATTTCACCCAAAACCAAATGATTTCTGAATTATTACGTTTTTTTATATAAAATCTAATTTTTCAGTTATTATTCTTCTTTATTGGAAAATTAATTTGGCCCATCTGCTCCTATTCGAAATTACTCTGTATTAATGATGCTTTTTGTTGGTTTTGTATGTGTGTCTGTCAACAGCAACATAACGTGATTATGATGTCATTTAGAATTGCAGAGAAACTGAACTCAATAACTAACGATTTCTATTGGAAATACAAAACACGCAGAATCAAACTAATGATTCCCCTGGGAATCAATGGGCCTTTTCTTTTGTTGGCCGCCGTTTGCTCCGCGGTTCTACACTCCATGTGAAACAGCAGACAGTCATGGGGAAACATAAAACATAATACTTGTGTGAGCAGCTTGTCACTGGCCCTTCGGGGGGGGGGGGGGGGGTAGTGTGCAGATACTGCAGATGAAAGAAGAATCATGCAGTGGGAGATTAAGGGGTGACGGCCCTCCACATCCAGATCGGATCTCCCGCGGGGGGGGGGGGGCTCATTTGGATGCTGCGTGGGGCGGGGCTAAGATCCTACGGCGCGACATGGAATCCACGTCCATTTCCGCTTTGACAGCTTCCGCGTTTGATATGAAGCTGATATAACGACTTCCTGTCTGTAAATGAAAGTGAAAGCGATTTAAACCTGAAGTCGCCATTTTGTCAAGAAACACGAGTATGATTCGGGAAAAATAAAAAGATATTTTTATTGCCAGGTAAGATTATACTCAACAGATTAAACTAATAGTAAAATATACTATTTAATAGTTCTCAACGTAATTAGTTGTTAAATATACCTCCGTGCATTACATGGTAAGTATAAAGGTGTCACAGAATATTTTGAATTTTCTAATGTAAAGCGAATTTAATAACAATAATAATAATATTTAATTATTTACGCTCAATCCTGATTTCGCCTAATATACAGCGTCACTTAAACATGTACATGGGGTAGATTATAATACTTTGAAGTTACATTAAGCTTGTTTTAAGATGTTGGGGATAACTGCTAGCGTGCCGAAGAACCCGGGTTAAACTCAAGGCTTAATATTTTATGAAACAAGGCTAAACCACGGCATTGCTGTATTTCTTCTTCGCTTTTTTCTTAGTTCATAAACAGCTTGGTATTTTTACGTAAAGACAGGCTTAGCGCCGGACGGATTAGGTAGGACGATGCATCGTTTAGGATAAATAAATTATTTAAAATGGTATGAAATTAGATAGATAAATGTACTTACAGGGTTTCTATGCAGTACGGAAAAGTATGAAGTTTGATTTTGGTGTTTTCCAGGTGTGGATAAGTACAGTCGTGTGAAAAAATTTGGACAACCCATGAAATATTTTATTCTTTATTAAGAAATATCAAGATTAAATCTTCTTTCAAATCTGTAGATAAAGGTGATATAATTGCATCTCGTATGCAAAAACATAAAAAACATATTCATTTATTTAACAAAGGAAATTTACTAAGATGCCAATTCCTACCAAGGAAAAAGATAGCTAGTATTTCCTCCTTTGGCTGAAATAACCTCAGTGAGACGTTTCCTATAACCATCTATCAATCTCTGATTCGACTGGCAGAAAGTACCCCCCCCCCCTCTCCAGTGCAGAATTCCTTAAGCTGTCTGATGTTTGAAGGGTGTCCTGCATGCACTTCTGCTTCAAATCACCCCACAGCATCTCAGTAGGATTCAGATCCGGGCTTTGACTTGACCATTCCAGAACTCTCCATTTCTTTCTTGTAAGCCATTCCTTGGCATATGCACCTCCTGATATGATGAAGACTTCATAGTGGATTCTATGATGGTGAGCTGGCCAGGTTCTGCTGCAGCAAAGCAGCCCCAAACCATGACATTTCCACCCCAAAGCTTCACAGCTGGTATGAGGTTCTTTTGCTCAAAAGCTGCCTTTGGTTTATGCCAAACATGTCTTCTGTTACTGCGCCCAACTAATTCAAAGTCAGATCCATCTGTCCAAAGCACATTGTCCATTAAGTCCCAGTCTGTGTCTTGATGGTCTCTGGCAAACTTCAGTGCTGCTCAGATGTGTTTTTGACAGCAGGGTTTCCTCCTTGCACAGCTCCCATGTAAATCAAACTTGTGCATCTCTTTCTGATGCTAGATGCATGTACCTTGACATCGGCTGTGGCAGGAGCTTCCTGTATGACTCGTGATGACCTTTTATGGCTTTTGGAGATGTCATTCAGCATCTTGCCATCTGCTCTTGGCTGAACTTGCTAGGACAGCCTGCCCTGGCCATGCTGGCAGTTGTTTTAAATGTGAACTATTGTGAAAATTATTTTCCGGACAGTGGAATGGCTGATTCCAAACTCTCTCGAGATCTTTTTCTATCCTTCCCAGACTCACATGCATCTACAAGCTTCTTCCTGAAGGCCTCAGAGAGCTCTTTGGATCTCACATGGTGATATCACTCATTTCCACAATCAAGGGCAAACCAGACTAAATGTCTGTGGTTTAAATAAGACAGGCTCCACCAAAAAGCTCTGTAACGATGTTCTCACCATCTTCACCTGATATGGTGCCACCTGAATCTAACTCTAGGCATTTTAAATAGTGATGAATGTGAGGGGGTCCTCACTTTTTCCTCAGTGGAAAAATTAGCATCTTAGTCAATTTCTTTTCATAAATAAGTGAATTTGTTTTTTGTTTTTGCAAAGATGATGTCATTACATCACCTTTATCTATATATATAGCTTGAATGAAGTTTTCATACTGATATGTTGATATTAGTTAATAAAGAACTAAATATTTAATAGGGTGTCCTAATTTTTTCATGTGACCGTATATATATATATATATATATATATATATATATATATATATATATATATATATATTTATTAATTTATTTTTTCATTTCAACAAATTGGCCTGTAATATATTTTTAAAATGTCTGAATTTACTTATCAATGTTTTTGATGAAATAACTGATGTGAGTTAATAGCCACCTACCAGCCAATCAGAAAATAGCACCTGTTTTTTTCGGGGTAAATTCCATGATAAGTTACACATGATCGCTGCAAGAACATTATTACATAGATGCGCGCATGGAGTGCAGACAAGGTGGGAGTGGAAGAGCAGGATCCGATGTTCTGACGGCTTCTGCTCCCTTGTTGAAATGTGGTACTGTAACGCACACTGATGATTGCATTGTTTGACCGAACACCGGTAAAGATTTAATTTGGCAATACAATATCAGTGTGGAAAGTTATACTTTATTGTGCAGGACAGTTGGAATTATTCAAGTAGTCACATTTGCATTACATGAAATGATATTCCATAATAATGACTAATGAGAATCACAATGGTATTACGAAATACAATTTAAAAATTATACGTAAGATGTATCTATTAACTCTTCATGTTCACAGAGGCCCCAGCAGGAATCAACTGGCCCTGATTGGCACAGTAATGGAGAAGGAGAGAGGAAAACGAAGAGCTGCTTCTGAAAAGCGCCCCCCTGTGGGGTGTAAGAGAAAGAACCCTGAGAGGTAACAGTGGTACAGCCCACTAGCATGCATGTGTCTCTGGGTCTATAGTCAGGCCATAGCATAAAAGTAAACTGGGCTCCTAGCAAGGGCTGGTCAGTGGGCAGCACTTTAATATGTGTAGCTTAATAAAAAGACCTCGCCATCTTCTGTCTTCACCGTCTTCTTCCACAATCAGCCAGTTCTTTTATAATAGAGGCAAGTAACAGACCATCCCTCCTGTACAAAATGGCCACATAACAAAGCCAAACTAACAAACAAAAACATATATAAACAGGTAAAAAGGAACATCAGCCAAGTCTAGTTGTGGAGGTTTTTAACAGTGATGCTAAAAGTTTCATATAATATCTAAATTTTAGATAAGACAATTTCCTTAAAAGCTGACTGTAAATATGTCTGTTTACATCGAGCTTCACACCATATCAAAGTACATGAAGGCAGAGCAGAAGGCTAAACAGCAGTGTGATGCCGTCCCCATTGTATGAATTATATTTATACCATGAGGGTTTGTTTCCTCTCGCTGCCCACAGTGTCCTGATGAAGAGAGCAGACTCCCCTGTACCCAGCTGTGTTTCCCTGAAGAGTGACTGGTCAATGGAGCCCCCAATCGCCTTCAGAGAGGGACCTTTTCCTACAGATCAAAGGTAAATGTACATTTAAACAAACACTGTAAATGACATTCAGACTCTCAGTCAAATGGCACAGAGACACATACTGTACAAGCTATGAGGAAATAACATATTTATAATGAATGCAGCAATATTTTCCTTTAACAAATTTCACCACCTTTGGCAATTCAAACAAAAGTTTTGTCTGTATTCTATATAAATAACATCTGAGGTAAATGGATGAGGATTACTGTAACACCTGACTTTCTGTGAGCTGGAATTGGAAGTTATTTAATCGCAAAGTGGATTTTAAATTTCAGTCCTCAGCACAGAGCTGGAAAAAACCTTTTGGTTTGCCTGTTTCCCCCTGCATGTCCATTAAAGAATGACAATAGATTGTCGCCTCGTGAGACGGATGCTTCTGTTTTGATAACAAATAATTTCACTCTCATGAATTCATTAGATCATACTCAGATGAAGGCTTCAGTTTAACATGTTTAATCAAACTGAGTAGCTTAAACAATAAACTACTATCATCAGACAAAAAAGAGAAAGACTATTGGTTTCTTTGCCAAAGGTGACGTTTAAATACTTGCTGATTCAGATCATAATTAATGTGACACTGTAGTGGTTCTCATCCCCTGAGTATAAAATAAGATGATTTGTTGATCCCAGGGTTAAATTCTCTTGCGTTCAGCAGCAAAGTGCACAGATACAAACATACAATGTAAAACAAAGACAACGTGCAAAGACAACAGATATAGTGCAAGTGAGTAAATATTTATAGAAGTAAACAAAATTTCTGTAGGATAACAAGTTTAAGAAGTACACAGTGCATAATGAAAAAATCCTGAAAATACAATATTGTTCAAGAAATAAATATAAATGTATATTATTTATATGATTATAAACAGAGAGCAGCTTTTACCACATTAAAATTGGACGTTACCGCTGGCTGTGGGGTCTGCACATCGACAGCAGGCATTGTGGTGTCTAACGGCAGCAGGCAGGAAAGATCCCCAGTAGCGCTTCTTAGCTCACGGTGGGGGAATGAGCCGGTGGCTGAAGGTGCCCCAAGATAGCGCCCCCTGGAGCCTCGGCTGGGTTATGGACCGGGCCAGTGGGGCCAGTGCCCTGGGGCCTCAGGACATTAGAAGCTGTGAGTGGCAGCATTTATAGTGCAAGCCATGAAATGCGCCCCCCTGTGGGGTGTAACAGAAAGAGCCCTGAGAGGTAACAGTGTTACAGCCCACTAGCATGCATGTCTCTCTGGGTCTATAGTCAGGCCATAACATAAAAGTAAACTGGGCTCCTAGCTGGGGCTGGTCAGTGGGCAGCACTTTAATATGTGTAGCTTAATAAAAAGACCTCGCCATCTTCTGTCTTCATCGTCTTCTTCCACAAACAGCCAGTTCTTTTATACTAGAGGCGAGCAACAGACCATCCCTCCTATACAAAATGGCCACATAACAAAACTAAACAAACAAATAAAAATATATATAAACAGGTAAAAAGGAACATCAGTCAAGTCTAGTTGTGGAGGTCTTTAACAGTGATGCTAATAGTTTTATATAATATCTAAATTTTAGATGAGACAATTTCCTTAAAAGCTGGCTGTAAATAAGTCAGTTTACATCAAGATCTTCACAGCATATCAAAGTACATGAAGGCAGAGCAGAAGGCTAAACAGCAGTGGGATGCCGTCCCCATTGTATGAATTATATTTATACCATGAGGGTTTGTTTCCTCTCGCTGCCTACAGTGTCCTGATGGAGAGAGCAGACTCCCCTGTACCCAGCTGTGTTTCCATGAAGAGTGACAGGTCAATGCATCAACCACTCGCCTTCAGAGAGGGACCTTTTCCTACAGATCAAAGGTAAATATACAGAGCCGTTACAGAGGTAACCCTGTAGGTGCTGAAGGACAGATTCGGCCCATTAGTCCTGTAGGTGCTGAATTTAACCAACAAACTATTTAACCAGTTTCTTGACTGAGGATTGTGAATCAGATGCTGGTATTTAGCTCTGCTAAACAAGTGAATCACTGTAAATGTCAGTGGGTACAAAGGGCTGCATAGAAAACTGTCCTTCCTGCCTGCTGTGTCTCTGTGTGCTGGAGCCTGATGTCACTGGTTCTCTTCTGCTGTCATGAGAGAATCAGGAAGCCGCCCCAGTGAATAAAGCTTAACATGGCAGATACATCTTTCCAAACTACAACCCCAATTCCGAAAATGTTGGGACGTTCTGCAAATTGTAAATGAAAACAGAATGCAGTGATATGGAAATCTGATAACCCTATATTTTATTCATAATAGAACACAGAAAACATATCAAGTGTTTAAACTGAGAAAATGCATCATTGTAAGGAAAAAATAAGTTAATTTTTAATGTCGCAGCAAAAACACGTCTAACAAAAGTTGGGACAAGGCCATGTTTACCACTGTGTGGCATCTCCTCTTCTTTTAACAACAGTCTGTAAATGTCTGGGGACTGAGGAGATCAGTTGTTTGAGTTTTGGGAGAGGAATGTTGTCCCATTCTCGTCTGATACAGGATTCTAGTTGCTCAACTGTCCTAGATCTTCTGTGTCATATTTTTAATTTTATGATGCACCAAATATTCTCAAAGGCTGAAAGATCTGGACCACTGGCAGGCCAATTCGGTACCCAGACCCTTCTTCTACGAATCCATCATGCTGTAATTGATGCAGTGTGTGGTTTGGCATTGTCATGTGGGAAAATGCAAGGTCTTCACTGAAAGAGACGTCGTCTGGATGGGAGCATCTGTTGCTCTAGAACCTGGACATACCTTTCAGCATTGATGGTGCCTTTCCAGATATGCAGGCTGCCCCTGCCATATGTACTAATGCGCCCCCACACCATCAGAGATGCTGGCTTTTGAACTGGGTGCTGATAACACGCTGGGTGGTCCTTCTCCTCTTTAGTCCGGATAACATGGTGTCCCTGGTTTCCAAAAAGAATCTCAAATTTAGATTCGACTGACGACAGAACAGTTTTCCACTCAGCCGCAGTCCATTTTAAATGAGCTTTGGCCCAGAGACAGTGTATAAGTATTTGAAAATTGTTCCTTCAGCTGTTGGGTTTTTGTACCACTAACTTTTGCAGCCTCCTATTGCCCTCATCCCAACATTTTTGAGACGTGTTGCTATCATGAAATTCAATATCATCCAATATTTCTCATGAAATAGCGAAATTTCTCAGTTTAAACATTTGATATGTTTTCTATGCTTTGTTATGAATAAAATAATTAATGGGGAACTTTTCCGTCTTTCTGTTACATTTGTGTAGATGAACTGAGGTCTTTAAGTTTCTGCTTAATTCACAGAGACCAAATGGAAGAATGCAGTTCAAATCGACATGATAAATTGAGTTTATCATCCATATTGAAGGTTTGTATTTATTTCTGATATATGTTTTCTTGGCTGTTATGTGAATTAGCTTATATTTTATACAGCTGTATAATAAGAAATTCATCATCTTAAAGGAAATATGTTTTAAACTATGATTCATAAGTGAAACTCTGAAAAGGTTTGGTGTAAGTAGCAATAATTAACTCTGACTGTTTATTTTAGTCGCTAGAGGAAAAAACCATGAAGTTCCTAAAGGACGAGCTGAAGACGTTTGTGAGGCACCTAGATCAGAATTACCCAGAATGCTCTGAGCCTCAGCTGGAGGAGGACAATGACCTGGACTGTGATGGTCAGATGCAGAAGACCAGTGTTAGAGAGGTAGCTCTGAAGATCACACTGTACATCCTGAGGACCATGAAGCAAAATGATCTTGCTGACATGCTGGACAAGAGTAAGAGCTTTATAACATTATGTACATGTACAATATTGTGCAAAAGTCTTAGGCAGCCAGAGAAAAGGATGTTTAAATGGTCTTCATGTTGGTGTAGAACTACTATAATATGTATGTCAAAGTGTGTTTGCCATTTCAGAACCTCTCCCAAAATCACCCTAATATTTGCAGAAATCGTGCAGTATATCCACATATTTTTTATACTTTACCACAACACACCTCATGTGACTGATCAATATCTCATTGAGTTTTAAACTATTTTAATTAATTAATGAAGTGAGCTGGTGGTGAAATTTAACAAATACATGGACTGGCTGTGGTGCCGCTGAGGAGAGGTTTGGGAAATGAAAAGGGGTTTTGTAGTTTTTTTTGGTTCTGAGCAGATATACACTTACTACCCAGATAAATGGCTTTAAACATTTCCTTTGGCTGCCTAAGGCTTATTCATGGTCCTGTATGCGGTGTTCCAGTAAAATACACATGATAAAACTTTCAGTTTCACATTCACAGTCACAGGGAAACATCTGGATATGTATGTGTGAAAAAGTGTGTTTTTGGAAAATATTCTTCCTCTCATACTGGTCAGGATCACGGTGAGAATTAGTGCATTTTCCTCTCATTTCTTTTCAGGACAGCTCATGCTACAGGAATTCAAAGTTAAACTTAAGAAGCAATTTGAGTGTGTATTTGAAGGGAAAGCTAAGGAAGGACAGCCAACACTTCTCAGTGAGATTTACACAGAACTCTACATAACTGAAGGTGGGACTGGAGCAGTCAATGATGAACATGAAGTGAGACAGATTGAAACAGCATCCAAGAAAAGGCGAACAGAAGATACTACAGTCAAGTGCAATGATATATTTAAACCCTTATGTGGACGTGAGGCACCTATCAGAACTGTACTCACTAAAGGGGTGGCAGGTATCGGGAAAACAGTCTCTGTGCAGAAATTTATTCTTGACTGGGCAGAAGGAAAAGCAAACCAGGATGTTCACTTCATATTTGCTCTTCCTTTCCGGGACCTGAATTTCATTAAGGGTGAATACAGTCTGATTGAACTGCTTCACCACTTTGTCCCAGAACTGAAATCATTTGAATCCACTGAGCTGTTTAGGTACAAAGTCTTGTTCATCTTTGATGGTCTGGATGAGTGTCGCCTTACTCTCGATTTTCAGAACAATGAGAGCTGGTTTGATGTAACAAAGAAAACGTCACTGGATGTGCTGTTGACTAACCTCATTAAGGGGAATCTACTCCCATCCGCTCTCCTCTGGATAACCTCCAGGCCAGCAGCAGCCATTCAGATACCTCCTGAGTGTGTCCACCAGGTGACAGAGATACGAGGGTTCAGTGATGCTCAGAAGGAGGAGTATTTCAGGAAGAGATTTAATGATCAGAGCCTGGCCAGCAGGATTATCACACATGTGAAATCATCAAGGAGCCTCTTCATCATGTGCCACATTCCTGTGTTCTGCTGGATTTCAGCCACTGTGCTTAAGAGGCTTTTTAGTGAGAATGACAGGGGAGAAATTCCAAAGACTCTGACTGAAATGTACACACACTTCCTGATCTTTCAGACAAGTTTAAAAAATGACAAGTATATGAAAAACCATGAAACTGAGCTTAAGGAATACAGCAAGGAATTCCTTTTAAAACTCGGTAAACTGGCTTTTGACAACCTTGAGAAAGGCAATCTCATATTTTATGAACAAGACCTGACAGAGAATGGCATTGATGTCGCTGAAACTTCAGTTTACTCTGGAGTGTGCACAGAAGTCTTTAAAGAGGAGTATGGGTTGTACCAGGAGAAGGTGTACTGCTTTGTGCATCTGAGCATCCAGGAGTATCTCGCTGCTTTATATGTGTTTCTGTCAAACTCATCAGCTGACCTGCTGAAGACTGCAGTGGATCAGGCATTAAAGAGCAAGAATGGACACTTGGACCTCTACCTCCGCTTCCTCCTGGGCCTCTCAACAGACTCCAGTAAGACTCTGTTACAAAGGCTACTGGGGCCGACAAGAATCAGCTCACATACCATTAAGGAAACAACCCAATACATCCGTCCATCCATTTTCCAAACCACTTATCCTTCTGAGTTGTGGGAAGTCCTGAGCCTATCCCAGAAGCCATGGGCACGAGACAGGGAACAACCCAGGATGGGGGGCCAGCCCATCACAGCAGCCCAATACATCAAGGAGAAAATACAGGAGAATTTATCTCCAGAAAGGACCATCAACCTGTTCCACTGTCTGACTGAACTGGGTGACAATTCTCTAGTAGAAGAAGTACAAAGATACCTGAATTCAGGAAACATTTCAGCAGATGACCTCTCACCTGCACAGTACTCAGCTCTGGCCTTTGTGATGCTGATGTCAGATGAGGAGCTGGATGTGTTTGATCTGAAGAAATACACCAGATCAGATAAACAGCACTGCAGGCTGCTGCCTGTGGTCAAGAACTCCAGGACGGCTCTGTAAGTGACGTGTGGATGGGAAATCGTGTCTGGTCTGGCAGTAATACATGAATATTGTTTGAAATGTGTAATATATATTATATATTTCTCCTCATGGATTAATAAGTGGGTTTTATTTTGATAATCACAGCTAAAGCTGATGTATAGCAGTAGCTAATCCTGACCACAGCCTTTATAATGACTGAAGGTAGTGATGTCACTTTTTGTTTGTTACTACGTTTCCATTCCCGTCCAGTCTGCCTTCTGATCACAGCACAGCATCCTAACCTGCTATAGAAACATTGAGGGCTCTTTATCCACAGGGTGTATCAGTGGTATGTGAGTGTTATTGTCAGCAGGCGTGTTCATGTGATGGAGCCCAGAGCTGGGAGCTTCCGTATGACTGCTGTCTCTGGCTGCTCACTGGCGCCCTCTGCTGGCCTCAGCTGCACCTGGCTGAGGATGTAACGACACATCTAGTCTGGCAGAGATAGATAAACATTGTTTAAAATATGAAATGAATATGTATATATGTAATTTATTTCCCCTCTTTTATCAGCAATGTTCCTTTTTAATCTAGTTTATATTAACTGAAGGTATTGATGTAGTGAAAACAAAAAAGACAAGATTTCCACGACCATCCTTTGTGTAACAAATAACCAAAGATACAGCATCATACAGAATGGTCCAGTTTTCATTAATAATGGGAAAACCACTAATATTCGTTTCAGTTCTGGATGCTGCAGGGAGAATTTCTGTAAATACCGGGTGTGGTGCGTGACTTTTTGGGTTCGGACTCTGTGTCCATGAGCGGAAGGTCGCTGGTTCAGATCTCTTGGCCGGCAGAGTGATGTCATCGCTGAGTCCTTGAGCTGCAGGGGTGCTGGATGCTGGCCGATCCTGTGCTGTTACCCCCAAACTTCCTCTCACCTGTATATGTGTCGCATGTCTCTTGTAGAGCAAGATGGGAGGGGCGAAAAGACAATTTCCCCATGGGGGTGAATGAAGTATCATTATTCATAAATCATTCAAAGAAACATTTTTTTCTAAAAGCCTATTTCACAGGACTGTTAGCTCTCCGATTAGTGTATTGTTGATTAGGGCTGGGCGATAAGTAAGAAAAAAAATATGTGTGTCATTTAGTTTAAAAATATCGCAATAAATAATCTTTTTTGGTCTCCTACCCAATGCAATTTGGTACACAGTATGCAATTTAAGTTCAGTTCAGTTTTATTTGTATAGTGTGTTTTCATAACATTACATTATCTCAAAGCACTTTACAGCATCCCTGCCCAAAGCCCCCAGTGAGCAAGTCAGAGGGGACAGTGGCAAGGAAAAACTCCCTAGAAAGAAGAATCCTTGGGAGGAACCATAGTCAAAGGGGGAGCCCATCCTCCAGGGGGCAGCAGAGGAAGCCCTAACCCTAACCAGACTGAAAGGGGGAGCCCATCCTCTAGGGGGCAGCAGCGGAAGTCAAATGATCAAGATGGCAAAGTCCTAATTCACATTATCACATTATCATTACAAAGCGGGGGGCAGGGAGGTGATGACAGGCAAGTGCTGGAGCTGCTTCAGATGGCAGGGAGAACAGTAGTACGGCAGCAGGGTAAACAGGGAAGATGTCACAGGCAGAAGGGTGAGCAGGATATCTTGAAACTTTGGGGTCTCCAGGCAGCATAGCCCAGGGGGAGTAGGGGAAATAAAATGTGCAATTAGCCAAAGTATAGGGGAGACTATAGGCAGTGCTAACAGTTAGGTGAGTGCAGTATGTAAGCTCTGGCAGATATGGCTATGGCAGCATAAGTAGGAGGGAGAGGCAGGTGGGAATGTAGGCATGGGGAGTCCCTGAATGTCAGCACTCCAATTCCACAAGGGGGTGTGAAGCTAAAGTGACAGACTGACAGTTCAGTTTATCTAAAGCCAATGGCATCGAACGCCACCCAGCTCTACACCTCACACTATAGGTCTGACTGGTGGCAGCGGTGGGATCATTTCTTTCCTTTGTGGTTTTTCCGTTTAGAAACCTAGAATTAGCTTTAACATATCGGAGGCGGAGGATAGTGTACAATCTCCTAATTATGAGGGCGCTGATTGTCCTGTTATACGTGTAGAGAGTGTTTTCTCAATCTCCCGGTGGCCCCCCCTGCTCACCCAATATTTATACCGGAAACTTTTAATGAATGTCAGCACTCCAATTCCACAAGGGGGTGTGAAGCTAAAGTGACAGACTGACAGTTCAGTTTATCTAAAGCCAATGGCATCGAACGCCACCCAGCTCTACACCTCACACTATAGGTCTGACTGGTGGCAGCGGTGGGATCATTTCTTTCCTTTGTGGTTTTTCCGTTTAGAAACCTAGAATTAGCTTTAACATATCGGAGGCGGAGGATAGTGTACAATCTCCTAATTATGAGGGCGCTGATTGTCCTGTTATACGTGTAGAGAGTGTTTTCTCAATCTCCCGGTGGCCCCCCCTGCTCACCCAATATTTATACCGGAAACTTTTAATGAATGTCAGCACTCCAATTCCACAAGGGGGTGTGAAGCTAAAGTGACAGACTGACAGTTCAGTTTATCCAAAGCTAATGGCACCGATCCCCACCCAGCTCTACACCTCACACTATAGGCCTGACTGGGAGTGAGCAGTTAGCTAGAGCTAGAACTAGTGTCCCTATAAGCTAAACTAAACAGGAGCGTTTTTAGTCTAGACTTGAATATTGAGAGTCAGCCTGAATCCCGCACATCCGGTGGAAGACCATTCCACAGCTGAAGAGCTCTATAGGAGAAAACTCTGCAGCCTGCCGTAACTCTTTCTACCCTGGGTACTAACACATATCCTGCTCCTTGAGATGGAAGAAAGCGATACCTGGTTACATTATTTAATTTTCAAGATTCCTCTGGGAATTACCCTCTATGCAGGGGTAGCTAAACACTAAGACTGTCTAAGGACACACAAACATAACCTATCTGGATGTCGAGACTAGTAGTCATGAATAAATCAATATATAGGGAATACAAAGGCCGAACTTAAAAGAAACTTTCTTTAGGGTGTTGGGTGAATACGTGGTATGTAAGACAGGATGTATGGGGAGGGGGTTACGTGCCAAGTTGAGGGGCCCCTGTCCTTGAGGTCCACTCTGCTGTCTGTCGGTCCCTAAATCTTTGTGCCATATAAGATGGAATTCCTCCCTTGTTATCTGTGTGTATCTCTGTGTGTGTGAATGTTTGTGTATCTGTGTTGTGCCATAAGCAAATCATTCACTCCTTTGACTGAAGCTGTTTCTGTGCTGTGGTTTGGTCCAAAGCCAGACTGATATAATTCATCAGCATTATTTTTCTGTAGGAAAAAAGACAGCTGGTGAGCAACAGCTTTTCCAGGATCTTTGAAATGAGCGGAAGATTTGAGATTGATTTATAATTTCCTAAATCACCAGGTTCAAGATTTGGTTGCTTTAGAACAGGTCTAATAACAGCTAGTCAAAAGGTTTTGGATCATATCCAAGCCTAAGAGACGAGTCTAACACATTTAACAGGGTGGTACTAATCAGTGGTCGAATCTCCTTCAGGAATTTTGTAGGAATTGGGTCTATGAGACTAGTAGAGGATTTTCAGGAGGAAACTAAGCTCAAAAGTTCTGATTGTTTTATAAGATTCAAAGGTGTCATTATCAGTACGCATAGGACTAGCAGGAGGCTGGCAGCTGTATGTAGCTACAGACGTGCACTGGATGGTCTGTCTAATCTTTATTTTACCATTACAAATGTAATAACGTCATCACTCATGAAAGCTTGTGAGACTTGTGAGTTTAATGTTGAAGAATTCTGTGTTAACCTAGACAGAGATTCAAACAGGAATTTAGGATTATTTTTGTTCTCTTCCATGAGTCTGGAGAGGGACACAGACCTCGCAGTCTGTACTTAGAGAGGCTCCTTCCAGGTAGGTCTGAAAACTTCTAGTTCAGTTGAGCCCCATTTGCACTCTAGCTTGCGTGAAGCCTGTTTAAGTTACGCATATGATCAGAGCACCAGGGGGCAGGTTTCTTATCTCTATGCTTCATCTTCTTAAGTGGAGCTACAAGATCTAGGTGCTGCGAAGCGATTTCTCTAGACCAGGCAGTCTATACACAATAACAATGGTGATTGCAGGTTAGGGACCAGGCAGTCTATACATAATAACAATGTTGAATGGAGGTTAGGGACCAGACGGTCTATACATAATAACAATGTTGAATGGAGGTTAGGGACCAGACGGTCTATACATAATAACAATGGTGATTGGAGGTTAGGGACCAGGCAGTCTATACACAATAACAATGGTGATTGGATGTGAATAACTACAAAGAGATGATCCCGCAAGACTAAGAAGAAGAATTTCAAATGTGCTAAAGCTATAAGCACTTTGCTCAGACACTCCCAGGTCAGACTGAAATATTGCAGCAGCAGCAGCACCTTTGCCATCTGCTCGAGGGTTATGCTGTAATCAGCTGGAGTAGATTCATTTAGTACCATGAATTCATTCGGTCTAAGTCAGGTCTCTGTAAGGCATAAGGACCAAGACTAAAATCAGTAATCATTTCATTTATTAGTAGCGCCTTAGGAGCCAGTGATCTTACATTCAAAAGTCCAAGTTTTAGCCTTGCATTACACCTATTATCTAATAATGGATTAGGTTTAATTATTATTAAGTTTTTATGATATACACAAAGGTGGAATAGACCTCCATGATTAAAAGTGCGGGGAACAGACACAGTCCCAATAACATGAACCCTAGGTGACGACTCTAAGCAACTAGCAGGCGGTCGGTTATGCCGGTTTGCCTGCCGCCTGGACTTGGCTCTGGCTGGTCAGTGATTTTCCTGGAGACTATGAGCTATGCTTTTGGACAGGAGATCGGCACCAGCCCACGAGGGGTGAAAACCTCCCTCTTCAAAAGCCCAGATCTACCCCCAAACATTTGCGCATTGTCTGTATAACCCAAAGCATTTTTCGGGCATCATTCCGACAGCCAGCGATGCAGCGACGATAATGTGCTGTAAATTGAGAGGATCTGCAAAGAAAGGATTCGTAGCTGGGTTATCAAGGCTGTCTGCAATTATCTTAGTTAGTGCAGAAATTAACATTCGTAAGTCCTTCTCTTGTTTGTCCCTCCACATAAGTTATGGGGTCTGCTGTCATATGCTGGCTGTGGAAAAATAATACCTACTTTTGTTTCTAGTAGAATAGATTACTGTAATGCCCTCTTCTCTGGTCAGCCTAAGAAATCAATTTCACATCTACAACGGACCCAGAATGCCGCTGGCGGAGTGTTAACACGCACAAGTCACAGGGATCACATCTACAACGGACCCAGAATGCCGCTGGCGGAGTGTTAACACGCACCAGTCACAGGGATCACATCTACAACGGGCCCAGAATGCCGCTGGCAGAGTGTTAACACGCACCGGTCACAGGGATCACATCTACAACGGGCTCAGAATGCCGCTGCCGGAGTGTTAAGACGCACCAGTCACAGGGATCACATCTACAACGGGCCCAGAATGCCGCTGGCGGAGTGTTAACAGGCACCGGTCACAGGGATCACATCTACAACGGGCCCAGAATGCCGCTGACGGAGTGTTAACACGCACCTGTCACAGGGATCACATCTACAACGGGCCCAGAATGCCGCTGGCGGAGTGTTAACACGCACCAGTCACAGGGATCACATCTACAACGGGCCCAGAATGCCGCTGGCGGAGTGTTAACAGGCACCTGTCATAGGGATCACATCTACAAAAGGCCCAGAATGCCGCTGGCGGAGTGTTAACACGCACCAGTCACAGGGATCACATCTACAACGGGCCCAGAATGCCGCTGGCGGAGTGTTAACACGCACCAGTCACAGGGATCACATCTACAACGGGCCCAGAATGCCGCTGGCGGAGTGTTAACACGCACCTGTCACAGGGATCACATCTACAACGGGCCCAGAATGCCGCCGGCGGAGTGTTAACACGCACCAGTCACAGGGATCACATCTACAACGGGCCCAGAATGCCGCTGGCGGAGTGTTAACACGCACCAGTCACAGGGATCACATCTACAACGGGCCCAGAATGCCGCTGGCGGAGTGTTAACAGGCACCAGTCACAGGGATCACATCTACAACGGGCCCAGAATGCCGCTGGCGGAGTGTTAACACGCACCAGTCACAGGGATCACATCTACAACGGGCCCAGAATGCCGCTGGCGGAGTGTTAACACTCAACAGTCACAGGGATCACATCTACAACGGGCCCAGAATGCCGCTGGCGGAGTGTTAACACGCACCAGTCACAGGGATCACATCTACAACGGGCCCAGTGTGCCGCTGGCGGAGTGTTAACACTCAACAGTCACAGGGATCACATCTACAACGGGCCCAGAATGCCGCTGGCGGAGTGTTAACACTCAACAGTCACAGGGATCACATCTACAACGGGCCCAGAATGCCGCTGGCGGAGTGTTAACAGGCACCAGTCACAGGGATCACATCTACAACCGGCCCAGAATGCCGCTGGCGGAGTGTTAACACGCACAAGTCACTGAGATCACATCTACAATGGGCCCAGAATGCCGCTGGCAGAGTGTTAACACGCACCAGTCACAGGGATCACATCTACAACCGGCCCAGAATGCCGCTGGCGGAGTGTTAACACGCACAAGTCACTGGGATCACATCTACAATGGGCCCAGAATGCTACTGGTGGAGTGTTAACACGCACAAGTCACTGGGATCACATCTACAATGGGCCCAGAATGCTACTGGTGGAGTGTTAACACGCACAAGTCACTGGGATCACATCTACAATGGGCCCAGAATGCTACTGGTGGAGTGTTAACACGCACAAGTCACTGGGATCACATCTACAATGGGCCCAGAATGCTACTGGTGGAGTGTTAACACGCACCAATCACAGGGATCACATCTACAACGGGCCCAGAATGCCGCTGGCGGAGTGTTAACACGCACCAGTCACAGGGATCACATCTACAACCGGCCCAGAATGCCGCTGGCGGAGTGTTAACACTCAACAGTCACTGGGATCACATCTACAATGGGCCCAGAATGCCGCCGGCGGAGTGTTAACACGCACAAGTCACTGGGATCACATCTACAATGGGCCCAGAATGCTACTGGTGGAGTGTTAACACGCACAAGTCACTGAGATCACATCTACAACGGGCCCAGAATGCCGCTGGCAGAGTGTTAACACGCACCAGTCACAGGGATCACATCTACAACGGGCCCAGAATGCCGCTGGCGGAGTGTTAACAGGCACCAGTCACAGGGATCACATCTACAACGGGCCCAGAATGCCGCTGGCGGAGTGTTAACACTCAACAGTCACAGGGATCACATCTACAACGGGCACAGAATGCCGCTGGTGGAGTGTTAACACTCAACAGTCACAGGGATCACATCTACAACGGGCCCAGAATGCCGCTGGCAGAGTCTTAACACGCACAAGTCACTGGGATCACATCTACAATGGGCCCAGAATGCTACTGGTGGAGTGTTAACAGGCACCAGTCACAGGGATCACATCTACAACGGGCCCAGAATGCCGCTGGCGGAGTGTTAACACGCACCAGTCACAGGGATCACATCTACAACGGGCCCAGAATGCCGCTGGCGGAGTGTTAACACGCACCGGTCACAGGGATCACATCTACAACGGGCCCAGAATGCCGCTGGCAGAGTGTTAACAGGCACCAGTCACAGGGATCACATCTACAACGGGCCCAGAATGCCGCTGGCAGAGTGTTAACAGGCACCAGTCACAGGGATCACATCTACAACGGGCCCAGAATGCCGCTGGCGGAGTGTTAACACGCACCAGTCACAGGGATCACATCTACAACGGGCCCAGAATGCCGCTGGCGGAGTGTTAACACGCACCGGTCACAGGGATCACATCTACAACGGGCCCAGAATGCCGCCGGCGGAGTGTTAACACGCACCGGTCACAGGGATCACATCTACAACGGGCCCAGAATGCCGCTGGCGGAGTGTTAACACGCACAAGTCACTGGGATCACATCTACAACGAGCCCAAAATGCCGCTGGTGGAGTGTTAACACGCACCAGTCACAGGGATCACATCTACAACGAGCCCAAAATGCCGCTGGTGGAGTGTTAACACGCACCAGTCACAGGGATCACATCTACAACGAGCCCAAAATGCCGCTGGCGGAGTGTTAACACGCACCAGTCACAGGGATCACATCTACAACGAGCCCAAAATGCCGCTGGTGGAGTGTTAACACGCACCAGTCACAGGGATCACATCTAAAACGGGCCCAGAATGCCGCTGGCGGAGTGTTAACACTCAACAGTCACAGGGATCACATCTACAACGGGCCCAGAATGCTACTGGTGGAGTGTTAACACGCACCAGTCACAGGGATCACATCTACAATGGACCCAGAATGCCGCTGGTGGAGTGTTAACACGCACCAGTCACAGGGATCACATCTACAATGGACCCAGAATGCCGCTGGTGGAGTGTTAACACGCACCAGTCACAGGGATCACATCTACAATGGACCCAGAATGCCGCTGGTGGAGTGTTAACACGCACCAGTCACAGGGATCACATTTACAACGGGCCCAGAATGCCGCTGGCGGAGTGTTAACACGCACCAGTCACAGGGATCACATCTACAACGGGCCCAGAATGCCGCTGGCGGAGTGTTAACACGCACAAGTCACTGGGATCACATCTACAACGGGCCCAGAATGCCGCTGGCAGAGTGTTAACACGCACAAGTCACTGGGATCACATCTACAACGGGCCCAGAATGCCGCTGGCGGAGTGTTAACACGCACAAGTCACTGGGATCACATCTACAACGGGCCCAGAATGCTACTGGTGGAGTGTTAACACGCACCAGTCACAGGGATCACATCTACAATGGACCCAGAATGCCGCTGGTGGAGTGTTAACACGCACCAGTCACAGGGATCACATTTACAACGGGCCCAGAATGCCGCTGGCGGAGTGTTAACACGCACCAGTCACAGGGATCACATCTACAACGGGCCCAGAATGCCGCTGGCGGAGTGTTAACACGCACAAGTCACTGGGATCACATCTACAATGGGCCCAGAATGCTACTGGTGGAGTGTTAACAAGCACCAGTCACAGGGATCACATCTACAACGGACCCAGAATGCCGCTGGCAGAGTGTTAACACGCACAAGTCACAGGGATCACATCTACAACGGGCCCAGAATGCCGCTGGCGGAGTGTTAACACGCACCATTCACAGGGATCACATCTACAACGGACCCAGAATGCCGCTGGCAGAGTGTTAACACGCACAAGTCACAGGGATCACATCTACAACGGGCCCAGAATACCGCTTGGCGGAGTGTTAACACGCACCAGTCACAGGGATCACATCTACAACGGGCCCAGAATGCCGCTGGCGGAGTGTTAACACGCACAAGTCACAGGGATCACATCTACAATGGGCCCAGAATGCTACTGGTGGAGTGTTAACACGCACCAGGCACAGGGATCACATCACACCTGCTCTCACACCCCTGCACTGGCTTCCTCTGGCTTCTAGGATTGATTTTAAAGTTCATTTGCTAATTTGTAAATATTTACGTGGTTTAGCTCTGTCCTGCCTCAGTAAGATGACTGTAAGGTATGTCCCAGGCATATCAGTCAGATCAATTTACTGATTATTCCTAAAACCCGGCTGGGGAGGGGGGGGGCAGCTTTTAGTCACTATTGGCCCAAACTCTGGAACTCTCTCCCAGAAAACCTGAGAGCTACTGAATGTCTCAGTACTTTCAAAACTACGCTGAAAACGCATCTTTTCACCACCGCATATTATAATCTACGATAATCAGTTTTATTATTTTATGCATTTATTATTATCAGTAATTGTGGGGGGGTCGCTCCGCCCAGAGTTGGGAAGCTCAAAATTCCCACCAGAAAGCTGCACTTGAATGACTGACATTCTGGCTGCTGACTCAGACATAGAAGTTGGTGATGTGACAATACTGAACTTATAAGAATGGCGAACGCATGGTTACTGCAAGGGACAATTCTTGTGAAAATCTACGCAATGTTTCTTTTTAACTGCTTCAGAAGCTTTGGCTAGAAAGCTGAACTGAAAGCAAATCATGAATCCTTCTGTTATCTTGCATTGCACGTTTCCCCAGCAAAGACGATAATCGCCGATTAGTCACTGTCAGATATCGACACCGGGATACTTGTCTGATTACACTCATTACCTATAATATCGTCATATCACCCAGACGTAATTGGTGATTGGACATGTTCCCAGGTATAACAATACAGGGAGAAAAAGGATTTTAGTCATGGGATCAGGAATCCAAGTGCCAGTTGCTGC